>NC_079312.1:177738621-178112994 GCF_029931775.1 Euleptes europaea | reverse complement strand
CGACAGAGATCAGTTCATCTGGAGAAAAAGGGCCGCGTTGGCCATTAGACTCTATGGCATTGATGTCCCACCCCTCCCCAAACCCCTCCCCCTCAGGCTCCGCCCCCAAAATTTCCAGGTATTTCCCAACCCGGAGCTGGCAACCCTGTCCACGGACTTTCCTGTTTCTTTGGCAGATAAACACCCTGGCTGTGGGTGGTGTCTCAGGGTTGAAGCTTCATGGATATGTGAGGGGGGGAGGAAGCAGGAATTCTCGAAGGAAGCAGAACAAAGCATGCCCCCTTCCTTGCGCCCTCCCCCCCGAGATGGTCCTTTCCAGGGTTAACTTCCCCTGAGATGCCAGCCCATCACTTGCAACTAGGGTCGCCAACCTCCAGGTACTAGCTGGAGATCTCCTGCTATTTCAACCGATCTCTAGCCAATAGAGATCAGTTCACCTGGAGAAAAATGGCCGCTTTGGCAATTGGACTCTCTGGCATTGAAGTCCCTCCTCTCCCCAAACCGCGCCTTCCTCAGGCTCCACCCCCAAAACCTCCTGCCGGTGACAAGGAGGTACCTGGCAACCCTACTTGCAACCTTGATGACCCAGCCTCAGCCTGGAATACAAACCCTGTTTCAAAGCATTAAGCCATCATTCTTGCCCCAACCAGGGGCTGAGAGAGGAAGGGACTGAATGTAGGAAATCCCCTGATGCCCCCAGGGAAACAGCAGGGAACCTTAAAGCCCCAACCCTTAGCCAAGACCCAACGCATGGAGCGGCATCTCACTGAATGTACGTAGGCAGGACAGACGAGGTTTTGCTGCACGATCCAGCCCTCGCCGGAGGAGCAGAGAAGGGAAGATATATCCCATAGGGATAAGCCCCCACCGACGAACGGTTTTATGTCGCTAACTTTGCACGGCTTTTTAGACCCGTTACTGCAAAAAGGATGCTCACGTACAAAGAGGGCCAAATTAAGCACCAAAGGGGGATAATTTGAATTCTGTGGCCTAGAAATGCCTGGGGAGGACGCTCTCTTTAGATCAAGGGACCTTGCTTTCGTTCCTCTCGCTTCCCCCTTTGTACTACAGAGCACAGCCCCTTAGTAACCGTTTACATAGCAGCCTCTGCGGCTTCATCGTCTAGTGCGTTCCAGTTAAATGAGCGGCGGCGCGATCTCTTGAAGTGCATTATGTGGCTATTTCTTTAACCACCAGTAGGCGGCGCTAGGTTTTTTTTTTATTTAACTATGCAGTCCAAAACCTTCTGGTTAAAGGAGAGGACCGACCAAAGAGGGAGGCGGGGAACAAAGCAATTCCTAAGTATAGATGAATGACTTATCCAGCCCCTGGGTTGGCATATCTCACAGGATCATTTGTCTCTTCACGATATAGGAAATAAAAAGAAGTTTTAATGAATATTGGTACCTGTTTGCTGCAGAATCTCGCCGCTGGAAACTTTCTCGGGCTGTGATTATTTTGGTTTTTTGTTTTTTTTTACTTCTAAGGCTTTGGCTTTCTGTCCAATAAGGAACCTCTCGACTTTGCTCTCTGTTTAAAAGAAAGATACCATTTCCCCCCCAAAAGCGATGTTCTTTTAAACCATGTGCAATATTAACTCCTGTAAAGGTGTCCAATAAAGTTAGCGATAATTGCCGATCCATTACTGCTGCGGACCATCTTGTGCGGCTCGGGAGAGCATCGTTCCCACTTGCAAACACCGGTGCCCGTTTTGGCCCATAAGATCGTCAGAATGAGCCCTGCCGGATCAGACCAGGGAGGGTCCACCTAGTCCAGCATCCCGTCTCACACAGCGGCCAACCAGTTCCTCTGGAGGTCCAGCAACAGGGCACAGAAGCCCTGGCCTTCCCCTGGTGCTAGCTCCTAGCTCTGGTATTCAGAGGGAGACTGCCTCTGAACATGGAGGTTCCCTTTAGTCACCATGACTAGTAACCACCAATGGACCTGTTTCCCATGAATCTGTCTAATCCCTTTTCACAGTCGTCTATGCCAATGGACATCCCGACTCCCTCTGGCAGCAAATTCCACATTTTAATCACTCACTGAGTAAAGAAGAAGAGGAGCTGGGTTTTATACGCCAATTTTCTCTACCTTTTAAGGAAAATCAATCTGGTTTACAATCTCCTTCCTTTCCACTCCCCACAGAAGACACCTTGTGAGGTAGGTGGGGCTGAGAGAGTTGAGAGAACTGTGACTAGCCCAAGGTGACCCAGCAGGCTTCATGTGGAGGAGCGGGGAAACCAATCCGGTTCTCCAGATTAGAGTCCGCCGCTCATGTGGAGGAGTGGGGAATCGAACCCGGTTCTCCAGATTAGAGTCCACCACTCATGTGCAGGAGTGGGGAATCGAACCCGGTTCTCCAGATTAGAGTCCACCACTCATGTGGAGGAGTGGGGAATTGAACCCGGCTCTCCAGATTAGAGTCCACGGCTCTTAACCACTACACCGTGCTGGAGGGAAAGCTGAAGAAGGGGAACCAGGGAAAGGTAAATTGGCTGGTGAGTGGGAAGGATGTAGGAAAAGGGGTCAAGGTGGGTTTCAGGAAAGGGAAAGAGGAAACAGTGGGGAAGGGGGAAATGAGACGCACCCTCGCAAGCCCTTGCGGGTCTCCTGTTTGTTCTTTCTAATGTCTGCCGAGCATAGCAACACAGGGTGAAAAAGATGCTCATAGCACACTTTTTTTTGTTGTATTAAGTAAACACATCTGTGCCTTTGACAGGCATTAAACAGTTATAACGAAAATGACTCAGTGTGTAGAACCTGTGAATAGGACAGAAAGGCCAATGCTCGGGAGGCATCATTACATGGCCTGAACAAGGCTTGGTCACCAGTTTATGCGCCACCTGACATAGTTGTGCATTTAATTGCCTGGCCGGTGCCAAGGTTTATCTTCTCCGTACTGTGCAACGCATCACCTGCTGGTTTCTTAGGGATGCCAGGTAGTAGCTGGAGATCTCCTGCTATTACAACTCATCTCCAGTTAACAGAGATCAGTTCCCCTGGAGAAAAGGGCTGCTTTGGCCATTGGACTCTATGGCCTTGAAGTCCCTCCCCTCCCCAAACCCCACCCTCCTCAGGCTCCGCCCCTGAAACCTCCCACCGGTGGCGAAGAGGGACCTGGCAACCCTACGGTTTCTGCATTCCAAAAGGCCATTAAAGGCACAACTGCCATAGACCGGGTCACCAACCTCCATCACCTGCTGGTTTCTTAGGGATGCCAACCTCCAGGTAGCAGCTGGAGATCTCCTGCTATTACAACTCATCTCCAGTTAGCAGAGATCAGTTCCCCTGGAGAAAAGGGCTGCTTTGGCAACTGGACTCTATGGCCTTGAAGTCCCTCCCCTCCCCGAACCCCACCCTCCTCAGGCTCCACCCCAAATACCTCCCGCCGGTGGCGAAGAGGAACCTGGCCACCCTATCCAGCCAGCCAGTTAGCAACCTAGGTCTGAAACCTGCTCTGTCCCTGGCTTTCAGCAAACACTGTTCATACATTATTTTGCAAGAGATTTAGAAACTTGCTTTTGTAACAAAACAAAATTGTGCTGCTTGGAGCCTGGGACAGTTTAGGGGCCAACGGCACCCCTTGACAAACACCAGGGGTACCAAACGAATGAGGAAACTTTATTCTTTGCTCCCGTGGCGGCCGTGCGATGCTGGCGGATACGGCAGGCCGAGCTTTGGACCTCATGTGGGATAAAGCAGCTGTGAAATGAACGGTAGAAGACCTACAGATGTTGCTACCGAATTATGGGGTTGCCAATCTCCTGATGGGGCCTGGAGATCTACCAGAATTACCTGGCAACCCTAACAAGTTACCATTGTTACTTTGCTTACTACTCACCAGACTTTTCTCAGCCAGGGTTGCCAACCTCCAGGACTATTGAAGGATATATTCCTTATACCTAAATGGTTGTTTTTTTGTCTACGGATCGACTCGAAGCTTGAAAAAATCTGTGAAATGGGAACACCACCGGGAACCCATTGCGCCTAGAAACTTTTTTCCGGACTGTAGACATACTTATCTGTTTGGATTTATTATACTTATTTCTTTACCTTGTGAGCACTTTGTGCCTTATTTTGTATTTGGACTTTGCCCGTGTTGCTCTTCGTGGGGTTCGCCCCTTGAATTGCCCTTTGGGGTGTTTGCTCTTTAATACATTTTTATAAGCAATTTCGTGCTTCAGTTTCACTTTTGAACGTTGTGCTTGTATTGTTTTGAGTTCCAACCTCCAGGTACTTGCTGGAGATCTCCTGCTATTACAACTGGTCTCCTGCTGATAGAGATCCGTTCCCCTGGAGAAAATGGCCGCTTTGGCCATTGGACTCTATGGCATTGAAGTCCCTCCCCTCCCGAAAACCTCCCACCGGTGGTGAAGAGGGACCTGGCAACCCTATTCTCAGCTCAACAGGCCCTGGAGAAAATGGCTAGGCAGGAAGCACATGCGCAAAAGGAGGAGCCAACCGCAAAACGGCTGCTATAAGAGGCAGAGCCAACCACAAAATTTCAGGGAGGGAAGTGATCCTTAACTCTAATGAGACCCTTTCAGCTTTTCAGACAGAAGCTCTGTTTAATATCTGCCTTCTAAAATCAACATATTGCTTTAAAATATTGCTTTAAAACATATAAAATATTTTATTGCATTTGTGTGTGTATTAAGCGCTGTCGAGTCGCTTCCGACTCATGGCGACCCTATGAATCGATGTCCTCCAAAAGGTCCTGTCTTTGACAGCCTTGCTCAGGTCTTGCAAACTGAGGACTGTGGCTTCCTTTATTGAGTCCGTCCATCTCTTGTTGGGTCTTCCTCTTTCCCTGCTGCCTTCCACTTTTCCTAGCATGATTGACTTTTCCAGTGACTCTTGTCTTCTCATAATGTGACCAAAATACGATAGCCTCAGTGTAGTCATTTTAGCTTCTAGGGTCAGTTCAGGCTTGATTTGATCTGTAACCCACTGATTTGTTTTTTTGGCCGTCCACGGTATCCGTCACACTCTCCTCCAACACCACATGTCAAAGGAATCTAGTTCTTCTACTTTGGAGCTGGTGGAGTCTGATCTGGAGAACCGGGTTTGATTCCCCGCTCCTCCACATGAGCGGCGGAGGCTAATCTGGAAAACTGGATTTGTTTCCCTGCTCCTACACATGAAGCCTGCAGGGTGACCTTGGGCTAGTCACAACTCTCTCAGCCCCACCTACCTCACAGGGTGTCTGTTGTGGGGAGGGGAAGGTGATTGTAAGCCGGTTTGAGTCTCCCTTAAGTGGTAGAGAAAGTAGGCAGATAAAAACCAACTCTTCTTCTTCTAAATTTAAAAAGGCTCCGCAGGCAGATGGAGGCTTGAATAGTTGGGTCATGTTGCCATGACAACAAAAGTTTCAGAATTTGGGATAGAGGGCTGGGGAGAAAGATGAGGAAGGAAAAAGCAGGACGGTCTTGGGTTTGACACCAAAGACGCTGATCACAAGGTCTCGCCAACACTGTCTGGGTGGTTCAGTGGTAGAGCATCTGCTTAAAATGCAGAAGACGAGTACTGAATGTACAAATTCCTGATTGGGGGGGGGGAAGCCTGGCTGCGTGGTATAGTGGTTAGGAGCAGCGGCCTCTAATCTGGAGAACCGGGATCCATTCCTCACTCCTCCATATGAGCAGCGGACGCTAATCTGGTGAACCATGTTGGTTTCCCCGCTCCTCCACACGAAGCCAGCTGGGTGACCTTGGGCTAGTCACAGCTCTCTTAGAGCTCTCTCTGCCCCACCTACCTCACAGGGTGTCTGTTGTGGGGAGGGGAAGGGGATTGTAAGCCGGTTTCATTCTGCCAGGGACATGGAGACATGGACTTACAGTTCTTTGCTATCTGAGCCTGAGGAGGGCGGGGTTTGGGGAGGGGAGGGGCTTCAATGCCATAGGGTCCAATTGCCAAAGAGGCCATTTTCTCCAGGGGGACTGATCTCCATCAACTGGGGATCAGTTGTAATAGCAGGAGATCTCCAGCTAGTACCTGGAGGTTGGCAAACCTAGCTCCCCCCCTTCCCTGTCCACACGCACACCTATACAAATCCGTCCAGTTCCTCCTCCTGACCTCGCCTGCCGGAAAACTCAGAGAAGGCCAGCGGGGTCTCTGCCAGCTGGGAACCATGAAGAGCGGAAATCGAGGGGCATCTATAATTCATGGCCGGAGCGAGTGCCGCTGGTGGGCCCTCGGAAGGAGAAGCAGCCGGGCCCAGCCAGAGGTACCCATTAGCTGATGCCTGTGCTCAGGACAACCTGCTTGGCAAAGCGAAAAATTAATAAACCATGATGCTTTGGGGATTTGGGGGAAGCACTCCGTCTTGAGCTGCCGCCAACCTGCCTAGAGGAAGCGGATGCAAACTGCCCAAATTACTTACCTACCTATCTGTTTGTCTGCCTATGAAGAAGAAGAAGAATTGTAGAGTTGGAAGGGACCACCAGGGTCATTAGTCCAACCCCCCCTGCACAATGCAGGGAATTCACAGCTACCTCCCCCCCACACCCCCAGTGACCCCCTACTCCATGCCCAGAAGATGGCCAAGATGCCCTCCCTCTCATCATCCACCTAAGGTCATAGAATCAGCATTGCTGACAGATGGCCATCTAGCCTCTGCATAGAAACCTTCAGGGAAGGAGAGCTCCCCACCTCCCGAGGAAGCCTGTTCCACTGAGGAATTGCTCTGTCAGAAGTCTCTTCCTAATGTCTGGATGGAAACTCTTTTGATTTAATTTCAACCCGTTGGTTCTGGTCTGACCTTCTGGGGCAACAGAAAACAACTCGGCACCCCTTCACGTACTTGAAGATGGTTATCATCTCCCCTCTCAGTCTTCTTCTCTTCAGGCTAAACATACCCAGCTCCTTCAACCTTTCCTCATAGGACTTGGTCTCCAGACCCCTCACCATGTTTGTTGATGTCCTCTGGACATGAAGAAGAATAAGAGGAGGAGGAAGAAGAAGAGTTGGTATGCCGACTTTCTCTACCACTTAAGGAAAAATCAAACTGGCTTACAATCACCTTCCCTTACCCTCCCCACAACAGACACCCTTGGAGTTAGGTGAGGCTGAGAGAGCTTTAAGAGAGCTGTGACTAGCCCAAGGTCACCCAGCTGGCTTCACGTGTAGGAGTGGGGAAAGAACTCCAGTTCACCAGATTAGCCTCCGCCGCTCATGTGGAGGAGTGGGGGAATCAAACCCAGTTCTCCAGATCAGAATCCGTCGCTCTTAACCACTACACCAATGCTGGCTCTACTCTGGCTCTATCTACTCTGTCTACTTATCTGATCTGGCTGTCTACCTTACCTGTCTCCCTACCTATCTTATCTGTCTGTCAATCTACCTACCTACTCACCTATCTGTCTGTTTGTCTGATCTGTCTTCCTACATATCTTATCTGTGTACCTACTTACCTGTCTGTCTACCTACCTCTCTGACTTATTGATCTGTCCATCTATGACTGTCCATCTATAATCTGTCCATCTATGACTTATCGATCTGTCCATCTATGTACCTACTTCCAGGCGCCTCCAGGAAGCCCCACAAGCAAGACAACTGCAGCAGCATTGTCCCGCCTGTGCTCCACAGGATTACAGCACCTAATATCATAGGCATGCTCCTCTGATACTGGAAATAATAGGTATGCGTCATGACTTGCATTCATTTGGACTAGTAGCCATGGATAGCCCCATTCTCCATAAGAACAAGAAGAAGAGTTGGTTTTTACATGCCGACTTTCTCTGCCACTTAAGGGAGAATCAAATGATGACTTGTCCAAGGTCACCCAGCTGGCTTCATGTGTAGGAGTGGGGAAACAAATCCAGTTTGCCAGATTAGCCTCCACTGCTCATGTGGAGGAGTGGGGAATCAAACCTGGTTCTCCAGATCAGACTCCACCGCTCCAAACCACCGTTCTTAACCACCACACCACGCTGGCACATAAGAAAGGCCATGCTGGATCAGACCGAGGCCCATCAAGTCCAGCAGTCCGTTCACACAGTGGCCAACCAGGTGCCTCCAGGAAGCCCACAAACAAGACTGCAGCAGCAGCATCCTGCCTTGTGCTCCACGGCACCTAAAGTAATAGGCATGCTCCTCTGATACTGGAGAGAACAGGTATGCATCACAACTCGTATCCATTTGGACTAGTAGCCATGCATAGCCCTCTCCTCCATGAACATGTCCACTCCCCTCTTAAAGCCTTCCAAGTTGGCAGCCATCATCACAATTTACCTTATTTATCTTAACTGTCTACCTATCTTAACTGTCTACCCATCTATCCATCCGTCAATCATACATCTTAGAGGAGAGGCTGTGGCTCAGTGGTAGAGCATCTGCTCAGCATGCAGAAGGTCCCAGGTTCAATTCCCCGGCATCTCCAGTTAAAGGGACTAGGCAAGTAGGTGATGTGAAAGACCTCTGCCTGAGACCCTGGAGAGCCGTTGCCGGTCTGAGTAGACAATACCAACTTTGAGGGACCAAGTGTCTGTATAAGGCAGCTTCATGTGTTGTTTGACAGAGAAGATGCTTAAATCTGACAATCAGCAAGAGAAGGGATTTCTTCCTCATGAGACATTATTCCTCTCTACGAATGCAGTCAGGCCCTAACCCCAGGATATGGGGATAGCTGCCAACTTGGAAGGCTTGATGGGCCTTGGTCTGATCCAGCAGGGCTTTCCTTATGTTTTTATGGAGGATGGGGCTATCCATGGCTGCTAGTCCAAATGGCTACTAGTCGTGATGCATGGCTATTCTCCACAGTCTCAGAGGAGCAGACCTATTATATTAGGTGCTGTGGAAAGCAGGCAGGATAATGCTGCTGTAGTCATCTTGCTTGTGGGTTTCCTGGAGGCCCCTTGTGGGCCCCTGTGTGAACAGACTGCTGGACTTGATAGGCCTGGGTCTGATCCAGCAGGGCTTTTCTTATGTTCATAATAGTGGCCTTCTAATAGAGAACCAGCATGGTGCAGTGGTTTGGAGCGGTGGACTCTATTCTGGAGAACTGGGTTTGATGCCCCACTCCTCCACATGAGAAGTGGACGATTATCTGGTGAACCGGGCTGGTTTCCCCACTCCTTCACAAGAAGCCAGCTGGATGACCTTGGACTAAGCCAGTCCTCTTCGAGCTCTCTCAGCCCCACCTACCTCACAGGGTGTCTGTTGTGCGGAGGGGAAGGGAAGGTGGTTTTAAGCCGATTTGATTCTCCCTTAAGTGGTAGAGAAAGTCGGTATAGAAAAACCAACTCTTCTTCTTCTTCGCTATTTGTACACGCTAGAAATGACTTGCTAGAAAGGATCTGAGGTCATTTATGCATGGGTCCTTGGAGTCACGTTTGCCCCCTGTCTGACTTGGTTGTTACCTGGAGTGCTGCACAAGTTTTTCGTCTACTAGAAACGACCTCATTACCAGCCCTCACAGTGTCTGGGTCTTCCCATTCCTCTGTTAACTCAACTCTTCCCTCTTGCCTGAGCTCAGCCTGGCTGAAATCTCCGTGCAGAAGGCAAAGCACTGGACACAGAAGCTGACTTTCTCTCACAGCTACTCACAAAGCAGCATGCAAAGAGGCGGGGATTCAAATGCTTCCTGCTTCCTCAGGGCGCTTTCTGAGCAAAGGAAAGACTTTTTAAAACCGAGGCTTGGATTTCTCTCCCCCCCACCGCCTTTCTTTCAGATTGCTCGTTTTTGTTTTGTGTTGTTAAAATGCTTTATGCGACAATTGGGTTTTTTGGGGGGGGTGGGTTTCTTTCACAGTAGGCACTGCGAAGTAAGCCAGTTACAAAGCAGTATTTAAATGGGTGGGGCTTGATTTGAGTTTGGAGACTGCTGGTGCAGAGATTCCCAACAGGAAAGTGTGGGTCCAGCCAGGAATGAGCCTCAGGTAAAACTGCCACGCATGAATGACTTGATTGTGCTTAACTGAGTTCTGAGCTGAATTGTAAATCAAAACCTAAAAGCCTTTGGCTGCACCCGCCCCCAGCTCTCTCATACACAGCTCTGAAAGGGTTACAGAAGACTCCCTCTCCCTCATCTGGCTGTCCTAATTGGGTCCCTCCTTGAAATGCCTAGCATGAGAATCTGCAGCATGAACTTAGAAGATCCCTTCTTAGATCTCCACTCAGCTGGGAAGATCACTGGATCTTTTAACCTCTTCGAGCTCCCATGATCCACAGGCCTAAGCAGTTCCTAGTCCCACACTGTAACCGCTACACCATGCTGGCTCTCTCTGGCTCACCATGCTGAATAACCTCATCTGGTCCCTGAACCCACCCAGAAGGGTTTGGGTTACAAGAACTTCCAGGTTCAAACATTGCAGCTGTTTAAGAGCTTAGAATCATAGAGTTGGAAGGGACCACCAGGGTCATCTAGTCCAACCCCCTGCACAATGCAGGAAATTCACAACTACCTCCCCACCCCACATCCCCAATGACCCCTACTCCATGCCCAGAAGATGGCCAAGATGCCCTCCCTCTCACGATCTGCCTATGGTCATGGAATCAGCATTGCTGACAGATGGCCATGTAGCCTCTGCTTCAAAACCTCCAGGGAAGGAGCGCTTACCACTTCCAGAGGAAGCCTGTTCCAGCGGCTGATGAGCCCCTGGTTGAAATATCCCTTCAGCTCTGTATAAGCCAGGTTGCCTTCGGGTTATTCTGTCATCTGCCGTCTGAGAATAATAATACCGATCAACCTCAGAGGGGTGTTGTAAGGGCTGCAGAGAGAATAACCTTCAAAAAATGTTATGTAAGTGTGAAGAGGGGGAGGGAATCACAGTGTAGCCTGTTGTACCGGCTCCAAACTCAAGGTAACATTTCGTCCACCTGATGAACCGGGTTCTAGTCCAAGAAAACTTCTGCCGCAAAAAATCTGTGAGGTGCTACAAGACAAGGTGGTCCCCCCCCCCTGCAGCAGATATACACGATAACTTCTCTGAAATGGGGGGGGGGGTGTCGACTGCAGGCAGATAAAAGTCCCCAACGCCTCTGAATTAAAACAAAAAAGAAATCTGTGATCAGTAATAAAAACGCACCTCTCATTTTCGAGAAATGGGGACCGATGATAAATTGCCTCTCGCGTCCTTCTCAATCCTGGGATGCGTACCCCCCCCCCCCCGTTGTGCCCCAATTCCATTCCTAATTCTGGAAGGGATGCCACCAGTGCAAAGCCCCCCCCCCCAACGCATCTCCCTGGCGCTGCCTGCCTGAGCCACAGCTGCCCCTACATGCCTATGGCTGCAGAGGCCGCACAGTTGGGTACCATCCCCGCCGAGCCCATGGTCCTTCCATCCCTGCATCCATCCCTGCATCCCTTCCATCAGTGATGGAGAGGCTGCTTGGAATGTACCATCTCCGGGACGGGAGGGAGGGGTGGAGCAACCATGAGATAGTTCCATCTAGACCTCCCTGGGGTGTCTCTGGAATTGGGGGGCATGGGGGGGCGGAGGGGTCAGGGCGGACCCGCTGTGCGATTGGGGGGCGAGAGAAGAGGCTGGGATTGGCGATTGGCTCTCCCCCCTCCTTTCGCATCCCCCCCCCTCATCGGTTCCCTTCCTCCTTCCCCTGCCTCCCCATCCCCCCCCCCCCTCTGCTGAGATTTGCAGCCCCGACCAGCACTGGGCGAACCCGCTTCAATCCTTTGCAGGATGTAGCCGCTGAGATGCCAGCCGCAGCATCCCCGGGGCTGTAGACGACCGGCTTCCCCCCACCCTTGCCCTACCCCCTTTCCCGCCGATCCCCTCCTGGGGGGGGTCCCGTTGGGCCAAAGAGGCTCCCCCCTCCTTTCCCCTCCTGTCATCCGGATCCGGGCCGAGCCAGAGGTAGAGAGGATCCTGCAATCCCGACCCAAGCTCTCTGCTCCTCTCTCCGCAGCGGATCTCCTAACTTCCTCCCTCCCCCCCCTACCCAAACACCCCCCCAATCTCGGTCTCTTCTGGTTTCTAGCATGGCCTGGTGAGTACCTTGCTCCTAGCGAGCTTTTCTCAATGGGGGGGCGGATGAAAATCTTGTCAGCACCCCCTCCAAAATTCTTAACACCTAATGGGGGAGAAAGACCCCCTTCCTTGGGGTGGGGGGAGCCGGACAGTCTCCGTCATATGTAATGCAGAAATATGGGGGGTGCGGATGGGATGGTTTGTGGTCCAGCTACTGCAGAAAGGAATGCCTGGTACTCAAAGGTTTTTTTTTAGCCAGAGATGCTGACTTTGGTTGCACCCGGGGGGGTTTTTCCCAAGGGGAGGGGGATTAGCAGGTCTGGTAGATGCAGAATTCAAAGGCTTGCAGGGAGAGGGGGCTGGCAAAAAGCAGAGATGGGGGGGTTAGGGCTGGAAATATCCCCCCCAAATCTATTCCTCCTCTTCCCGACTGCATTTTTTTTTTTGCCTGGATGCGGCTTTCTCTCCCCCTTAAAATGCCTGCCTGCCGGCATCTCAAGGTGACAGCGACGTATTCCTGGGTTGACCGTGTGTGTGTGTGTATGCGCGCACACGCAGGGAAAGGGGGGGAGGGGGGAAGAGGGAGCGCCGGTGACGTACCTGAAAAGATCGGCAAAGGGGGGCGTGGGCAGACGGGGGCGTCTCGCGAGCCCAACAGGGATCTCCCACCCACCCACACCCACTGCAGTTCTAGAACTGCATACAACCGGGGAGCAGGATTTGGCTTGGGGGGGGGTGAGTTTGCCCGGCCTCTGGTGGCCCCACGCCGCCCCTTTGCTGCCGGATGGGGGTTCCTACGCCCAGCCCTGCTTCGAGATGAAAGAGGGCAAGGGGAATGTGTGAATGCCCCACACGTGTAGGTGAAAAGAATTTCTCGGCATTCCTCTCCTCAAGCTTTTTGAGTGCCTTGGGCCCCAGAGAAGTAGATAGATAGATAATGTGTTCCTTATCTATCTAGCATGAAACTTAGAAAGGATGGATAGATTGAGGGATAGCTAGATAAGGAATACATTCGGATTAGCATGAAACCTAGAAGGGTTGGATGGATAGATTAGATAGACAGGTGTTCCTTATCTATGTATCTATCTAGCATGAAACCTAGAAAGGATGGATAGATGGATAGAGAAGAAATACATTCAGATTAGCATGAAACCAAGAAGGGTTGGATGGATAGATTAGATAGATAGGTGTTCCTTATCTATGTATCTATCTAGCATGAAACCTAGAAAGGATGGATAGATGGATAGAGAAGAAATACATTCAGATTAGCATGAAACCAAGAAGGGTTGGATGGATAGATTAGATAGATAGGTGTTCCTTATCTATGTATCTATCTAGCATGAAACCTAGAAAGGATGGATAGATGGATAGAGAAGAAATACATTCAGATTAGCATGAAACCAAGAAGGGATGGATGGATGGATGAGTATGAAACCTAGACAGATAAATAAATAGATAAGACAGCGGTATACACCAGGACAATAGAGGGTAAAATGCATGAATGAGTCAAGAAATAGGAGAAAATAGAGCAGCTATTTACAAGGAGGGAGAATTTGGGGGGGGGTTTAAAGAGGGAGCAGCGGGGCCTCATCGGGTACCTGAAGGTCGTGAGGACGGGCGCGGAGAGGGTTTAGGCGAGGCGGGCCGCCGAAGCCGGCGCCAGCGCCTCTGTGGGCGGGAAGACCCAGCCCCAGGGTGGCTTCGCGGGTCTGGATCGGGCCCAAAAGGCACTCCGCGGCACTTCCCTCCCCCCGCTCCGCGCACTGGGGTAGACTGCCCCTGCAGCTGGAGGCTCCACCATGCCAAGGGCCCCCGGGCAGGAGAGAGGAACGTGCTGGGGCGGCCTCTCCGGAGAGAGGCGCCCCCCCTCCCGCGGCTGGCCAAGGACCCCCGCCCGCGCCCCCTTTCCGCGCCCGGCTTTGGCGCATTGCTCGGGATGGGGAAAGGAGGCGCGCTCCGGGGCTCGGGCTTTTTCCAAGGCGACTGCAGGGGAGGGGGCGGGATCCGCTGGGGGGGGGGAGAAGCCGCCTTTCCCTCTCCCTGATTGGCCGAGCGGGCTTGAGTGGCAGGGCGGGGAGGGGGGAGGTCCGGCTGGAGGGAGGGGGAGGGCCTCGGCGGCGGCGGGGGGGGGCTGCCTTTGGCCCACGTGGCAAGAGGGGGGAAGCAGGTGGCAAAACCTGGAACAGGAGAGCCAGATCCTGGGAGCATCCTTAGGCCGTTTGCGCAGGGGAGGGTTTGCCTTGGATTCGCCGCTGTCTAAATGCGCCTTTTCCCCATCCAGATTCTCAAAATTGAACGCATGGGAGGTTTTGCCTTGGATTTTGCCACTCTTCGGGTGCACTTTCCCCCCATCCATGGTCTCGAAGCTCAACAATAAGCCCCCATGCAGAGTTTTGAGAATTCGGATGGGGAAAATGTGCATCAATAGAGTGGCAAACCCAATGCAAACCCTTCCGTGAATTAATGGCCAAAAAGAAGACCCCCCCCCCCCCATGCAGAGTTTTGCATTCTCACAGCCATTTATGCACGGGAGGTTTTGCCTTGGATTAGCCGCTCTCCAAAGGCCCATTTTCCCCATCCGAATCCTCAAAACGGAAAAAGGCCATTTATGCATGGGAGGTTTTGCCTTGGATTTGCCACTCTCTAGATGCACATTTTCCCTGTCTGAATTCTCAAAACTCTGCACGGGGGCTGATTTTGGAGTTTTGAGAATTCAGATGGGGGAAAGTGTGCATCTAGAGAGTGGCAAATCCAAGGCAAAACCTCCCGTGCATAAATGGCCTTAAAGAAGCCCCCATGGAAACTGAAAAATGGGAATTCTCAAAACTGGGAAAGAAAATTCCAAGACCACGGTTACACAGCCCGGATAACCTACAAGAACCAATGAACTCTGACCGTGAAAGCCTTCGACAATATCTCAAAACTGGCTTCGTCCGAATTCTCAAAACTGAAAAAGAAGCCCCCCATGCAGAGTTTTGAATGCTCAAAACTGAAAAACTGGAATTCTCAAAACTGGCTTCGTTCGAATTCTCAGAACTCAACAATAAACCCCCATGCATAGTTTTGAGAATTCAGATGGGGGAAATGTGCCTTTAGAGAGCGGCAAATGCAAGGCAAAACCATCCATTAGCTTTGGCCTTCTCTTGTCCTTATTTGGGGGGAAAACCCAAAATTCTCCCCATCCCCTTTAGCCATCTGTTCTACATTTACCTATGGGTTGGCTTTGGATTGTGCAGCATGATGTAAGGTGGCAAACAAATAAAATTCTTTTTTCCCCATTTAGAGGGCAGATGGTGAGGGGTGTAGGGATGCCAACCTCCAAGTACTAGCTGGAGACCTCCTGCTATTGCAACTGATCTCCAGCTGACAGAGATCAGTTCACCTGGAGAAAACGGCTGCTTTGGCCCTTGGACTCTGGCATTGAAGTCCTTCACCTCCCCAAACCCTGCCCTCCTCAGGCTCCACCCCAAAAACCCTCCGGAAGAGGAACCTGGCAACCCTAGGTTTGGGAGATTCATGGAGATTTTGGGGTGGACCCTGGGAAGGGTGGGGGTATGAGGAGGGGAGGGACCTCAGCAGTGAATAATGCCATAGATTCCACCCTCCAAAGCAACCATTTCCTCCAGGGGAACGGATCTTGGTCGTCTGGAGATCAACTGTATTAGCAGGGGATCTCCAGGTGCCACCTGAGGTTGGCAACCTTACTTGGGGAGAAGAAAATTAAGCTTTATACCAGACTACGAACCACTTGCAGAGAGATATTTGGGCGGGGGGGGGGGGACTCTCTCCTGATACTGCAACTTGGGGTCACCTGATAAAATTGGTCAGCTGTCGATTTAAAAAGTGTGGAATTCCCTGCTATGGTGTCTCTCAGGCGTTTAGATGGCTTCAGAAGGATAAGGCAAATTCAGGGGGAAACAGGGCTTTATAAACAGCTGTTGGCCATGATAGAACCTCCATTTGCCGAGGCAGTGTAACTCTGGATATCAGCTATTGGGGGCAAATAACCCTTCTTTGAGAGCCAGCGTGGTGTAGTGGTTAAGAGCAGTGGTTTGGAGAGGTGGACTCTGATCTGGAGAACTGGGTTTGAGTCCCCACTCCCCCATATGAGCGGCGGAGGCGAATTGGGTGAACCGGGTTGGTTTCATCACTCCTCCACATGAAGCCAGCTGGGTGACCTTGGGCTAGTCACAGTTCTCTCTGAACTCAGCCTCACCTACCTCACTGGGTGCCTGTTGTGGGGAGAGGAAAGGAAGGTGATTGTAAGCCGGTTTGATTCTTCCCCAAGTGGTAGAGAAAGTCGGCGTGTAAAAACCAACTCTTCTTCTTCTTCCTCCACATGAAGCCAGCTGGATGACCTTGGGCTAGTCACAGCTCTCTTAGAGCTGACTCAGCCCCACCAACCTCACAGGGTGTCTGTTGTGGGTAAGGGAAGGCGATTGTAAGCCGGTTTGTTTCTTCCTTAAGTGGTAGAGAGCGTCGGCATATAAAAACCAACCCTTCTTCTTCTTGTTCTGGGTTTCCTGAAGGCGTTTGGCTGGTTGTTGTGGGAAGCATGATGCCCGACTAGGTGAACTATGCCTCTTCTTATCTTTTTATGGTGCCACATCTTTTAGAGGCCACGGAGGGATTTGAGGGGGAGGCAGGGGAGAGTAATGAGAGAGTGTTGAAGAGGAGAGCCGAAATGTGTGTGTGTGTGAAGTCCCGTGAAGTCACAGCTGACTTATGGCAACCCCAGCAAGGGGCTTTCCAGGCAAGTGAGAAGCAAGTGAGAAGCAGAGGTGGTTTGCCATCGCCTTCCTCTGCAGAAGTGAGCTGTGACTCACGAAAGCTCCCACATTGCCCGAAATGTTGTTACTCTTTAAGGCACCACTGGACTCTTGCTCTTTTCCACTGCTACAGACAGGCTATCCCGGCTCCCCACCGTGATCTTCCTCTGCGGAGCCTTCCTTGAAGGTCTCCCTACCCCCTATGAGAGCCAGTGTGGCGTAGCGGTTAAGAGCGGTGGTTTGGAGCGGTGGACTCTGATCTGGAGGACCGGGTTTGATTCCCCACTCCACCACATGAGCGGCGGAGGCTAATCTGGTGAACTGGATTTGTTTCCCTGCTCCCACCCATGAAGCCAGCCGGGTGACCTTGGGCTAGTCACAGCTCTCTTAGAACTCTAAGAGAGGGAGAGGAAGGTGATTGTAAACCAGTTTGATTCTCCCTTAAGTGGTAGAGAAAGTCAGCATATAAAAACCAACTCTTCTTCTTATTCTTCTTCAACACATGAATCTGCCTTCTACTGAATCAGACCCTTGGTCCATCAAAGTCAGTATTGTCTACTCAGACTGGCAGCAGCTCTCCAGGGTCTCCGACAGGGGTCTTTCCCATCACCTACTTGCCTAGTCCCTTTAACTGGAGATGCTGGAGATTGAACCTGGGACCTTCTGCATGTCAGGCAGATGCTCTACCATTGAGCCACAGCCCTCCTCCTCCTCCTCCTCCTTCTACTTCTCCTTCTCCCCCTGCTTACCTTCCGAGATCTGAGGAGATCAGGCTATACCATGCAGCCTTCCCTACCAGGGTCTAAATACTGGCAAAGAAATAGTGTGTGTGGGGGGGATCACAACAAATGCCAATAGCAGGAGCAAGTGAAAGTTAGAATCAGATAAAAACTGAAAAGTTGGTCTTGCGTTGCAAAGGGGGGTGTTTCTGCATCAACGGAGGCCGAACTGTTATTTTTGATGGGCAAAGAGGCACAAAATGTACAATGGCAGTGGGGGGGGGGATGTGCAGTTTGAAGAGAACATTGGCGCAATCCAAAAACCCGAGCCTTCTGCATTCCTGCTGCCAAAATTTTCAGCTCTGAGGATTTTCTCCCACTCGGTGTGGGCTTCTAAATGTCATGGGATGTGAGTCTAAGCAACAAAGCATGTGCGCTCACAACAAGGAAAGTGCACAGACATGTTGCAGCGTCATGTTGTATGCGCGCAAATGGAAATCATGTACCCTGGGGCGGTGTATCACCTGGATTGCCCGGGCTAGGCCAATCTCCCACACATGAACACATATGAAGCTGCCTTCTACTGAATCAGACCCTGGGTCCCTCAAAGTCAGTATTGTCTACTCAGATTGGCAGCAGCTCTCCAGGGTCTCAGGCTGAGGTCTTTCCCATCACCTCCTGCCTGGTCCTTTTAACTGGAGATGCCGGGGATTGAACCTGGGACCTTCTGCATGCAAAGCAAGAGGCTCTGCCACTGAGCCAAGGCCCCTCCCCAGTGAGGCTTAACTCATTAAGTTCATTTCCCTTATAACTCCAATTTGGCAAATCCATGTGGATTTGGGGGCAGTACCTGGGGAGGGCAGAGTTTAGGGAGGGGAAGGAGCTCAGCCAATTTCCTTAGAGTCTACCCTCTGATACATCTGTGTCCTCCAGGGGAACAGACTTCTGTAGTCTGGAGATCAGTAGTAATTCTGTGGGATTTGCGGGCCCCACCTGGTTGGCAACCCCACAGGAGTGGGGGAGAGGTATCTTACCGGCTACCTCCACACTACAGATGAAGTGGATGGAATGGGTGTGAGCCAGCATGGTATAGTGTTTAAAAGCAGTGGACTCTAATCTGGAGAACCGGATTTGATTCCCACTCCTCCACATGGGCAGCAGACTCTAATCTGGAGAATTGGGTTCGATTCCCCACTCCTCCACATGAGCGGTGGACTCTAATCTGGAGAACCGGGTTTGATTCCCCACTCCTCCACATGGGCAGCAGACTCTAATCTGGAGAACCGGGTTTGATTCCCCACTCCTCCACATGAGCAGCGGAGTCTAATCTGGAGAACAGGATTGGTTTCCCCGCTCCTGCACATGAAGCCTGCTGGGTCACCTTGGGCTAGTCACAGTTCTCTCAACTCTCTCAGCCCCAGCTACCTCACAAGGTGTCTGTTGAGGGGAGTGGAAAGGAAGGAGATTGTAAACCAGATTGATTCTCCTTAAAAGGTAGAGAAAATTGGCGTATAAAAACCAGCTCCTCTTCTTCTTTACTCAGTGAGTGATAAAAATTCGATTCCCCACTCCTCCACATGAGCGGTGGACTCTAATCTGGAGAACCGGGTTTGATTCCCCACTCCTCCACATGAAGCCAGCTGGGCAACCTTGGGCTAATCACAGTTCTCTCTGAACTCTCTCAGTCCCACCGACCTGACAAGGGCCATTTTTGCAGGGTAATTAGCAGCGTGTTCCAGGCTGAATTGCCCCGCATATTTTTTTAAAAAAATTGCACGCTGAACCGTCATTCCAGAAGTGACTGTGAAGCCTGTGCAGACCCGCTTTGCATTACTAAAGAGCCCATTTAAAGCGACCTTTGGTGTTTGCTGTGAAGAATCCCCCTCAAGGAACAATGCAAAACAACAGAGGCGCGTTAGCTATGCATATGCTAATAGCTACGCAAACAGGAACAAAGGAGCAGGCTAGTGGGAGGGTGAAACTTCTCCTTTTGCGTCAGGACCGTGAAAAGACATTTTTAAAGTCACATTTTTTAAAAGAGCTTTGAGCGAGCATCAAAATTGACCGTGCAAAAATGGCCAAGGTGTCTGTTGTGGGGAGAGGAAGGGAAGGAGATTGTAATCTGGTTTGATTCTCCTTAAAAGATAGAGAAAACCAGCACATAAAAACCAACTCTTCTTCTTCTCTCGTCCTCCATCACGCAAAGAGGATTCTTGGACCGCCGGTGGAAGTTGTAGCCCTGAACTCTGTTGCTTCCATATATATCTGCTTCCTTCTTTCTGTCATCGTTTGTGTTCGTTTTTGGGAAATCCTCCGCAGTCATGAAGACCCTTGCCTTACTTTTACTGAGGGTCTTCAAGGGGTACAGTGGTCAAAAGCCCCCAGTGTGTAGGGGGGGTCAGACTACTCCTGAGGGACTGCAGCGGCCTTCATCTTCTTATCAAGCATCTTGTGGGAGTTCTTCCCAATGTTGGGGGTCTTCCCCACGTTGTGCGAGAAGAGGAGGTCCAGAGGGACCCTTTATTTGGGGGGTTATGATGGCTATCAGCAGCCTCACTTTCACCTACCCTTCGATCGCTCTCCCCAGCGTGAGAGAGCCAGCAAGGTATAGTGGTTAAGAGCGGTGGTTTGGAGCGGTGGACTCTGCTCTGGAGAACCGGGTTTGATTCCCCACTCCTCCACACGAGCGGGAGACTTTAATCTAGAGAACCAGGTTTGATTCCCCGCTCCCTCCACATGAGCGGCGGAGGCTAATCTGGTGAAGTGGATTTGTTTCCCCACTCCCAACACATGAAGCCAGATGGGTGACCTTGGGCTAGTCACAGTTCTCTTAGAGCTCTCTCAGGCCCACCTATCTCACAGGGTGTCTGTTGTGGGGACGGGAAGGGAAGGTGATTGTAAGCCGGCATTAAGTGGTAGAGAAAGTCTCCCATATAAAGGAACACTTAAGTGTTCCTTAAGTGGTAGAGAAAGTCAGCATATAAAAACCAACTCTTCTTCTTCCTCCTCCTCCTCCTCCTCCTCCTCCTGGATTCGGAGCCATTTTTAATATGGCTTCCCATAGTACCGGACCCTCTCTCTGCTGTCAAATCCTGCGGTGTGTGGCATTCCTTACAAATCTGTAGGGATTCTGTTGTGCTCCCTTTCCACAAGTCATTGAAACCCATTTGCCAGTTGCTGGGAGACCCTTCCTTCATTGTTAGTGTGCTGTAAATGATCCAGTATTGAGGTAGGGTACGGTTGATGCCTCCTAGGTAGTTCGTACCCTTATTTTTTTTTTCTGCGTAGCCTTCTCTACAGTTAACTTCTAAGCATCCACCTACACCTTTTTTCGTTTCCCCTTACATAACCCGGCATGAAGTAAGCCGCTCAAGTATTTCCCACTCACTTTCATTCTCGATGCCTCGCCCCGTCCCTTTTCTCTTCCACCCCCCATCTCTACGCCCAGAGCAGCCAATACCCTCCACCCCCTCGAGAAGATGACAGATAGTGGCTCAGCGTTGAGGGTTTGTGACTCGGTGGTGATGGGTGACAAGTGCTGTCGAAGTTCACGGAGGACTTTTGGCAACCTTGTAGGGTTTTCCAGGCTAGAGGTGAACAGAGATGATTTGCCATTGCCTGCCTCTGCGTAGCAACCCAGGACTTCCTTGGTGTTCTCCCATCCAAGTACTAACCAGGGCTGATCCTGCTTAGCTTCTGAGTTCGGGCTAGCCTGGGCCATCGTCCTCCATCATGCAAAGAGGATTATTGGACTGACTAGGGGAGGGGCCATGGCTCAGTGTTAGAGCATCTGCTTGGCATGCAGAAGGTCCCAAGTTCATTCCCCGGCATCTCCAGTTAAAGGGACTAGGCAGGTAGGTGATGTGAAAGACCTCTGCCTGAGACCCTGGAGAGCCACTGCCGGTCTGAGTAGACAATACTGACTTTGACGGACCAAGGGTGTGGTTCAGTATAAGGCAGCTTCATGTGTTCATGTGCTGTTTCCACTTCCTCCACCATATGCATACTTGTATAAAACCTCTGTTGTGCCTCCCTTTAGTCATCTTGTTTCTAAACGAAAAAGCCATAGGCTCTTTAGTATCTCCTCATACAAAAGGCGCTCCGACCACTTGCTTACTTTGACGGCTCGCTAGGTCAGTACTCTAACCATTACGCCACCCTCTCTGCTTTGCTCACAAACCAGCATTTGCCAAGATAATGCCAACACTGAGTTATGGTAGGGGGCTAGCAAGATTGGGAAATGGATGGACCTCGTTTCGCCCATGGATTCCCCCCATTTCCCAAGCCCTCCTTATGCCCTTCCCCGACCCCTCCTCAGGGTGATTTCTTCTCTTTTCAAAATTCACCTGGGAAGAAATTGACTTAAAACATTTGCGGGCTACAGGTGGAACCAGCTGCCACCCCGCCCTGCCCCGGCACACCTGTCAATACATACGAGCTGCAGTTCATTTCCATTCTAGCACAAGGAACCTATTTCTAGCCAGGGATCTGTTCATTCTCTCCCAGGTTTCTGTTCATCTGACTACAGGGGTTTTCATCCATCTTGACATTAACCCCTCAGTGGCTAGGGCAGGTGGGTCTGTGCCATCCTTTGCCAAGACAGAATACGGGAAGGGTTTATAAGCTGCCCCTTAAAGACAGAGCTTGAGAAAAGGTGCAGAAAAGAGCAACTGCCCTATGAGGAATAGTTAAAACGCTTACGGCTGCTTAGCTTGGAAAGAAGGCGGTTAAGGGGAGACATGATAGGGGTCTACCAAATTATGCATGGTATGGAAAGAGTGGACAGGGAGAAGCTATTCTCCCTCTCTCATAATGCCAGAACGCGGGGTCATCTGCTGAAGCTGGAGGGCGAGAGATTCAAAACAGATAAAAGGAAGTATTTCTTCACAAGCGCATAGTTAAATGATGGAACTCCCTGCCCCAGGATGTGGTGATGGCTGCCAACTTGGAAGGCTTTAAGAGGAGAGTGGACATGTTCATGGAGGAGAGGACTATCCATGGCTACTAGTCAAAATGGATACTGGTCATGATACATACCTATCCTCTCCAGTCTCAGAGGAGCATGCCCATTATGTTGGGTGCTGTGGAACGCAGGCAGGATAATGTTGCTGTAGCCGTCTTGTTTGTGGGCTTCCTTGAGGCCCCTGGTTGGCGCCTGTGGGAAAAGACTGCTGGACTTGATGGAGCTTGGTCTGATCCAGCAGGGCCGTTCTTATGACTTTCCAACTGTGACTATACATGGAAAACGGTTGTAGGAATATCAGAAAGCCGCCGATCCTATTTGACTAGAGAAATCCCCATTAGCTGCCCTTCTTCTGGGGAGCTTTTATGTAAATGGCAACACTCTGGGAGAGATTTGGAGGGGCCCTGTTATTAAATCCAACCTAACCTGTCAATATTTGAGATCTGATTCATTAAGTTATATTTGGAAAGAGATTTTCGTTCCCCTCTTGGGCTTTTTAAATAGAGGGCAGCTTCCAATACACCCATATAACTGTGAATGCTTAAAAGCACACACGCACACTCACACTTCCACATTCTGCATCGAGAGGAACCGGATTCTGCAACCTGAAAATTCAGTTGTTTCTTATTTTGCTTCCTTTATTGTGCTTCTCTTATATGTGGGATGGCGCAGAACGCAAAGTGGGAAATTTATTTGTTCACGTTATTTATGGTCTGCCTGTCTCACCGGGACTCGAGCCGGATGACACGGAGTGAGTCAATGCAATCGACAGGATGGGACATTCCTACGGTTGCCAACCTCCAGGTACTAGCTGGAGATCTCCTGCTATTACAACTGATCTCCAGCCAATAGAGAATAGTTCACCTGGAGCGAAAAAAAGCAGCTTTTTTTCCTGTCTCTTCCAAATTATCCATTATCCACCATCAGCTCTGAGTTGTGGGCAGTCACGCTCGCTGGGGGCTGAAGCGTTGGCAGAATTATATCTAGGGTTGCCAGCTCTGGGTTGTGAAATACCTGGAGATTTCTGGGGCGGAGCCTGAGGAGGGCGGAGTTTGGGGAAGAGAGGGGCTTCAATGCCACAGAGTCCGACTGCCAAAGCAGCCATTTTCTCCAGGGGGACTGATCTCTATCGGCTGGAGATCAGTTGTAATAGCAGGAGATCTCCAGCTACTACCTGGAGGTTGGCAACCCTACCAATTCGTTGCAGCTCACCTTGGCATTAGTAGGGTTGTCAGGTCCCTCTTCGTTACTGGCGGGAGGTTTTGGGGGTGGAGCCTGAGGAGGGCAGGGTCTGGGGAGGGACTTCAATGCCATAGAGTCCAATTGCCAAAGCAGCCATTTTCTCCAGGTGAACTGATCTTGGTCATCTGGATGTCAGTTGAAATAGCAGGAGATCTCCAGCTAGTACCTGGAAGTTGATCAAACAAGACAGTAGTAGGCAAAAATAAACAAGCAATAGACGAAGATAGCAGTTAATATAGACAGCAAAGCTATCACTGTAATACAATGATTGCAACAAACATAAGCAAACAAGCTAAGCAACGAGGTTACAAAGCGAAAATAGCAAAAACAATGTGGCAGAAGCTGATAATAAATATACAAAAGTTCATGTAAGGCATGGAGTTGCGTTCTAGTCAATTTCAAATTCTTCAGGCAACGGAAATAAAGGTGGTAACGCGGCTCCGGAAGTATTCCAGCGTTTTCACTACAAAAAGTAGCTTCAACAGCCATAAGGGCTTAATTGTACAATTCCTATGATAAGTTTGGAGCTCCCAAAACGGGCTGCTATCAGAAGAAGTTGGCAACCCTATCCATCAGTTTCCATCCCTCAAACATCTTGAGCAACTGAGTGGCACAAAACTCATCTCTTTATCTCTTTATCCATCACACAATGGGTAGCCGTGTTAGTCTGTCAATAGCAGTAGAAAAGAGCAAGTGTCCAGTATATGGTTGCAGGTCCATTTTGGGAAATACCTGGAGATTTCTGGGGCGGAGCCTGAGGAGGGCGGGGTTCCGGGAGGGGGAGGGACTTCAATGCCATAGAGTCCAATGGCCAAAGCGGCCATTTTCTCCAGGTGAACGGATCTCGATCGGCTGGAGATCAGTTGTAATAGCAGGACATCTCCAGCTAGTACCTGGAGGTTGGCAACCGTAACTCTATGGCATTATACACTGCTGAGGTCCCTCCCTGGGTCCACCATCTCCAGGAATTTGTCAACCCAGAGTTGACAGGCTTAGGGTTGCCAGGTCCCTCCTCGCCACCGGCGGGAGGTTTTCTGGGTGGAGCCTGAAGAGGGCGGGTAGGGTTGCCAGGTCCGTCCTTTCCTCCTGCAGGAGGCTGTTCTTGGATACCCCTTTACCACTTAAACTAAGAGGTATAAGGCCCCTTGCGAGGCGGAACTTCTGGTTCTAAACCGGAAGTGACGCACGCGGTAGGCACCCCGGCACGTTTGCCCGCCGACCCTCAGGTGGTCGGCGGGCAGAGGGGTAAATTGTCGGGGGTTTGCCCGCCACCAGCGGGCACCTGGCAACCCTAAGGGCAGGGTTTGGGGAGGGGAGGAACTTCAATCCCATAGAGTCCAATTGCCAACACGGCCATTTTCTCCAGGTGAACTGATCTCTATTGGCTGGAGATTAGTTGTAATAGCAGGAGATCTTCTGCTATTACCTGGAGGTTGTGGGAAAAAGGCACCTCTATGCTAGTACCTAGGTTTGGAAATCAGCATAGATGCGAAGAGTTTAAACAAAGTGCAAAACTTTATGATGCTATACGCTTATACAAACCACAAGGTGATACAAATGAAAACAAGAACAAAACCAATGTGCATAACATAGAAGAACAATCCAAAGCAGTCACATGTACAATCCAAAGGAAAGGAGCCCTTTGAAAAGTAAAATTCAATAGTCCTTGGTAAGGTACGTGTTCACAATTAGCAATGGTCCCACGAAGGTTGCCATGTAGTGAAGATGCAGACCGATGGGGATACGGCCGTTTCGATTTCTTATATGAAATTCCTTCTTCAGTCCCCCTTAAATATCATGAAATTATTTTTTAATATTATTTTTAAAACATTAATTATTTTTTTAAAAATAATTTTTAACATTTTAACATACATTTAAGATAAAGTCATACAAAACAGCTTGTTTATTCTTTGTATTTGACTGCTCACAGTGAACTTTTGATTGTTCTTCTATGTTATACACATTGGCTTTGTTCTTGTTTTCATTTGTATCACTTTGTGGTTTGTATAAGTGTGTAGCATCATAAAGTTTGGGGAGAAATCATTTTAAGGTTAAAGCTTATGCTGATGACTTAGTTTGTTTTTTGACTAATCCTATTAGTCAAATTGATAATTGGAACAAAACGGTTGAGGTTTATGGAAAACTTGCAGGTTTTAAAATAAATAAAACTAAAACTAAAATATTGGTTAAAAATATGACTGCAGCAGCAAGAATTATCAAAAAGGACAGGCTTCTCTATTGAACATAAAATAAAATATTTGGGTATTTGGTTAACTTCAAACAACCTTAATTTATTCAAAAACAATAATATTAAGTTATGGCAACAAATTGTTATAGATTTAAAAAATTGGGAAAAAATACCCCTATCATTATGGGGTAGAATTTCGGTAATTAAAATGATGGTATTACCTAAAATGCTTTTTTTGTTTCAAAACTTACCAATTATAAAAGGGGCTGAAATATTTAAAATTTGGAAAAAATATATTTTAAATTTTTATGGGGCAAAGAAAGACATAGAATAGCATATAATAACTTAATTGAACTAAAAGAAACAGGAGGTTTGGGGTTACCAGATTTGAGAATGTATTATGAGGCATCTTGTTTTGTTTGGTTAAAGACCTGGATTTTGTTAGAGAATCCCAAAATATTGGAAATAGAAGGTTTTAACTTACGTTTTGGATGGCATGCATATTTGTGGTATGATAAGGAAAAGGTAAACAAAGATTTTAACATTCATATTATTAGATTTGGTTTATTTCAAACTTGGAAAAAATATAAAAAGTTTTTGGAAAATAAAACTCCGGGATGGATTAATCCAGTATAAGCATTTATAAAGAGAGGGATACAATTAAATTTAGATATGGATGTATATAGAGAAATTATAGATTATAAGGAAGGAGATTGGGTTTTAAGAAGTAGAGAAGAACTTAATATTAAAGATTGGTTTATGTATTATAAATTAAAAGATACATTTAACAAAGATAAGCAAGTTGGATTTAATAAAAATAAATCCAAACTAGAAAATATACTAATAAAGGGAAATAAAGGATTGATAGGAAGGATATATAGGTTATTAACTGAAGTAAATTTAGAACAAGAAAGAATTAAACTAGTAATGGTGAAATGGATGAAGGAGTTAGGATATAATATTGATTTGGAAACATGGGAAAACTTATGGAAGAAAGAATTCAAATTTACAATAACCAACGAAATTAGAGAGAACTTATATAAAATGTTTTATAGATGGTATATAACTCCCATGATGATAAGCAAAATGAAAAAAAGGAGACATGGATCTATGCTGGAAATGTGGAAATGAAAGAGGAACCTTTATGCATGCATGGTGGATATGTAAAAAAAAATTAAAAAAATTTGGAAAAAAGTAATAAGAGAAACTAATAATTTGATTAATATGAGAGTAAAAAGAAATCCTGCATTCTGTTTATTGGGGATTCCTCAAGAAAAAATGGATAGAAATAATTGGGTCATTTGTCAATATAGTTTTGCTGCTGCAAGAATTATAATTGCCAAAGTTTGGAAGCAAGTAAATAAACCTTCAATTAGTGACTGGAGAGAGAAATTATGGATGTATATGAGGATGGCCAAATTAACAGAATTCCTACATGGAAAAGATATGGAAGAATTAAAAAAAACATGGGCGAAGGCCGTCACATATTGGGATAAACTGGCAAAAATGGATTTTACTATTTTAGTTAATGAGTTATAGAAATAAGTTTAACTTTTTTTTAAATCTTATTGTCAATAATGTAATCTTTAATCTGTTTAGACACTTCTCGGGAAGTCTGGTGATGGGTCACTTTCTATGGTGGGTGGTGGGTCAAAAGGATATTTTGAATTCTGCAATTTTGATTGTATTAAGCAGATTATATAATTGATGTTTTTTGTTTTTTTATTATTGTATTTGTTTTGTTTTATGTTATAAAAATAAAAAAATCATAAAAACAAAAAATAAAAAAATAAAGTTTTGCACTTTGTTTAAACTCTTCGCATCTAGGCTGATTACCTGGAGGTTGGCAACCCGGCTTAGGCTCCTGCTCTGCGGTCCCCCGACATCTGCATTCTCATCCCACCCCAAACTCTTTCCTCCTTCCTTTCATCCAGGCTTCCACCATCCATCATTCCAGACAAGACCCTCTCCTGCTAATGAAACCTCTCTCTTTCTCCGCTTGCCCGGTGCTTGCCAGAGGTCTGTGCATTAAGGCCTGGCCTTAGTTTCTCTTCCCCCACCCCGGCTTAATACATTGGGGGCTCTGCTCTTACCGCTCATGCATTATGTAGGCAAACAACCCCTGCTTCAATCAAAGGGCCATCAGGCGGCCCCGACTCGGCAGCAGAACAGAGCAGAGAGGGGTGCGCGGAATTCATAACGTAAAGACCGATGAAACAGCTTTATGGCGTTTAGCCAGGTGTGGAAGTAGTTAGGGTTGCCAGCTCCGGGTTGGAAACTACCTGGAGGTTTTGAGGCTGGAGCTGGAGAGCGTGGGGTTTAGGTAGGGTGGCCAACCTCCAGGTACTAGGTGGGGTTGTCAACCTCCAGGTAGTAGCTGGAGATCAGTTGCTAATACAACTGAGCTGCAGCGATAGAGATCAGTTCCCTTGGAGCAAATGGCCCCTTTGGCAACTGGACACTATGGCATTGAAGTCCCTCCTCTACCCAAACCTCGCCCTCCTCGGGCTCCGCCCCCAAAACCTCCTACCGGGAGCAAAGAGGGACCCTATATTACCCCCCTTTTAAGGAAGAAGGTTAGTTTTTATATGCCGAATTTCTCTCCCACTTAAGGAAGAATCAAACCGGCTTACAATCGCCTTCCCCGCAACAGACACCCTGTGAGGTGGGTGGGGCGGAGAGAGCTCTAAGAGAGCTGTGACTAGCCCAAGGTCACCCAGCTGGCTTCGGGGGGAGGAGTGGGGAAACAAATCCAATTGACCAGATTAGCCTCCGCCGCTCATGTGGAGCAGTGGGGGAATCAAGCCCGGTTCTCCAGATCAGAGTCCTCCGCTCCAAACCACCGCTCTTAACCACTACACCACACTGTGGTGAAGTACAAAAACACAAAGGAATATATATTTCGGAACATGTACAATACTGCCTTTCCTTAAACGTTGAAGCAAATGTTGATGTTCCCTTCTGGGACAGGGCCAATCTTCCATAGGGTTGCCAACTCTTGGTTGAAAAATTCTGGAGCCTGAGGAGGATGGGTTTTGGGGCGGGCGGGCGGGGGGCTCAGCAGAGATGGCGCCTACCCCTCCAAACCAGTAATTTTCTCCAGGGGAACTGATCTCTGTCATCTGGAGATCAGCTGTATTTAAAGGAGATCTCCAGGCCCCGCCTGGAGTTTGGCAATCCTGACTCCGTCCTATACTCAAATAGCATTTTTAAAAATGTATTCGGCTCCCTTGACAACAGTCCAAGAGCTGCTCTTTTAAAATAAACATTTTAAAGCTTTTTGCTTAAGGGGGTTCTTTGGAACCACTGCTATACTTTAGGTGAGTTTGCTTTGGACAGCACTTTCTCATGAGTATGCCTAAGACTTTGGAAGTTAGAGTTGCCAGGTCCCTCTTCACCACCGGCGGGAGGTTTTTGGGTCAGAGCCTGAGGAGGGCGGGGTTTGGGGAGGGGAGGGAATTCAATGCCATAGAGTCCAATGGCCGAAGCGGCCATTTCCTCCAGGGGAACTGATCTCTATCAGCTGGAGGGTCAAACCATTGAGTGTTTGAAAATCCTAGCGCATCCATGCAAAAAAGAAAATTAGAAACAGTGTATGGAAACCGGTCATTTCAAAATACGATCCATAAAATCTTTTTCCCCCATTTATCAGCGCATCACAATGTTAAAAAAGGTCAAGGTCCCCTGTGCACCGGGTCATTCCTGACCCATGGGGTGACATCACATCTCGACATTTACTAGGCAGACTTTGTTGACCGGGTGGTTTGCCAGTGCCTTCCCCAGTCGTCTTCCCTTTACCCCCAGCAAGCTGGGGACTCGTTTGGCCAACCTCGGAAGGATGGAAGGCTGAGTCAACCTCGAGCCGGATACCGGAAACCCACTTCTGTCGGGATCGAACTCAGGTCGTGAGCAGAGCTTGGACTGCAGTGCTGCAGCTTACCCCTCTGCGCCACGGGGCTCACAATGTTACGACACGTTAAATTCTTCCAACCATTCCACAACGGCAGGTGGTTTGGTTCTACATTTTTCCAAAGCGCAGCAACGTGCGTTTGAGCAGTTGTGCAAATGCGAACGGAGTACCAAAAGTGGAACGGACGGCAGGAGGGGGCTTTGGGAACGGTGGGTGACAATCCCATAGCGATAATATAAACTATGACAGAATAAACACGATGGCATTGTAACTCCCTCGGCTGGAAAGCAGCTACACAGCAATTTGAAGCAATTCTGCAATATTTAAACATCTCTTTAACCAGAGAACATATCCTAGGAGGAAATATAATGAAAACGTGCAATAAACTATTTTGTGACTGAACCTATGAACGTTTACTCAGAGCTTACTGGGAAATACATGTAGGTTCGCCAAGTCTGGGTTGCGAAATTCGTAGAGATTTGGGGAGTGGAGCCTGGGGTGTGTGGAGCCTGGGGAGGGGGGAGACCTCAGCGGAGTGCAATGCCACAGAGTTAGGGTTGCCAGCTCCAGGTTGGGAAATGCCTAGAGATTTTGGGGTGGAACCTGAGGGGTTTGGGTTTGGGGCGGGGCTCAAATGCCATAGAGTCCAGTTGCCAAAGCTGCCATTTTCTCCAGGTGGACGGATCTCTATCGGCAGGAGATCAGTTGTAATAGCGGGAGATCTCCAGCTAGTACCCGGAGGTTGGCAACCCTACCCCAGGTCCAATCTGGGGTTGCCAGCTCTGGGTTGGAGCCTGAAGACGGTAGAATTTGAGGAGGATAGGGTATAATCCCATAGGGTCCACCCTCCAAAGCCGTCAGTATCTCAGTATTCTGGTGATGAGTTGCAATTGTGGGAGATGTCCGGGCCCCACCTGGCAACCCTAAATACACCTCCCTTTCCCACAAGAGGTCTAATTTAAAAAAAAGCACAAGGCCTGTTTTTTGTAAACAGGTTTATCTGAGCATTTGAAAACTGGAATTCCAGCCAAGGTTCTCAAAGTTCTTTAGCGGTGCAAAGTGCTGTCAAGTAGCCCTTGGCTTATGGCCACTCCTTAGGGCAGGGGTGGGGAACGTCAGGCCCGGGGGCCATATAAGGCCCGCGAAATCATTTGCTCTGGCCCTTCATGGGTCCTGGTCCTGGCAGATCTCTAGCTCAGAAGGATATAAGACTGGCGATCCGCCCCCTCCCGCAAACAGGAATAGCCCCTATTCAAGGTGGATGTGAGTTTGTTTCGCCGAGAAAAGGAACCTTTTCCCCCCCTTGCAGAAGAGTCGTTAGCTGTGGAGCTGCTAGGACCACCCAAGAAACTGTGTTAACCCTTTCCCACCTGGGCCGTGGAGAAACTACGTGGCAGACACTTGGAGCCGTCTCCGGTCGTGCCTCTTAGCTAAATGTTTGACCAAATATAGCAGGTTAATTTTAATTAAGCTGATAATTTTGTATGGCCCGCGAATGATGTTATAAATATCCAAATGGCCCTTGGCAGAAAAAAGGTTCCCCGACCCTGCCTTAGGGTTTTCAAGATGAAAGACAAACAGAGGTGGTTTGCCATTGCCTTCCTCTGCATAGCGACCATGGGCTTCCATGACGGTCTCCCATCCAAGTACTAACCAGGGCCGACCCTGCTTAGCTTCCAAGATGTGATGAAATCAGGCTCGCCTGGCTCATCCAAAGATCTTTGGCAGTAGCCAAAGGAGGAAACCAGATTGTGTTTTAAGGTTAGCAAGTGACAGTGGATTCAATGGGGTCTGCTCTGACTAGGTCCCCACTTGGGACTGCAGCCATAGTTTTTCCAGGAAATATTGCTAAGCTCTCATTCAGCACCTGAACTTTAGAAGAAGAGTTGGTTTTTATATGCCGACTTTCTCTACCACTTAAGGAAGAATCAAACCGGCTCACAATCACCTTCCCTTCCCTTCTCTTCCCCACAACAGACACCCTGAGAAGTAGGTGGGGCTGAGAGAGCTCTAACAGAGCTATGACTTGCCCAAGGTCACCCAACTGGCTTCACGTGGAGGAGCGGGGAAACCAACCCAGTTCCCCAGATTAGCCTCCACCGCTCATGTGGAGGAGTGGGGAATCAAACCCGGTTCTCCAAATCAGAGTCCACCGCTCCAAACCACCGCTCTTAACCACTACGCCACGCTGGCTCTTAACCAGTACACCACGCTGGCAATCCTACTATCTTCCTCTAGTGGTGAAGCTGAGACATGTAGAGGTTGTAGCCCTGCTAGGGAAATTACATGGTTTACATGGAAAGCAAGGGTGGAAATATTTACCAAGCATCCACATCAAAACTTATGCGTGAAACAGGTATCTCATGGCACAAACTCCAAGGCTGTATTAATTCCATAACAAGAAATATATTTATTTATTTATTATTTAAATTTCTATCCCACCTTCCAAGCCGAAGCAGGGCTCGGGGCGAGGGGGGCAGCTCTAATCCCAGGGGGATAGCTCTAACAATATCAGCTTTGATGTCCATTACTTTCTGTTGTTGTTTTTTATATAAAAGGGATACAGAAAAGAAAAAGAAGGGGAACGGGAAATAAAATATAACGTGTTACATCTTCCGAGCCTCAACATGGTTTATATTTGGGAGGGCATCTTGCTCATCTTGTGGGCATGGAGTAGGGGTCACTGGGTGTGTGTGTGTGTGGGGGGGGAGGTAGTTGTGAAATTCCTGCATTATATAGGGGGTTGGACTAGATGACCCCGGTGGTCTTTTCCAACTCTATGATTGGAAAGGAAAAGTATTACAGTAAATTCTATCATTCCGCCTGAACATTACAGCATCTAGAATTCGCTAAAGAAAAAAAAAAGAGAAGTATTTTACCTCCTGGACTTAACTCTATCAACTGTCTTAAACATTTAAACATCTTATCTATCACTTCAGATTATCATATAATAAATCATTGTTTTTTTGTTAAATTCTTTGTTTGCCACCTGAATAGTAATCGTAAAAAGGCTGCCATTTCAACACAAATTCGTCTATTGGTTTCATATCAACCAGTTGAGTTGATTTGGCCGTCAATGCAAAATCAGAGAATCTTGTGACGATCCATTCCACAATGTCAGGAGTTGTACTTGATTTCCAGTGCTTAGCATAAACGATTCTGGTGGCAGAAATTGCATATTTGTAAAGCTCTGTACAGGTTGGATTGAGTTGTCGGGGGATTTATGTATTTTGGTTCAAGTTCGAAATTCACCCGAAGCGTCTTCTGAAGTTCTCTGTGAATCATTCGCCAGAACTTTTGACTTTGGGTAAGGTCCATTACTTTCTGTTGTGCATTTAAAGGGTGCCGTTTAGAGACTGTTCTAATGCCTGGGTTTGAATGTCAGATTCGGATCTCTGCCCGGCCGTGTGGTTGGGCTCACTGTCAGATCTCTCCACTTTTTTCCCATGCTGGTTGTGAGGCGGAAAGGCTGCTCTGAATTCCTCGGAGAGACAGGTTAAAAAAATAATTATGTGCATGTAAAAAAAAAAAATCTATAGCTATCCCCCCCCCCATAGATCAGGCCGTCTGTGAATCTTTGTGGTGTGCAATGGGGTTTTCTCTGGCCTCTAGGGTTGCCAACTCTGAGTTGGGAAATACTTGGAGATTTTTGGGGGGTGAGGCCTGAGGAGGATGGGGGTTGGGGAGGAGAGGGACTTCAGTGGGATATAATGCCATAGAGTCCATCTTCGAAAGCGGCCGTTTTCTCTAGGTAGGGTTGCCAGGTCCCTCTTCACCAGTGGCAGGAGGTTTTTTGGGCGGAGCCTTTGGAGGGCGAGGTTTGGGGAGGGGAAGGACTTCAATGCCACAGAGTCCAATTGCCAAAGCGGACATTTTCTCCAGGGGAACTGATCTCTATTGGCTGGAGATCAGTCGTAACAGCAGGAGATCTCCAGCTACCACCTGGAGGCTGGCAACCCTATCTCCAGGTGATCTGATCTTTTTTGTCTGGAGATCCGTTGTCATCCCTGGAGGTTGGCAACCGTACTCTCCCCTTCTAGCAGTGAAGCTGAGACATGTAGAGGTTGAAGCCCTGCTAGGGAAATTTCTGGAGTTTCCTGTGGAATTTGTAGAGGGACTTCACCTCGAACCTATGGCATACCATAGTGTCTGCTGTTTCCGTATGGCAAACCGTCACTGGAGACCAGTCTAGAGATCTCCAGGTCCCACCTGGAGGTGGAAACCCTACACCTTGCTCCTTTTTGAAAGGCGGTCCTTTTGTGTTGATCGGAAGGTGCTTACCATTGTGACTTTGCTAAAAGCAAGAAGGTCTGAGCGCCGTCACTGCCGGGATGGGATACTGCACGAGACGGCCATATGGGCCACTTGGACTTCCTCGGAAGCAAGGCAAGATGTGAATGTGATAAACGAATTAATTTAACTGTGGGCTGCATGTTTGCAAGGGAAACCAGGCCACTTTATAATGTTATTAGCTGGCTGTAATGCACCGAATATCTCCTGCTTGTATGGAGAAACCAAACAGAGCTGTGTGGGCCGTATTTTTCACTCCTGCAGTGTTATAGCATTTTGATGGTCCGTTGCCAACTGCCAGGTAGTAACAGGAGATCTCCTGCTATTGCCACTAATCTCCAGCCAATAGAGATCAGTTCCCCTGGAGGAAATGGCCGCTTGGGCCATTGGACTCTATGGCATTGAAGTTCCTCCCCTCCCCAAACCCCGCCTTCCTCAGGCTCCTCCCCTAATACCTCCCTCCGGTGACGAAGAGGGACCTTCGGTTGGAGATCAGTCGTAATAGCAGGAGATCTCCAGCCACCACCAGGAGGTTAAACCAAAACCAATATGCTGCAAATCGTATTAGACTGGAGATAAATGCAAACAGCACGAAAGCTCAACTCAAGTATTCACTATAATGTATTCACTTATAATATAGCAAGAAATTATTAGCACAAAAGAGCTCAGTCGGTCTCGACTGCCACACAGCAAGTATAGGAGGAAGACGCATTCTCTACTTTCAGTATATGGACATTATTCAGGAATCACTGTTTAGCGACTGCATTTACATTAGCATACTTGTGCATTGTTTATCATTTGTGCTAATAATTTCTTGTTATATTACGAGTGAATACATTATAGTGAATACTTGAGTTGAGCTTTCGTGCTGTTTGCATTTGTCTCCAATTGCCAGGAGGTTGGCAACCCTACTCCTCAAGCTCCATGCCAAAATCTCCAGGTATTTCCCAACATAGAGCTGGCAACCCTAATGTTACTGCTTTGCGCTTCTGGGACCCTGATACAGTATTGACACACATACCCCTTCTCTATCCATATATGGGCAGTGACATCATTCCAAGGATGTTCCAGGATTCCCTGTGACTAGGGTTGCCAACCTCCAGGTACTAGCTGGAGATCTCCTGCTATTACAACTTATCTCCAGCTGATAAAGATCAGTTCCCCTGGAGAAAAATGGTCGCTTTGGCAATTGAACTCTACGGCATTGAGGTCCCTCCCCTCCCCAAACCCCACCTTCCCCAGGCTGTGCCCCCCAAATCCTCCTGCCGGTGGCGAAGAGGGACCTGGCAACCCTACCTGTCACAGCCAACCCCCACTAGTTTCAGATGAGGGGGAATCCCTGAGTATCAAAGGATATAGTCCCATATCTGAGTCCTGGTAAAAAGGTAGGGTTGCCAGGTCCCCCCTCTCCACCAGTGGGAGGTTTTTGGGGGCGGAGTCTGAGGAGGGCGGGGTTTGGGGAGGGGAGGGACTTCAATGCTATAGAGTCCACCTTCCAAAGTAGCCATTTTCTCCAGGTGAACTGATCTTTATCGGCTGGAAATCAGTTGTAAAGCTTAGGGTTGCCAACCTCCAGGTATTAGATGGAGATCTGCTATTACAACTGATCTCCAGACAATAGAGATCAGTTCACCCAGAGAAAATGGCCGCTTTGACAATTGGACTCTATGGCATTGAAGTCCCTCTCCTCCCCAAACCCCACCCTCCTCATGCTCCGCCCCAAAAATATCCCGCCGGTGGCTAAGAGGGACCTGGCAACCCTATAATAGCGGGAGGACTCCTGCTACTACCTGGAGGTCGGTAACCCTATGAAAAGGGAGGGCAGGATACTGGGAAGCATGATTAGTGGCACTGTTGGGCAGCTGGAAATAGGATTCTTGCCTGTTATTCAGGGAGGTGATCTAGAAAGAATGACTCAGTCTTTTTCCTTTTTGTCTTTTTTTTTGTGTGTGTAAGAGTAAAATGTGCCTCCAGGCTTACTCTGGGCCTCAGGCATTGAAAGCCTGAGGAATGCCTCTTTAAGTTGCCATCTCTGAGTTGGGAAATACCTGGAGATTTAGGGATGGAGCCTGAGGAGGGGAGGGACTTCAGTGGAGTGTAATGCCATAAAGTCCTCCTAAAGCTGCCATATTCTCCAGGTGGGGTTGCCAGGTCCCTCTTTGCCACCAGCGGGAGGTTTTTGGGGCAGAGCCTGAGGAGGGCAGGGTTTGGAGAGGGGAAGGGCTTCGATGCCATAGAGTCCAATTGCCAAAGTGGCCATTTTCTCCAGGTGAACTGATCTCTGCCGCCTGGAGATCATTTGTAAGAGCGGGAGATCTCCAGCTAGTACCTGGAGGTTGGCAACCCTAGATCCCTCCTTTTCAATGTTTTAACTGTTGCTTTTATCTTTTGTGCTTATTTTAAGCTGTGGATTTAAACATGTTTTAATGATGCATTTGTGTGTTGGTTTTCATGGCTTTTAAGATGAGATTTTAATTTGTATGTTTTAATTTGTTAGCCGCCTTGATTGCCCTATGGGGGCAGAAAGGGGGATAATAATAACGATGATGATGATTGGAGGAACTGTTCCGGCGCAATCTTCAGATCGGAAGAACAATGCGCCCTTGCATGTATTCCAGCTCTAGCAAGGTGTTTTCGGCCAAACAGCTTTTTGGTTGCTTGGGAACCCGATTCTCACGACTTGGCTAATGCATCAACATTTTGGCAGACTAAAGCATTTGGAGAGTTAGTTGCGTTGCAGTAAACACACACACACACACACCATCGAATCGATGACAACTGAGAGTGGGGGGAAATGGCTTCTCAGAGAATGCATAAACCTACTTGAATGTAGTGTGGTGTAGTGGTTAAGAGCGGTGGTTTGGAGCGGTGGAGTCCGATCCAGAGAACCAGGTTTGATCCCCCACTCCTCCACGTGAGCGGCGGGGGCTAATCTGGTGAACTGGATTTGTTTCCCCACTCCTCCCCACAAAGCCAGCTGGGTGACCTTGGGCTAGTCACAGCTCTCTTTGAGCTCTCTCAGCCCCACCTACCCCACAGGGTGTTTGGTGCAGGGAGGGAAAGGGAAGGTGATTGTATGCCGGTTTGAGTCTCCCTTAAGTGCTAGAGAAAATCGGCATATAAAAACCAACTGTTCTTCTTCTTTTTGTGGGCTGTGAGATTGCAGATCACGCCCCATGTAAATGTCTCACTCCTTTGGCTGGCCGAACCTGAATGTTCAGGAATAGAGTTGCCAACCTCCAGGTACTAGCTGGAGATCTTCCGCTATTACAACTGATCTCCAGCCAATAGAGATCAGTTCCTCTTGAGAAAATGCCCCCTCCCCAAACCTCATGCTCCTCAGGCTCCACCCCAAAAACCTCCCGCCGGTGGCGAAGAGGGACCTGGCAACCCTAACACCCAAGGATGTTACAATGGCTGTTAATACAGATTCAGAAGAAGAAGAAGAGTTGTTTTTTATATGCCGACTTTCTCTCCCACTTAAGGCAGAATCAAACCAGCTTACAATCACCTTCCCTTCCCCTCCCCACACCTGACACCCTGGGAGGGAGGTGGGGATGAGAGAGTGTGACTAGCCCAAAGGTCACCCAGCTGGCCTCATGTGGAGGAGTGGGGAATCAAACCCGGTTCTCCAGATCAGAGTCCACCGCTCCAAACCACCGCTCTTGACCACTACACCACGCTGGCTCTCTTTTCAGGGGAGGGCTCAATCGATCAAAAACCGAGCCTCTGTATTCAGAGGCAGTTTACCTCTCATAACCAAATGCTGGGGCCAGATCGAAGGTGCCTGTCATGGCCGTGCCCTGCCTGAACTCTTCTAGAGGAATGCATCTGGCTGCTCTTAGAAACAGAATGAGAGGCTCAGTGGATCTTGGTGAGATTCAGCCAAACAGTTCTTAATGTTCTTAATATCCGTGGGCTGTATTATTTGCCAGTCATTATTTCCCCCCACCCCCAATCTCATTTGCTGTGATGGGTTCGTGCCAAGCTGGGGAACGTGGCAGAGCTGGAAACAGGCGGCTCCATCACCCATCGCTTGGCAACGGGCGGTAAAAATAGCTCCGGCTTTGGAGGAATCTGGCTCCACTGACACTTTGGGTTGAGAGAGCTGGGACCGGGGTCTCAGAGACAGACCGGAGGGGGGGGCAACGAGAAGCTCCCCGGAGCCGGCACTTCTGGGGCTCCGGGCCGCGATGCACAGGGTTGCCAACCTTCAGGTACTAGCTGGAGATCTCCTGCTATTACGACTGATCTCCAGCCGATAGAGATCAGTTCCCCTTGGAGAAAATGGCTGCTTTGGCAATTGGACTCTATGGCATTGAAGTCCCTCCCCTCCTCAAACCCCATCCTCCTCAGGCTCCACCCCAAAACCTCCCACCGGTGACAAAGAGGGACCTGGCAACCTTAGTGATGAGGCGGGTTGCCAGGTCCCTTTTCACTGCCGGAGGGAGGTTTCTGGGGTGGAGCCAGAGGAGGGCGGGGTTTGGGGAGGGGAGGGACTTCAATGCCATAGAGTCCAATTGCTGGAGTGGCCATTTTCTCCAGGTGATCTGATCGCTATCGGCAGGAGACCATTTGTAATAGCAGGAGATCTCCTGCTACTACCTGGAGGTTGGCAACCCTAACAGTTGGGCATCTCTGTCCTACACAGTGGCTTGCCTTTTCCCAGTTCAGGACTGGAAAAATGAGAATCAATTATGCCAAACACGAAATTTTGGAGGTGGAGCCTGGGGAGGGCAGGGTTTGGGAAAGGGAGGGACCTCCATGTGGTATAATGCCCTAGAAGAGCCAACCCTCCAAAGCAGGCCGTTTTCTCCAGGGCAACTGAAGAGAGCCAGCTTGGGGTAGTGGTTAGGAGCGGTGGACTCTAATCTGGGGAACCGGGTTCGTTTCCCCAGTCCTTCACATGAAGCCAGCTGGGTTGCCTTGGGCTAGTCACAGTTCTCTTCAAGCTCTCTCATCCCCACCTGCCTCCCAGGGTGTCTGGTTTGGGGAGGGGAAGGGAAGGTGATTGTAAGCCGGTTCGATTCTGCCTTAAGTGGTTGAGAAAGTTGGCATATACAAACCAACTCTGCTGCTGCTGCATCTTAATTTTTATTGGCGCAATGCCGCAATAAATGTATCTGAGTCTGATTCTGACTCTGCTGCTACTGCTTCTCCTCCTCCTCCTCCTCCATTTCTAGGGTTGCCAGGTCCCTCTTTGCCACCAGCGGGAGAATTTTGAGGCGGAGCCTAAGGAGGGCAGGGTTTGGGAGGGGAGGGACTTCAATGTCATAGAGCCCAATGGCCAAAGCGGCCATTTTCTCCAGGGGAACTGATCTGTATCGGCTGGAGATCAATTGCAATAGCAGGAGACCTCCAGCTAGTACCCTATCCTCCTCCTCCTTCTCCTTCTCCTGGAGTTAGGTAGTAATTGCAGGAGATCTCCGCCCCGCCACCCCAAGGCTGGCAACCCTACAGGAGCTTGGCCTGATCTGGAATGCCTAAGTCATCTCCCTCCCTCCCGGTGCCATCCCTCGGCTAGCCATGCCCTCAGGGACCCTCTCCCGGGCACCAGAGCCGATGCATTAAGCTTCTCTGGCCCTCCACCAACCATCTGCAGCCGGGCTAACAAGCAGCTAATGGCTCCATTAAGGCGGGGGCCTGGCATTGGCGTTGCCCTTCCCAGCACCTCCTGGAACCGTTCAGGGCCTGAGTGATGATGACCTAAACGGGGAAGAGGAGCTTCTGTTGCCTGCGCCTTGATTCCTCCTTTGCCCCTTCCCACTGTCTTGGCCAGACACCCAGACGGCTGAAGCAGTCAATGTACAGGGTGGGGGGACCTTTCTTGGCTCCAGAGCTGTTAATTGGGTAGAGAGGAGTCCGTGGGAGGGGGTGTCTCAGAAGGGTCTGGGGGATGGGGGTGGGAAGACGGCAGGAGAAGGCAGCGTTGCCAACAGGCCAGGGGAGCGACGCCCGGCGAAATAGCTGGGAATGTCATGGAAGTCAATATCGAGAGTTGCCAACCTCCAGGTACTAGCTGGAGATCTCCTGCTATTACGACAGATCTCCAGCCGATAGAGATCGTTTCCCCTGGAGAAGATGGTCACTTTGGCCATTGGACTCTATGGCATTGAAATCCCTCCCCAAACCCCGCCCTCCTCAGGCTCCGCCCCAAAAACCTCCGGCTGGTGGTGAAAAGGGACCTGGCAACCCTTGCAATAGCACATGAACACATGATTATACTGAATCAGGCCCTTGGGTCCATAAAAGTCAGCATTGTCTACTCAGACCAGCAGCAGCTCTCCAGGGTCTCAGGCAGGGGTCTCTCACATCACCTACTTGCCTGGTCCCTTTAAGTGTAGATGCCAGGGATTGAACCTGGGACCTTCTGCATGCCAAGTAGATGCTCTACCATTGAACCACAGCCCCTCCCGAATAACATTACCTGGCAAATGACATCCTATTAATAATAACTGTGTGCTGAACTCATGGCGAACCCAGGACCATGGGGGTTTTCAGGCAAGAGAGGAACAGAGGTGGTTTGCCATTGCCTTCCTCTGCGTAGCAACCCCAGTCTTCCTCGGCAGTCTCCCATCAACATATTAACTGTGGCTCATTCTCCTTAGCTGCTGAGATCCGACAAGAATAGGCTTGTCAGGGCTATTCAGACTGCTGACATTCCATTAATGGGGTTGCCAGCTCTGGGCTGGGCATTACCTTGAATTTTGGGGGTGTGGAGCCTGAGGACCGCAGGATTAGGGGAGAGGAGGGACTTTAATGGGGTACTCCTCCTTCCATAGTGGCCATTTTCTCCAGATGAAACGATCTCTGTTTCCTGGAGATCAGTTGTAATCCCGAGAACTCTCCAGCTAACACCTGGAGGTTTGCAACCCTAGCTATTGTGGTAGACCTCCAGGGGGTGGAAACGCCTTGATCTCCTGCTGTAACTCTGGAGAACCCTTAAGGGTTATTGCCTCTTTGGAGTAAACAGGATTGGCCTAGAAGGACCCATAATCTGATTCAGAACCATGCTCTTATTTTCCAGGTTTCATTGATTATATCGACACCTTTATTAATGCCGCCATTTATTCTTCTGCTTTTACTGACCTATTATTGGTTTTAGTGGGTTTTTTTACAAGGTATTCTTTATTTTTATTTTTTCTTTTATCACAAGCTGCTCTGAGCATTCCCATTTTGAAGCGCGGTGCTAATGCATCTTTTAAATAAATAAGCATTGCAGCCAATGTCAAAGTTGCTAGGATTCAGCAAACTACTAAGTGCCGTGGAGAGATGCCGGCCAGCGTGTCCATTAGGGTTTCCAACTCTGGGTAGGGAAATTCCTGGAGATAGGGGAGGAGGGTTTGGGGAGAGGAGGAACTTCAGCTGGGTATGGTGCCATAGAGTTCACCCTCCAAGGTTGCCCTTTTCTCCAGGGGAACTGAACACTGTTGTCCGGAGGTCAGTTGTAATTCTGCGAGATCTCCAGGCTCCACCAGGAAGATGGCAAGCCTAAGAGTAAGGTTGCCAGGTCCCTCTTCACCACTGGTGGGACGTTTTTTGGGCAGAGCCTGAGGAGGGTGGGGTTTGGGCAGGGGAGGGACTTCAACTCCATAGAGTCCAATTGCCAAATCGGCTATTTTCTCTGGGGGAAAGGATCTCTATCGGCTGGAGATCATTTGTAATAGAAGATCTCCAGCTAGAATCTGGAAGCTGTTCTAGCAAAAACAACCTATTATAATCTAAATCAAATTTCAATATCAGAGTTGCAAGTTCTGTGGTTACTACCCTCCTGGATGAACCTGAGGGGGGATTTTTTCAGTTCCCAACCTCCAGGGCTGGCCTGGAGAAAAAATTCTCTGTTGCCAACCTCCAGGAATTGCCTGGATAAAAGAGCGTTTGCTAATCTCCAGGGCTTCCCTGGACTGAAATTCTGTGGTTGCCAACCTCCAGGGCTTGTGTTCTAGCAAAAACAACCTATTATAATCTTTACCAAGTTTCGATATCAAGGTTGCGTATTTAATGGTGATATTCCTACACTCTGTATTCTTACTATAACTACAATGCTAGACGTAAACCAACCCAATACTATGCATACAAAATCTCCCATCTATATGAAATAGAATCATAGAGTTGGAAGGGACCACCAGGGTCATCTAGTCCAACCCCCTGCACAATGCAGGAAATTCACAACTACCTCCCCCTTACATGCCCAGTGACCCCAACTCTCCCCCCGCCATGCAGGATCCCACAATCAAAGCACTCCCGACAGATGACCATCCAGCCTCTGCTTAAAGACTTCCAAAGACGGGGACTTCACCACCCTCCGAGGCAGCGCATTCCACCATCGAACAGCCCTCGCCGTCAGAAAGTTTAGGTGGAATGTTTAGGTGGAATCGCTTTTCTCTTAGTTTAAATCCATTACTCCGTGTCCTAGTCTCTGGAGCAACAGAGAACAAGCTAATACAAATACCATGCAATAGATCAGTCATCATACAAAATCTCAAGGTCGGAGAGTACAGTCTCTGGAAGGTGGCAACCCTAAAGGCATGACGCTACAGGAGCAGCCCACAACTCCTACCCACTATGGGTGGCATGAACAGGGGGCAGTTTCTCTGCGATGCCAGGGGGCAGCGTCGTCGGCAACTAGGTTTGCCAACTGCAAGGTGAGGCTTGGCGCTCCCTTGATATTACAACTGATCTCGACATAGGGTTACCAGACACCCCCTCCCCCCCCCCGGCCACCAGCATGGGGTGGGGGGGGGGTAGGTTTGCCAGTTCCAAGTTGGGAAACTCCTGGAGATTTGGGAATGGAGCCTGGAATGGGCAGGGACCTTAGCGGGATGCATAGGGTCGCCAACCTCCTGGTACTAGCTGGAGATCCCCTGCTATTACCAGCCGATGGAGATCGGCTATCTCCAGCCGATAGAGATCACCTGGAGAAAAGGGCCGCTTTGGCCATTGGACTCTATGGCATCGAGGTCCCTCCCCTCCCAAACCCTCCTCAGGCTCTGCCCCCGAAAACCTCCCAAAGGTGGCGAAGAGGGACCTGGCAACCCTCGGGGTACATTGCCACAGAGTCCACCTTCCAAAGCATCCATTTGCTAGAGAGAAACGGATCTGTGTAGTATGGAGATGGGCTATAATTCCATTGGATCCCCAGGTCCTACCTGGAGGCTGGCATCCCTATCTCATTCTTCCACCCATCCCCTCTGTGGCTGCCCTCTGTGTTTCTGCAGATGCTCGCAGCAGATCCCTGGAGATACCGGGCATCTCAGACGGCCCTGGGGAACCAGGTGTCCTACTTTGGGAAACCCTGCCGAAAGGCGCAAACCTGCCGGGAGGAGTGCCCTGGGCAACCCCCATATTGTTATAAAGGGCTACAAGAACACATCTGAGCACTGTGCCCGTTTCTTTCAATGGGGTGGTGTATGTGCTGGAATCTCCAGTATCAGAGGAGCAGGCCTATTATATGAGGTGCTTTGGAAAGCAGGCAGGATAAATGCTGCTGCAGTCATCTTGTTTGTGGGCTTCCTGGAGGCACCTGGTTGGCTACTGTGTGAACAGACTGCTGGACTTGATGGGCCTTGGTCTGATCCAGCAGGGCTTTCCTTATGTTCTTATGGAGGACGGGGCTATCCATGTCTACTAGTCCAAATGGCGACAGATATCAGTTCCCCTGGAAAAAATGGCCGCTTTGGCCATTGGACTCTATGGCATTGAAGTCTCTCCAAACCCTGCCCTCTCCAAACCCTCTCCAAACCCTGCCCTCCTCATGCTCCGCTCCCAAAATCTCCAGGTAATTCCCAACCCTGGAGCTGGCAACCCTAAGCATGGGATTGGACTAGATGGCCTCTATGGCTTCTTCCAACTCTAGAATTCTGGGATTTTTCTCCAGGCCTGTTGGCAACCCTAGGCCCCAGGGGTGTCTGGCAGGATGGCCTAGCGAGATTCCAGGCCAGTGGCTGTCCAATCAGAGTCCTGCTGTACCTGTGTAGAGGCATTTAATTCAGAAAAAGCCATCTTCTCGAGATCCTTCCCCCACCCCCACCCCTGCAGGTGATTTAGACCCTCGGGAGTCCTTCAACCACGAGGTTGGCGTAATTATTTTTACAAGCTTCTGAGAAGGTGGCCAAGGAAACGAGACTCATCAACGAGACTCATCAACATCGAGGAACAGCATTTCCCGCTGGCGGAAGTTCATTATGGCCAGGACTCCCGGGGACTGTGGGCATTGTCAGGCCCCAGCGGGGCAGGGATAGGTTGGGGGGGGGGACCTCCTCTGCCTCCACCTGGGGCTTGCTGAGCCAGTGGTCCCAGGTACATCTTGGCCGGCAGGAGGGACAGTCTGAGCCGGGAGAAACCCGATCTCTGGAATGATCACTGTTGTGGATATGTAGGGTTGCCAACCTCCAGGTAGTAGTACAAAATTGTACACGCAAACAATACGGTATCCATCTTGGAACCTTTGCAAGCTTTATTGTATCCAGCTGGGAACCTTTGCAAGTTCTCCTAAGAAGGGATTGGAATTTATAATACGAGATACGTAATGGCTATGAAGAGGGACTGATGGAGAACTGGAAACGGCCGTCTTCCTCTTCCTCCTGATTATGGGGTCACACAAGAATACAACTAGTTGAAAAAGTCTCTAAACTGCACTACAAAACAAGAACATTGGAGAGAGAGTGACAGACAGGGGACTTTCATATATATTGTATATAGAAAAGAGCAAGAGTCCAGTAGCACCTTAAAAACTAACAAAAATATTTTCTGGCAGGGTATGAGCTTTCGTGAGCCACAGCTCACTTCTTCAGATACAGCTAGAATGTGAATCCATCTGTCTTTAAGTAGAGGAGAGTGAATTCAGACAAGCATTAGTATGTAAATGATAACCGTATGTAAATGTGAATAGCAGGCATGATGGGATTAGGTGTGGTATGCAGAAGAGTCTGTGATGTCCAGGGGAGAGATGGGTGTGGAGAAATCCACACCCATCTCTCCCTCCTTAGTCTGATCCAGCAGGGTCTTTCTTGAGTTCTTATGGAGGATGGAGCTACCCACGGCTACTAGTCCAAATGGATACTACTCATGATGCATCCCTAGTCTCTCCAGGATCAGAGGAGCATGCCCATTATATTGGGTGCTGTGGAACACAGGCAGGATGCTGCTGCTGGAGTCGTCTTGCTTGTGGGCTTCCTGGAGGCACCTGGTTGGCCCCTGTGTGAACAGACTGCTGGACTTGATGGGCCTTGGTCTGATCCAGCAGGGCCTTTCTTATGTTCTTACAGAGGATGGGGCTATCCGTGGCTATTAGTCCAAATGGATACTAGCCATGATGCATCCCTATTCCTCAGAGGAGCATGCCCATTATGTTGGGTGCTGTGGAACGCAGGCAGGATAATGTTGCTGTAGCCGTCTTGTTTGTGGGCTTCCCAGATGCACCTGGTTGGCCGCTGTGTGAACAGACTGCTGGACTTGATGGACCTTGGTCTGATCCAGCAGGGCTTTCCTTATGTTCTTATGCTCTTGTGTTAAAAGACACTGTAAATACTCTGAATGCTTAAAAAGTGTTCATGAACACACGAAGCTGCCTTATACTGAATCAGACTCTTGGTCCATGAAAGTCAGTATTGTCTATTCAGACCAGCATGGTCTCAGACGGAGGTCTTTCACATCACCAACTTGCCTAGTCCCTTTAACTGGAGATGCCGGGGATTGAACCTGGGACCTTCTGCATGCCAAGCAGAGGCTCTGCCACTGAGCCACAGCCCCTCCCCACATAAATCCTGGTGTTATTTTATGATATGTTCTCCAGCGGAACACGGGTTAGGAGGCACAGCCATAAAACGGATGGATCACCTGTAGAAAAGCGTCATATTTCACTGCTCAGGGCCAGGCTGTGGAGAGGTACAAACAAAAACAGGAAAGCTGATACCTTCTATTGGGCAAACCTGCTTCCTTGCATGCCAACAGCGAAACAGCTTGGCGTCTGTGTTTGGTATCCCTTCCTTTGGAACCAGCGTGACAACAGCGATCCGTAACTCGCTGACGGAAGGTAAAGACGTGGCGCTCTGTAGGAGTGCCCGGTTGGAGCGCCCATTCTTTCTGTAATGACTCTGACGAAGGCAGGTGATGCATTTCTGCAGGTGGCAGAAAAGTGGGAAAGAACGGCAAGCGCTGCAGAGGAGGTGAGTGAAAGGAAAAACCGCCGTGCTTTATGGGAAGACGAGGCTGAAAGCAATACAATGAAATTCAGCGTCAGAAGACGAAGAGTTGATTTTTATATGCTGATTTTCTCTAGCTTTTAAGGGAGACTCACACCGGCTTACAATCTCCTTCCCTTCCTCTCCCCACAACAGACACCTCATGAGGTAGGTGGGGCTGAGAGAGTTTGGAGAGAGCTGTGACTAGCCTGAGGTCACCCAGCAGGCTTCATTGTGGAAGAGTGGGGAACTCAGTTCACCGGATTAGAGTCCGCCGCTCATGAGGAGGAATGGGGAATCAAACCCAGTGCTCCAGATTAGAGTCCACCACTCTTAACCACCGCACCACGGTGGCTAAGTAAGAGAGAATACGGTGGTTGAAAGTGCCATCAAGTCACGGCTCCGTAGGGCTTTCAAGGCAAGAGAAGTTCAGAGGTGGTTTGCCATGGCCTGCCTCTGTGTAGTGACTCTGGACTTCCTTTGTGGCCTCCCATCTAAACACTATTTGATCCTATTTAGCTTCCAAGATTGGGTGAGATTGGGCTAGCCTGGGCCATCTAGGTAAAGGCAAAAGGTGGTATGGCATTCCCTGCCTCTACACAGCAACCCTGGACTTCCTTGTTGGTCTCCCATCCAAGTACTAACCAGGGCTTACCCTGCTTAGCTTTCTGGATAGGCACAGATATATATTTTTTCTCCAGGCAGTTGGCAACCCTATCCTCCCTTTCTCTCCCCTCCCCCAAGGATGGGCTCTTTCAACAGTCCCTGTTGCACAACTGATTTGTGTTTCTACTCAAGAAGTAATAGCTGCAAATATCTACAGCAAATCCATTGAGTGCACTTGTTTTCTGATTTAATTTATGGCGTCTTCTCAAAAGTCACTAGAGCAAAATTCTTAAGTGCTTTTAGAGATGGTCGTGGATTTGGAGTGAGTCAGGCATTTAAGTTGGGGCCTTCTTAAGTTGCATCATGGGATCCAGTTCTAAGGCTGAGACTCTCTTCTCTGCTGTATGGCCGTTTGCTTTAGAGATGCCAGCCTCCAAGTGGGACCTTGGGATCCCGTGGAATTACTGCCCATCTCCAAACTACAGAGATCAGTTCCCCTGGAGAAAATGGATGCTTTGGGGGTGGACTCTGTGGCACTTGCACCCCAGTGACGTCCCTGCCCTCCCAGGCTCCACCCCCAAATCTCCAGGAGAACCAGGTTGGATTCCCCACTCCTCTGCATGAGCGGCAGACTCTAATCTGGAGAACTGGATTGGGGGGGGGCAGTCTATATGGGGAAGATTGCAACTAAAATGAGCATGGCCTGCCAGCACAAAAACATGATATATTCAGAAAATGCAATTTTTTCTTTACAAATATGGGGAACAGTGAAGAGACAAAAAAAAAAAATGGATACACCATGCATGCGTAATGATAGACCACAAGCCACACAATGGCTTGCTGAAATTAGTGTGTTAAATGATAGAGAGCCAGCATGGTGTAGTGGTTAAGAGCAGTGGTTTGAAGCGGTGGAGTCTAAGCTGGAGAACTGGGTTCGATTCCCCACTTCTCCACATGAGCGGTGGACTCTAGGCTGGTGAAATGGATTTGTTTCCCCCCTCCTACACACAAAGCCAGCTGAGTGACCTTGGGCTAGTCACAGCTCTCTCAGCCCCACCTACCTCACAGGGCGTCTGTTGTGGGGAGGGGGAGGGAAGGTGATTGTAAGCCGGTTTGATTCTTCCTTAAGTGGCAGAGAAAGTCGGCATATAAAAACCAACTCTTCTTCTTCCTGTTCTTCCTGTTGTTCTTCTTCTTCCATGGAACCAATTGTAGCTTGGCTGTATCCATGCACTTAAAGACAAAAGCTGAAACAGCTCTGTAGCATTTGGTACTCTGTTTTCCATTTGGAGAGTATAACATTTTTTAAAAAAAATTTTTAACAAAACCTTCCCTACCTGGATATTTTTGGAGGCAATTCTCATGTGACTGTTAATGGTTTTTGAAATTTGCAAGTTTGATTTAATTGCCGTTTGCTCTGTGACTATTATTCCTGAGCTTTGACTCAGTGCTAAGTCATGGGGAAATTTGCATGCAGGCAAGTGACCAGTTGCTCCCCCCACCCCTAATCTTTTGCAAACTCCTCATCTGAGGAGAAGCCTGGTACGGTTTCTTAGCAACAGTGCAACACATTTCCAGTTTTTTGGGACAGATTCGGAAGTGGTTAAAGCGCATGTCACCCAGTTAGAACTGCCAACTCCGGGTTTGGAAATAACTTGAGATTTTGGGGGCAGAGCCTGAGAAGGGAGGAATTTGGGGAGGGGGGAATTCAATGCCATAGAGGTCAATTGCAAAAGCGGCAATTTTCTCCAGGGGAACTGATCTCTGTTGGCTGGAGATCAGTTGTGATAGTGGGGGATCTCCAGCTACTACCTGGAGGTTGGCAAGCCTACACCCAGTAGCTCAGCAGTTACAAATGTCTTCTTTACAGATCCAAGTGTCCATGCTGGTATCTGCACCAACCAACCGCAATAGAAGGCAGGAAGTCCATAAATGCTGGCATGACTGAACAACCCCTCTTGGCTAATATAGGGTTTTTCTACATTCTAGTTTTCCTCACTTGTAAATTTCTGTTTCTTGGAGCAGGGGTGTCTGTTCCACATGTGTTTTGCTCCCTCTAGTGGTTGATTTGATATTACATCGGTTTATGTCCAGCATATCTCCCTGCATGTTTAAATTACAGGTTTTTACACTGGACATAAACCAATGCAATATCAAATCGACCACAAGGGGGTTGGAAAATACACGTGAAACAGGAAAAAAAAAACCTGAAGAAGCAGGAACTTACAAGCCAGGACAATGAGAATGTGGAAAAGCCTGTAATCAAAATTTTGCACCCTAGAAATGCCTGATATGTGCTAAGAGGCAAAATTCTGCAACTGGTGTCTATTGAACACATTTACATAGTTACATAATGCTGAATCATTTGTTTGATTTCTAGTCATGGGAAGGAACAAAGAATTACGAAGCCCCGTTTCAATACTACTGGGGATCTTCTAATCTGTCACCAGCTCTTCCCACACACTGTCAAGCTTATCTGTACAGCCATAAAGACTACAGACTTGCTTTGAGTTTCTCAGGAAGCTGATTTCTGTGCCCAGCACCATACTCTGTGCTGTTCCGCTCCTTATTCATTTATCATTTATTATTTTATTTTCAACACTGATATCCCACCCACCTGCCCCATCAGGGCTCCCAAGGCAGCTAACTGTTACAGTGGTTCTCAACCTTTTTTGAGTTGCAACCCCCTTTTACAATTGCCAAGTAACCTGTGACCCTCGTCACATTTGCATAAATTTGCATAAATGACATTTTTAATAGGATAAAGGAAAACATTTGTTTTTTTGGCAGTCCAGGGTATCCATATATATAATTACTTTAAATTTTAAAGTTTAAAACAAACAAGCAAACGGTACTACCACCTGTTGCGCAGGGGCTGTGACTGTGTGTCACGGCAACCTTTCCTGGCATGGAGGAAAGAGTGCCTCTGAGCATGCACTGCGTTCCTTGTCCTCCCTTCTCTTCCCAAAAACTCTTCCAAGCAGGCCGGGGCTCTCGCGAGGAAACCCCCTCTCTTGTGACTGGGACACTGCTTGTGCACAGAACTGCAGTTATCCCTCAAAGAGGAGCTCCGTTTAATCACCTCACGAGAGCAAAGGGCCAGGAAAGAGCCGAGGGCCGCTTATCCCGCTCGGACCTTTCGTGCCTTTTTCTCCCCTCCGCCAGTCACCGCTCCTTCTGCAACTCACTGAACCTGCGCGCTCGAGGGGGAAATCCCGAACTGCGCATGCACCTCGACTCTCTCCCCCTTGGCCTTGCCAGAGTGGAACTGATGACTCAGGGCAGAGTGGAACTGATGACTCAGGGCAGAAAAGCGAAGCCACACTACAGACATGCACACTTGGATTCCAGGCTGAAGCTCCCGCCCCACCCGAGTGCGGCTAAAAGTAAAAACAACGTGGCTGTAGCGGCCTCAAGGGGGACCGCCCTCTTCTCCTCCGAGACCTGAACTGGCCGAGCCAGGGGAGCTTCCTCGGCCTCCCACACATCCTGCAGCATCATCCGCCCGGCGCAGGTGCGACCGCGCCCAGGGCTGGCCCGCCCGCCTCTCAGCTGGGCAGCGGGGCTACAACTGGTGTGCACTGCATCTCTGCAGCCCGGCTCCTTCTGGCTGTCAGTCGGCCAGTTCCTCACCTCTCTGCTTGGGGTCTTCCCTGCCCTCGCGGATGGATCAGGGTTACAGGGCGTCTGGGTTAGTCCTGGACAGCCCGGGATGGGGGCTGTCCCAGGACAGTGGCGGCGACCCCCCAGAAAACACTTTGCGACCCCCTTGGGGGTCCCGACCCCCAGGTTGAGAACCACCATGTTAAAAGCAGGACATTCTAAAACACAACATAAAAACAAATTAAAATCCCGCCGCAGTTTAAGAAAGATGTAGACAAGCTGGAACATGTCCAGAGGAGGGCAACGAAGATGGTGAGGAGTCTGGAGACCAAGTCCTATGAGGAAAAGTGGAAGGAGCTGGGTATGTTTAGCTTGGAGAGGAGAAGACTGAGATGTGATATGATAACCATCTTCAAGTACTTGAAGGGCTTCAAGTACTTGGAGGGTGCTGAGTTGTTTTCTGCTGCCCCAGAAGGTCAGACCAGAACCAACGGGTTGAAATTAAATCAAAAGAGTTTCTGTCTAGGCATTAGGAAGAACTTTCTGACAGTTTGAGCTGTTCCTCAGTGGAACAGGCTTCCTCGGGAGGTGGTGAGCTCTCCTTCCCTGGAGGTTTTTAAGCAGAGGCTAGATGGCCATCTCATAGAATCATAGAATAGAATCATAGAGTTGGAAGGTACCCTTAAGTGGTAGAGAAAGTCGGCATATAAAAACTAACTCTTCTTCTTCTTCTTCTTCCTTGGTCTCTAAAGTTCTACTGGACTCAAGTTAAGGTTGTTTTTAATGGGTAAGGAGAAGTGGGTGGGTGGGAAAGTATCCGTCGCACAGCACTCTAGAAGCCCTTGAAGCAAGTTGTTCTATTTTTCTCAAACGCAATTTCTTTCAGGAAGGGCCTGTTAGTCCTGGAGGGGCTTCAGAGCACTTCAGAACTCTTCCCGGTCACAATGCCACCGCTGACCGCTCATCCTCTTCAAAGGAACAGCGTCACGCAGCAGATCTTGCTGAACTGAAATGGACAGGCGGGGAGTCTTTCAGCTGCGTCGGAACCTTGCTGAGTTGAGGGGGTGTCCTCTGCTAAAGCAGAGGCGAGGCTGCTCTGCCAGAGTAGGTCAGGGTGGGAATGTCCGAGCCAATGAAGATGACGAGGGAGGGGCTGTGGCTCAGTGGCAGCGCATCTGCTTGGCATGAAGAAGGTCCCAGGTTCCATCCCCAGCATCTCCAGTGGGTAGGTGATGTGAAAGACCTCTGCCTGGGATCCTGGAGAGCCGCTGCTGGTCTGAGTAGACAATACTGACTTTGATGGACCAGGGGTCTGATGCAGTAGAAGGCAGCTTCATGTGTGTTCAAAGAGGAAAAACAAGTCCTTTAAACAGGGGAGGGGCTGTGGCTCAGTGGTAGAGTATCTGCTTGGCATGCAGAAGGTCCCAGGTTCAATCCCCAGCATCTCCAGTTAAAGGGACTAGGCAGGTAGGTGATGTGAAAGACCCCTGCCTGAGACCCTGGAGAGCTGCTGCTGGTCTGAGTGGACAATACTGACTTTGATGGACCAAGGGTCTGGTTCAGTAGACGGCAGGGTCTGGTTCATGGGTCTGGTTCAAGGGTCTGGTTCATGTGTGACGGGTACCCCTGCCCATCATGACTAGCGACTGGCCAGATCAAGTGCTAAAACATGCCCTGGACTTTACCCCTTCAGTGAAGAGGGGGCCAGGATGATTCCCCCCTCATTGACGAACAATGTATTAGAGGAAACGGTAGGATCGTTCTGGTCACCATGCCTGAAAAAGGATATTGCAGAGCTTGAGAAGGTACAGAAAAGAGCCACCAAAAGGATCAGGGGGGCTAAAGCAACTGCCCTATGAGGAGCGGTTGAAACACTTAGGGCTCTTTAGCGTGGAACGAAGGCTGTTAAGGGTAGACATGATAGAGGTCTATAAAATTATGCATGGTATGGAGAGAGTGGACAGGGAGAAGCTTTTCTCTCATAATATTAGAACACAGGGTCATCTGCTGAAGCTGGAGGGCAAGAGATTCAAAACAGATAAAAAGAAGTATTTCTTCTCACAAGGCATAGTTAAACTGTGGAATTCCCTGCCCCAGGAGGTGGAGATGGCTGCCAACTTGGAAGGCTTGAAGAGGGGAGTGGACATGTTCAAGGAGGAGAGGGCTATCCATGGCTACTAGTAAAAATGGATACTAGTCATGATGAGTGCCTATTCTCTCCAGGATCAGAGGAGCAGGCCTATTCTGTTGGGTGCTGTGAAACGCAGGCAGGATGCTGCTGCGGTTGTCTTATTTGTGGGCTTCCTGGAGGCACCTGGTTGGCCACCGTGTGAACAGACTGCTGGACTTGATGGGCCTGGGTCTGATCCAGCAGGGCTTTTCTTATGTTCTTGCTCTGTGTCAGGGCAACTGGCAGTAAATAAAATGTGTGTGATGGCAAAGGAAAGGAGAGTGAAAGGTAGATCCGGGGTCTTGCCTCGGGAATCTTGTTAAAGACAGAGGTTGTCCTGATGAATCACAAATGGCGGTGTGTGTGTGTGTGTGTGTGTGTGTGTGTGTGTGTGTGTGTGTGAAACACTCTTCAGCTTTACACGAATTCCAGGGGAAGGGGAGGAACAGCACAGCCTGTCTGGGATATTTCCTCACATTTATGTAAACGAGGAGTGAGGACCGCAAATTAAGTCTTGTTGTTGGTAGGGATCTTGTTGTTGGTAGGGATTTGCTAGTTCAGTACCATGGACAGCTCCTTTCCCATTCCTAGAAGCTGCCCAGGAATTAAGATCCCAGGGAGAGGCCCTCCTGACTGTCCCATCAAGCAAAGAAGCTCATTTAGTGGGGACGTGAGACAGGGCCTTTTCGGTGGCAGCCCCGCAGTTATAGGCCAACTTCCTAGGGAGGTGCGCCTGGCCGGACCCCTCACTGTCAATCTTTAGGAGGCTGTTGAAGATGGTTTTACTTAGGAATGCATTTGGTTAAGTTTACCAACAGCCCTGACTTGTGATTTTAAATCTTGGGTTTTATGTTTTTAATGTATGTTATTCTATGTTTTTATCTATGTTTGTAAGCTCCCTTGAGCTTCGTAAGGAAGAAAGGCAGTTGATGTTTTGAATAAGTAAATAAATAGCTCAAATTGCAATGATGCAGGTGTGAAAACTTATTTATTTGTGCTTCTGTTTTGTTTTCAAGGAGAGACATGATAGAGGTCTATAAAATTATGCATGGTATGGAGAGAGTGGACAGGGAGAAGCTTTTCTCCCTCTCATAATACCAGTACACGGGGTCATCTGCTGAAGCCGGAGGGTGAGAGATTCAAAACAGATAAAAGGAAGTTTTTCTTCACATAATACATAGTTAAATTGTGGAACTCCCTGCCCCAGGATGTGATGATGGCTGCCAACTTGGAAGGCTTTAAGAGGGGAGTGGACATGTTCATGGAGGAGAGGGCTATCCATGGCTACTAGTAGTCTCAGGGGAGCATGCCTACCATATTAAGTGCTGTGGAACACAGGCAGGACAATGCTGCTGCAGTTGACTTTGTAGGCTTCCTGGAGGCACCTGGTTGGCCCCTGTGTGAACAGACTGTGGGACTTGATGGGCCTTGGTCTGATCCAGCAGGGCTTTCCTTATGTTCTTATTTCATTCCTTCCCCTCACCATTGTTCTCTGTACTTTCCCCACCAGCTTCAATGGGAAGCACGCTTCCTGCTGTTCCCTCCATGTTTTTATAGCCAATTTCGATGAACTTTTCAGAGATTGTACCTTTCCCTTGTGTGAGCCTCCCTGCCAAATACCAGGCAGATGGCAGAAAGGTCCCTGGTTTATATATGATTAAAATTCTCACTTCCAAAGGAGGCAGAAGCAGATATGCTTGGACCACGGCGGGCTGAAAGGTTTGGATTTGCAGTTTGAAAGAAATAGGTAGAGACCATAGAAGGGGTGTAGCACCCTGAATAGCCATGAATAGCCCTCTCTCATCAGAGCCTGGAAGCTAAGCAGGGTCGGCCCTGGTTAGTACTTGGATGGGAGACCACCAAAAAAGTCCAGGGTTGCTACGCAGAGGCAGGCAATGGCCAACCACCTCTGTTGGTCTCTTGCTTTAACTTGGATGGCCCAGGCTAGCTTGATCTTGTCAGATCTCAGTAGATAAGCAGGGTCATTCGTGGTAGTCCAAATGGATACTAGTCATGCTGCATCCCTATTCTCTCCAATATCAGAGGAGCATGCCTAGTAGGTGTTGTGAAATATATTTATTTTATACTTATAACCAGCAAGCTGGCTCAGGATATAGGCAGAATAATGCTGCTGCAGTTGTCTTGCTTGTGGGCTTCCTAGAGGCACCTGGTTGGCCCCTGTGTGAACAGACTGAAGGACTCGATGGGCCTTGGTCTGATCCAGCACGGCCTTTCTTATGTTCTTATTCCCTGTTGACTCCTCAAGCACATCCAACCTCCACCACCCCACATCTCTGTTCCTCTTTCTTATTTAACTGACTGCCACCCCCTCCTTTCCTTAAATGTTCAGGATCTCGGAGGTGGAATAAATTATGTAAAAGAAGCAAATGCATGTGGATTTATTTCATTTGCATATCCTATCCCGGGTGCGGAATTGGTTTGGGGGTCCATGGAGGGTGCATAGCCTTGGTTTTAGCTTAAATGTGCTGGCGAATCATGGGAACCCAATATCAGCCCTGACCCTGGCTGGTATTGGGATGGAAGACCTCTAAGGAATACCAGGGGCATGACACAGAGGCAGGCAATGGCAAACCACCTCTTTTCATCTCTTGCCTTGAAAACACCACCAAGGGTTGCCAAAAATCAATGGTGACTTGACAGCAAAAAATAAAATAAAATACCAGATCAGTGTTCCACATCAGATCTGTATTACCTGCCTAACCTTATACATAAAAAACCAAAAAATTACACCTCTATACTTAAAGATACAATGCACAAAGTCAGTATGGGTCAATACACTAATAATGCTGTGTATAAATATCATTAAACCATTCATCTCACTTAGTCAATTATAGACATATGTTAGAATCATAGAGTTGGAAGGGACCACCAGGGTCATCTAGTCCAACCCCCTGCACAATGCAGAAATTTCACAACTGGACTCTGATCTGGACAACCGGGTTTGATTCCCCTCTCTTCTACATGTGCGGCAGAGGCTAATCTGGCGAACTGGATTGGTTTCCCCACTCCCACACACGAAGCCAGCTGGGTGACCCTGGGCTAGTCACAGCTCTCTTAGAGCTCTCTCGGCCCCGCCTACTTTACAAGCAGGCAATGGCAAAACCACCTCTGTTCATCTCTGACCTGGATGGGCCAGGCTAGCCTGACCTCATCAGATCTTGGAAGCTAAGCAGGGTTGGCCCTGGTTAGCACTTGGATGGGAGACCACTGAGGAAGTCCAGGGTTGCTACACAGAGGCAGGCAATGGCAAACCACCTTTGTTCGTCTCTTATCTTGACTTGGATGGCCCAGGCTAGTCCGATCTGGTCAGATTTTGGAAGCTCTTGTGCACTCCAGTGTTGCCGCTGTCCCCATCGCATTAAGTTTCTGAAAACTGCTTGGGGGCCTTCTTATGCATAAGACTGTATGTGTTGGAACTGGGAAGGAATGATTTATAGGTCAGGCCGCACCTGGAGTCCCATGTGCAGTCCTGGAGGCCTCCCTTCGGAAAGGATGTGAGCAGAATGGAGCGGGTACAGAGGAGGAAAAGGAAAAGCTGAGGGACTTGGAAACATTTCGTCTGGGGAAGAGGAGGTTGAGGGGGGACACGATTGCTCTCTTTAAGTACTGGAAGGGCTGTCACTTCAAGGGCAGGGAGCTGTTCCTGTTGGCAGCAGATGAAAGGACTTGCAATAATGGCTATAAATTGCGGGGGGGAAGATACCGGCTGGATATTAGGGAAAAAATTTTTTACAGTAAGAGTTGTTCGACAGTGGAATCGGCTACCTAGGGAGGTGGTGAGCTCCCCCTCACTGGCAGCCTTTAAGCAGCAGCTGGACAAGCACTTGTCAGGGATGCTCTAGGCTGATCTAGGTGATGTGAAAGACCTCTACCTGAGACCCTGGAGAACCACTGCCAGTCTGAGTAGACAATACTGACTTTGATGGACCAAGGGTCTGGTTCAGTATAAGGCAGCTTCATGTGTTCATGTGTTCAATCCTGCATTAAGTAGGGGGTTGAACTAGATGGCCTGTATGGCCCCTTCCAACTCTATGATTCTATGATTCTGTAATTGGTAAAAGAGGGACAGAGTGAGGTAGTGTCTACTAGAATGGAGGGGAGTGGTACCCGGTCTGCCCACTTTATGATCCATGACACCCCTGTCGCCTTTTGGACAGGTTCCCTCTATGCGGCGGGGACACCCATCACGCCCGGCTCTGATGAGGACTCCTTCTCTGCCTCTTCCATGGCTTGGTCCCCTACTGGCCTCTACGACACCTGGTGGCCCCTTCCCGTGGGGCTGTGTAGAATGAACGCAGGACACCTCTGGGACTGAGCAGGTAAGCCGAGCTGGACGGCAAGGCCCCCGGGCACCAGCAGCACCCCAGTGGGGTTTCCACCCCCAAGTTTATGCCTTCCCCGTTTCTTCTGCGCGGTATGGAGAGAGTGGACAGGGAGAAGCTTTTCTCCCTCTCTCATAATACCAGGACGCGGGCGTCATCTGCTGAAGCTGGAGGGTGAGAGATTCAACAGATAAAAGGAAGTATTTAAATTGTGGAACTCCCTACCCCAGGATATGGTGATGGCTGCCAACTTGGAAGGCTATAAGAGAGGAGTGGACATGTTCATGGAGGAGAGGGCTATCCATGGCTACTGGCCAAAATGAATGCTAGTCACGATCCATACCTATTCTCTCCAGGATCAGAGGAGATGTCTATTATCTTAGGTGCCGTGGAATACAAACAGGACAATGCTGCTGCAGCCGTCTTGCTTGTGGGCTTCCTGGAGGCCCCTGGTTGGCCATTGTGTGAACAGGCTGCTGGACTTGATGGGCCTTGGTCTGATCCAGCAGAGATGTTTTTATGGAGGATGGAACAATTTTCTCACAGAGCGGTTCCTCAGTGGAACAGGCTTCCTCGGGAGGTGGTAAGCTCTCCTTCCCTGGAGGTTTTTAAGCAGAGGCTACATGGCCATCTCTCAGCAATGCTGATTCTATGACCTTAGGAAGATCATGAAAGGGAGGGCACCTTGGCCATCTTCTGGGCAAGGAGTAGGGTGTCACTGGGAGTGTGGGGGTGAGGTGAATTTCCTGCATTGTGAATTTCCAGCATTTTGCAGGGGGTTGGACTAGATGACCCTAGTGGTCCCTTCCAACTCTATGATTCTATGATTCTATTCTATGATTCTATGAGGCTATCCAAGGCTGCTAGTCCAAATGAATACTAGTCATGATACATGCCTATTCTCTCCAGGATCAGAGGAGCGTGCCTATTCTATTGGGTGCTGTGAAATGCAGGCAGGATGCTCCTGCAGTTGTCTTATTTGTGGGCTTCCTGGAGGCACCTGGTTGGCCACTGTGTGAACAGACTGCTGGACTTGATGGGCCTTGGTCTGATCCAGCATGGATTTTCTCATGTTCTTATGTTCCCCTCCAGATTTCACCATCTGTCTACCAGGCTGACAAAGCCCGACACAACCCTTCGTCAGCTCTGCCCGGCACTGCACAGCCTGGCTGCGGCTCGCCTCCGCCATGGGAGACATGGCCAACAGCTCGGTGGATTTCTACCCCAAAAACCAGCGGCAAGAGCTGAACCATGCGGGCGGCTTTGGGTGCACCCTGTCGGAGCTGCGCTCCCTCATGGAGCTGCGGGGGCCCGAGGCGCTCCAGAAAGTCCAAGAGACCTACACGGATGTCCACGGGCTCTGCCGGAGACTCAAGACCTCCCCCACCGAAGGTACCTCATTTGTGGATGTCTGGGTAGAGCAGTCATGCAGTCCAGACCTTTCCCCTCACTCATAACTTCTAGGCTATACATGAAGAAGAAGAAGATGGAAAGTTGGTTTTTATATGCTGACTTTCTCTACCACTTAAGGGAGACTCAAACTGGCTTACAATCACCTTCCCTTCCCCTCCCCACAACAGACACACCGTGAGGTAGGTGGGGCTGAGAGAGTTCTGAGAGAGCTGTGATTAGCCCAAGGTCACACAGCTGGCTTCAAAGCTCCAAACCACCGCTCTTAACCACTACACCATGCTGGCTGTTTCCTTGACTGCTACGGAGCTTTGCTCCGGTTATGCTTGCATTTTCCGATCTTCAGAAGTCGCCTCTAGGGGGTCTTAGAAGCCCATAAACTGAACATGAGTCAGCAGTGTAAAAAGGCAAATGCGATTTTGGGCTGTATCAACAGAAGTATGGTGCCTAGAGCAGGGCTTCTTAAATGTTTTCCGAATCAAACATTTACTGACAATAAATCATAAAGGCCATGTCTGCATGGTAATTAGCAGCGTGTTCCAGGCTGAAGTGCCCCGCATATTTTTTTTTAATTTTGCATGCTGAACCATGATTCCGAAAGTGACTGCGAAGCTGGTACATACCTGCTTCGCATTACTAAAGAGCCCATTTAACGTTATTTTTGGTGACTGGCACGAAGAATCCCCCTCAAGGAACAATGCAAAACAACAGAGGCGACTTAGCTATGCATATGCTAATGGCTATGCAAACAGGAACAAAGGAGCAGGCAAGTGGGAGGGGGTGGAACTTCTCCTTTTGCATCCGGACCGTGAAAAGGCATTTTTAAAGTTGCATTTTTAAAAAGAGCTCTGAGCGAGCATTAAAAATGATCATGCAAAAAAGGCCAAAGAAAACATTTACTGTTGCAAAAAATTTTGCGATCCCCATATTCAGTTAGTTTAAGAAGCTTTGCTCTAGACCAGGGCATCTTAAACTTTTTCCACTTGCGACCCCTTTTCGCCCGAGAAATTTTTACACGACCCCGGGTATATAGGTATATAAAATAGGTATACAAATCATAAGAACATAAGAACATAAGAAAGGCCCTGCTGGATCAGACCAAGGCCCATCAAGTCCAGCAGTCTGTTCACACAGTGGCCAACCAGGTGCCTCCAGGAAGCCCCCAAACAAGACGACCGCAGTAGCACCATCCTGCCCGTGTTCCACAACACCCAAGATAACAGGCATGCTCCTCTGATACTAGAGAGAATAGGTATGCAGCATGACTAATATCCATTCTAACTAACAGCCATGAATACCCCTCTCCTCCATGAATATGTCCACTACCCTCTTAAAGCCCTCCAAGCTGGCAGTCATCACCACATCCTGGGGCAGGGAGTTCCACAATTTAACTATGCGTTGTGTGAAAAAATACTTCCTTTTATCTGTTTTGAATCTCTCACCCTCCAGCTTTAGCAGATGACCCCATGTTGTAGTATTATGCTTCTCCCTGTCCACTCTCTCCAAACCATGCATAATTTTATAGACCTCTATCATGTCTCCCTTCAGCCGCCTTCTTTCCAAGCTAAACAGCCCTGAGCGTCTTAACCGCTCCTCATAGGACAGTTGCTCTAGCCTGCACAATGCAGGAAATTCACAACTACCTCCCCCCCACACCCCCAGTGACCCCCACTACATGCCCAGAAGATGGCCAAAATGCATTCCCTCTCATCATCTGCTTAAGGTTATAGAATCAGCATTGCTGACAGATGGCCATCTAGCCTCTTCTTAAAAACCTCCAGGGAAGGAGACCTTACCACCTCCCGGGGTAGCTTGTTCCACTGAGGAACCGCTCTAATTGTTAGAAATTTCTTCCTAATGTCTAGATGGAAACTCTTTAGATTTAATTTCAACCTGTTGGTTCTAGTCCAACCTTCTGGGGCAACAGAAAACAACTCGGCACCATCCTCTATATGACAGCCTTTCATGTACTTGAAGATGGTTATCACATCCCCTCTCAGTCTTCTCCTCTTCAGGCTAAACATACCCAGCTCCTTCCACCTTTCCTCATAGGACTTGGTCTCCAGACCCCTCACCATGTTCGTCGCCCTCCTCTGGACCAGTTTTCATTCTAGCACAAGCTTTGGTGGACTTGTCAGATGCATGAGACAAGTTTTCACCGGGAAGAGGTTATGAAGTTATGACCAAGGAAAAATGGTAAACAGCAGGGTCAAGGGGTCGTGAAATGCTGGAAGCACAAGAATAGATGTAATTATGTCAGATTCAAATGCAATCAAGCAAAGTTCAGAGACCATTCATAATAGCCGTAATTGCTGATAACACAATTTCCCTACTTCTGCCTTTTATAATACACTCTGGTCCATTTCCTATGTGAGACAAAATGCGGCCCTAGGAGAGGAGAGACCGTGCCCCTCTGGTACCATTTCTGTGTCACAAATGAAATATTTGGATGCAGTCCTAAGCAGAGTTAGACCCCCTTCTAAGATCTTAGGGGAGGGGCCATGGCTCAGTGACAGAGCATCTGCTTGGCATGCAGAAGGTCCCAGGTTCAATCCCCGGCGTCTCCAGTTAAAGGGACGAGGCAAGTAGGTGATGTGAAAGACCTCTGCCTGAGACCCTGGAGTGCCTCTGCCGGTCTGAGTAGACAATACTGACTTAGATGGACCAAGGGACTGATTCAGTAGAAGGCGGCTTCATGTGTTCATGTGTCATTTATGCATGGCTGTTTCCCTCGCCGTCACCCCTCTGATGACTTCAGGTATTTGTTCGGATTATGCATGCCATTTCCAGCCGTCAGAGGTCGCCTCGTTCTTCCCCTGCGTTCCCCCGCACTTTGCCCGTCTTTTCAGGGACCTGTTTTATCTTGAATTCGAGAACGGATCTCCAGCCACCACCTCGAGGTTGGCAACCCTAGGTACAGCGCCACAGATTTCACCCTCCAAAGCATTTTCCCCCCCAGGAACTGATCTCTGTCACCTGGCGAGCGGTTGCAATCCCAAAAGCTCTCCCGTTACCACCTGGAGGTTGGCAACCCTAATCAGCAGTCAGACTTAGTATAAATTAGGAAAGCATCAGTGACTCCACATCTGTCCAGCGAAGGCCCAGGAGCAGAGCAAGAATCCCTGGCTAAGGATGCTGCAAAGAGGAAGGCTGCCAACATTTTCCCACTCAGACCCCTATAAATGGATTTCAGCAGCATGTCCCTTGACTCATTCATTTCTCATCTGCTCTCGCTTGGCCTGCTGCAGCAGAAAGTGGGAATCTTCTGGTTTGGAGACCATTGCAGGGTGTGAGAAACACGTAGAAGAAGAACTTTTTCTTCCACTTAAGGAAGAATCAAACCGGCTTACAATCACCTTCCCTTCCCCTCCCCACAACAGACACCCCCTGAGGTTGGTGAGGCTGAGAGAGTTTGGAAAGAACTGTGACTAGCCTGAGGTCACCCAGCTGGCCTCACGTGTAGGCGTGGGGAAACAAATCCAGTTCAACAGATTAGCCTCCGCCAACGTGGTGTAGTGGTTAAGAGCGGTGGTATGGAGCGGTGGAGGCTAATCTGGAGAACTGGGTTTGATTCCCCACTCCTACACATGAAGCCCGCTGGGTGACCTTGGGCAAGTCGCATTCTCTCAGCTCCACCCACCTCACAGGGTGTCTGTTGTGGGGAGGGGAACAGAAGGTGATTGTAAGCTGGTTTGAGTCTCCCTTAAGTGGTGGAGAAAGTCGGCATATAAAAACCCACTCTTCTTCTTCTCATGTGGAAAAGTGGGGAATCAAACCCGGTTCTCCAGATCAGAGTCCACCACTCCAAACCACCGCTCTTAACCACTACACCACATACCTTAGGCCATTTAAAAAAATTCATGAGCTCTGAAAGCAGGCTTGCCAACTGTGGGTTGGAAAATTCCTGGAGATTTGAGGTTAGTGGCTGGGGTTTGCAGAGGGACCTCAGGGTATAGTGCCAGAAAGCCCCCTTGCCAAAGCAGCCGTTTTCTCCAGGAGAACTGATCTCTAGCATCTGGAGAGGAGCTGTCATTCTGGGAGAACCTGGAGGTAGGCGACCCTATCTGAAAGATGGATTACACTTAGGGTTCCCAGGTCCCTCTTCGCCACTGGTGGGAGGTTTTTGGGGTGGAGCCTGAGGAGGGTGGGATTGGGGAGGGGAGGGACTTCAATGCCATAGAGTCCAATTCCCAAAGCGGCCGCTTTCTCCAGGAAATCTAATCTCTATCGGCTGGAGATCGGTTGTAATAGCGGGAGATCTTCAGCTAGTACCTGGAAGTTGGCAACCCTAATTACACTCCTCTTTTGAAGGTAGTAGGATCTAACAACAGGCTGGCCCTTCAATTTACTGGGAAAGTCCCTGGTGAGCTGCTACCCTGAAAGACCACAGGTATAAAGATGCGAACCTCCAGGTGGGACCTGGGGATTCTCCGGAATTACAGCTCATCTCCAGACAAGAGGTGTCAGTTCCCCTGGAGAAAATGGGTGCTTCGGAGGGTGGGGCTCCATGGCATTGTACCTCATTGAGGTCTCTGTCCTCCCCAGGCTCCATCCCCAAATCTCCAGGAGTTTCCCAACCTGGATCTGGCAACCCTATCCCCAATCCCTCGCCAGTGGCCATGAGGGACCTGGCAATCCTACACTGGCAGCCAGAAGCAAGTTGAGTCAAGAGGTCCTTTCACTGCTGGCAGGGCCTGCCTGGCTTGGACACAGCCCACAGAGACAAGGACAATGGCGCTGCAGTCCGAGTCTGAGCCAAACCACCCCTGCAGTGTTGCCAACCCAGCAATCCCTGGCATCTCCAGTTAAAGGGACCAGGCAAGTAGGTGATGTGAAAGGCCTCTGCCTGAGACCCTGGAGAGCTGCTGCAGGTCTGAGTAGGTAATACTGACTTTGATGGACCAAGGGTCTGATTCAGTAGAAGGCAGCTTCATGTGAATTATATCCCACCGGGCTCCCTCCCCAGTAGGGTTCCCAACCTCCAGAGGTAGAGCACCTGCTTGGTGTGCAGAACATCCCAGTTTCAATCCTCAGCGTCTCCAGTTAAAAGGACCAGGTAGTAGGAGATAGGAAAGGCTTTGACCTGAGAGTCCAACTCAATGGCAGAGCATCTGCTTGGCATGCAGAAGGTCCCAGGTTCAATCCCCGGCATCTCCAGTTAAAGGGACCAGGCAAGTAGGTGATGGGAAAGACCCCTGCCTGAGACCCTGGAGAGCCGCTGCCGGTCTGAGTAGACAATACTGACTTTGATGGACCGAGGGTGTGATTCAGTAGAAGGCAGCTTCGTGTGTGTTCATGTGTTCATGCCTGCCTCCGCTTGCTCCAGAACCCTTTCCGCATTCAAGCCACAGCCGACTTATGGGGTCCCCATAGGGTTTTCAAGCAGGGGTGGTTTGCCCTCGCCTTCCTCTGCAAAGTCTTCCTTGGTGGTCTCCCATCCGAGGACCGACCCAGCTTAGCTTCCGAGATCTGATGAGATTGGGCTATGCAATACCGTTTCTCATCCCAACCGGCCCCTGGTTGCTCTTCCAAGGCCACTTTGAAGATAACGCTGAAAGTTATAATCAAGTTACTCCTAAATGCTCATTTGCATACCGGCACTCTTTTTGCAATGGAACTAGAAGAAGAAGAAGAGTTGGTTTTTATATGCCGACTTTCTCTACCACTTAAGGGAGACTCAAACCGGCTTACAATCACCTTCCCTTCCCCTCCCCACACAGACACCCTGGGAGGTAGGTGGGGCTGAGAGATCTCTAAGAAAGCTGTGAGTAGCCCAAGGTCATAGAATCATAGAATCATAGAGTTGGAAGGGACCACCAGGGTCATCTAGTACAACCCCATGCACAATGCTGGCTTCATGTGTAGGAGTTGGGAAACCAACCCAGTTCACTAGATTAGAGTCTGCCCCTCATATGGAGGAGTGGAGAATCAAACCCGGTTCTCCAGATCAGACTCCGCCACTCCAAACCACCGCTCTTAACCACTACACCACGCTGGCTAGAATGACATCCTCTCTATATCATGAGAAGGGGCGCGAGATATGCTTGGAAACACGTCACTCGACTGAATCCTGGCTCTTGTTTTGCACTCCAGAGGGTTTGAGTAGAGCAAACACACCCCACCCCACCCCACTCAGCCAAGGACGGCTGACTGTATTTTCTCAGCCTAAACCCGGCACCCCCGTGGCACAGAGTGATAAGCTGCAGTGCTGCAGTCCAAGCTCTGCTCACGACCTGAGTTCGATCCCGACAGGAGTCAGTTTCCGGTCGCCGGCTTGAGGTCGACTCAGCCTTCCATCCTTCCGAGGTCGGTAAAATGAGCACCCAGCTTGCCGGGGGTAAAGGGGAGACGACTGGGGATTGAAGGCACTGGCAAACCACCCCGCAAACAAAGTCTGCCTGGTAAACGTCGGGATGTGACGTCACCCCAGGGGGTCAGGAATGACCCGGTGCTTGCCCAGGGGAACTTTACCTTTTTAAACACGGCATGCTGGTCACCTCCCGGGCCAGGCTGGAAGCAGCCGGCTCCAAGCCAAGCCCCTGCGGTAATGCTGCAGGAGCCGAGCTAAGATCCAGTTGCCGCCGGCCCTGGCCCAGGAGGGATGCCAGCCTCGTCTGGGAGCCAGATGAGCCTCTGCAGCACCTTCCTTGTCTGCCACCTCACACGGTCACTCCGGTGGCGTGACCAGAGGGCCAGGCTGGCCTTTCCCTTTATTGACGCAGCAGCGACTCAGGTCTAGGGTTGCCACAACTCCTGCTTGAAAAAATCCTGGTGATTAGTGGGCAGTGCTGGTGGAGGACATCTCGGGGGGGGGATGTCTTGTCACTATAGGCAGGCTTGCCAACCTCCAGGTACTAGCTGGACATCGATTATTCGCTGCTTCCAGGAAGACTGTTAATGTACATCCCTGGGGTTAAAAATGTAAACGGTACTGAGTAGGCTTGCCCAGGCACTAGCTGGGGATCGCCTCCTATTACAACTGCTCTCCAGCCGATAGAGATCAGTTCGCCTGGAGAAAATGGCCGCTTCGGCCATTGGACTCTATGGCATTGAAGTCCTTCCCCTTCCCAATCCCCACCCCCCTCAGGCTCCGCCCCAAAAACCTCCCTCCGGTGGCGAAGAGGGACCTAGCAACCCTGGTACTGAAGAAGGAGTTGTGAAACGGGGCTATACCAAATACCTGTCTGCTCTTCATTCTTCAGCTTCCTCTACGCTCTTCAGTTTTCTATTATTTTCCACTATTCAGTTTTCTACTATTTCCTTCTGATTTGAAATTCACATCAACTCACCCGGACTTCAATGCCATAGAGTCCAATGGCCAAAGCGGCCATTTTTCTCCAGGGGAACTGATCTCTGTCGGCTGAAGATCAGTTGTAACAGCAGGAGATCTCCAGCTAGTACCGGGAGGTTAAGCTGTACAAACAAACTCGCTTATGCTGAAATTAACTAAGTTATAGCATCAATTAGCACGTAGGCTCCCATGTAAAAATAAAACTAACACAAGCAACGTTCCAACAGAAACTGTACTGGAGGTTGGCAACCCTACTCCAGCTGCCACCCCCTGGAGGTTCAGCAAACTAGAAACAGCACTTCACAAGCTAGACACAATGATTATAAAGTAGTGGTATTTAATAACATATCCACCACTGATAGTATATAGGCAAAAACATGTATTGTTGATTATTGCCTTAAAAGTAACACCAAAGAGAGGACTATGCCTTGTTACAAACAAATAGCAGTATTATAGGTAAGTCCATGAAAGGGGGTGCCAACCTCCCTTTCTTCCACAGATATGCTTCTTGAGAGTAGCAATTCAGTAGTGCAGTTGTTCTCAACAGAAGCCCGGTGATCTTTCTGTTTCAGCAATTAATGCCTTCTTCAGGGACCACTATATCATAAATTAGTACATAATGCTAATTAACAAATAATAATTAATATAAATATGCTAGCAATTGGCTTAAACAAGGGAGAAAATAGAGGTTGGCAACTCTAATTATGCAGCCCAGGGCTTGTTCTTCCAAGCGGCCGCGGCTCTAGCGACCAGGTTGCCTTCCCCCACTTTCCTCTGTGAACTCATGTCCTAACTTTAGAATACGATCCCCTCCTCCCTTCTCCTCTCTGTTCCTTGAGCTGCTTGGCACAGAGCCGGAACGCAACAGACGATGAAGCGGCAGGAGTCCGGGTGGTTTTTTTTTTTAACATCAGAGCCTTCAAATGTGAACGTTTAAAGACACAGAGGATCTAACAGGGGCCAGAGCAAAGCTCTGCCTGCAGCCTCAACGTCTCTCTTTGATGAACTCGGGCCTGGAAGCCGATGGTTTATTCCACAGTAGGGTTGCCAACCTCCAGATAGTAGCTGGAGATCTCCTGCTATTACAACTGATCTCCAGCCGTTAGAGATCCGTTCCCCCCGGAGAAAATGGCTGCTTTGGCCGTGGGACTCTACGGCGTTGAAGCCCCTCCCCTCTCCCAACCCCGCCTTCCTCAGGCTCTGCCCCAAAAACCTCCCGCCAGTGGCAAAGAGGGACCTGGCAACGCTGTAGATGACCCTTGTTCCTTCCAACTCTATGATTCTATGATTGTTAGCCAAAGACCCCAGCAGCTTATAATGCCATAGAGGGCAACAAAGATGGTGAGGGGTCTGGAGACCAAGTCCTATGAGGAAAGGTTGAAGGAGCTGGGCATGTTTAGCCTGGAGAGGAGAAGACTGAGAGGGGATCAGATAACCATCTTCAAGTACTTGAAAGGCTGTCATATAGAGGAGGGTGCCCAGTTGTTTTCTGTTGCCCCAGAACGTCGGACCAGAACCAACAGGTTGACATTAAATCAAATGAATTTCCATCTAGACATTAGCAGGAATTTTCTAACAGTTAGAGCGGTTCCTCAATGGAACAGGCTTCCTCGGGAGGTGGTGAGCTCTCCTCCCCTGGAGGTTTTGAAGCAGAAGCTAGATGGCCATCTGTCAGCAGTGCTGATTCTGTGACCTTAGGCAGATGATGAGAGGGAGGGCATCTTGGGCATCTTCTGGGCCTGGAGTAGGGGTCTCTGGGGTGTGTGTGGGGGGAGGTAGTTGTGAATTCCCTGCTTTGTGCGGGGGGTTGGACTAGATAACCCTTGTGGTCCCTTCCAACTCTATGATTCTACTATGATTCTATGGGTGAAAACGCACGGTCGCTTTAGCCTCCTTTACCCCCTGTTTCAGCCAGGATTCAGCCACATCCTCCAAGGCAGCTCATCTCTGCTGTCCGGACATCACTTGGAACTCCAGGAGCTCTCCAGGCCCCACCTGGAGGTTGGCAACCTGAGCCTTGGTGTGCTTCTGTTTAGCCTCCCTCCACCCTCATCGTATTGCTGAGAGGGAAATGCTCGAGCCCACGGGCATCCTCTGATCTCCTGGGCAGGCCCCTGCTTGGACTTTCCTGTCGGGCTGCAAGGGATCCAGGGCAGGCCGCTCCAGCTGCTCACCTGCCTCCCTCTCCCCCTTGGCTGCTTTCCCCTTGAAGCGTCCTTGAGGTTGCCGCAGCCGCAGCAGCAGCAGCAGCCGGGGCCGGCTGTCTGCTGCAGGGAGGTGCGGGTGCCTTTCCTGTCACAGAGAGAGAGAGAAGGGAGGGGGGAGATCAGGCAAGCGCGGAGGGCAGCAGGCGACTGCGGCTGGAAAGGAGGACGGGAGGAGGACTGGCTCAGGGGTGGAAGGGAAAGGGACAGGTGCCAATAGGGTTGCCAACCCCCAGGTGGTGGCTGGAGATCTCCTGGGATTGCAACTCATCTCCAGGTAGGGTAGGGTTGCCAAATGCCAGGTATTCGCTGGATATCTCCTGCTATTACAACTGATCTCCAGCCGAGAGAGATCAGCTCACCTGGAGAAAAGGGCCGCTGTGGCAATTGGAATCTATGGCGTTTAAGTCCCTCCCCTCCCTAAACCCCACCCTTCACGGGCTCCGCCCCAAAATTTCCAGGTATTTCCCATCCCGGAGCTGGCAACCCTACTGTGCCCCTACCTTTGCTAGGGTTGCCAACCTCCAGGTAGTAGCAGGAGACCTGCTATTACGACTGACCTCCAGCTGATAGAGATCAGTTCCCCTGGAGAAAAATGGCCGCTTTGGCAACTGGGCTTTATGGCATTGAAGCCCCTCCCCTCCCCAAACCCCGCCCTCCTCAGGCTCTCCCCCAAAAACCTCCCGCCGGTGGCAAAGAGGGACCTGGCAACCCTACCCCAAACCAATAGTCAGGGCTCTTGCTCCATGCCCTGTTTCCAGAATGTGAGAAAAGGAGCCACACTTGGGGAAACTGAGGACAAGTAGCACAGTGTAGCCCATATTTTTTCACAGGGGACACACGGTCCCAAGGGGGCCAACTACAAATGAGAGGGGGATCAGAGATTTTCAGCAACTCTGGCTGCCCCCTTGCAATAGCTTCTGACAGCCAGTGGAGGATAAATGTTTTACACTGCTTACTGAGCCCCGAGGATAACATCCCAGGCCCCAGATTTCTCCCCCTGCCCCTTAAAAAGTGGTAGGAAACAAGAAGCGACCCTAACCATGAGAGCCAGCGTGGTGCAGTGCAGTGGTTAAGAGGGGTAGTTTGGAGCCGTGGACTCTGACCTGGAGAACCGGGTTCGATTCCCCACTCCTCCACATGAGCAGCTGAGGCTAATCAGGTGAACTGGCTTTATTTCCCCACTCCTCCACATGAAGCCAGCGGGGTGACCTTGGGCTAGTCACAGCTCTCTCAGCCCCACCTATCTCACAGGGTGTCTGTTGTGGGAGGGGAAGGGAAGGTGATTGTAAGCTGGTTTGATTCTCCCTTAAGCGGTAGAGAAAGTCGGCATATAAAAACCAACTCTTCTTCTTCTTCTGACCAGAACCAACGGGTGGAAATTAAATCAAAAGAGTTTCCATCTATACATTAGGAAGGATTTCCTGACAATTAGAGCGGTTCCTCAGTGGAACAGGCTTCCTCGGGAGGTGGTAAGCTCACGTTCCCCAGTGGTTTTTAAGAAGAGGCTAGATGGCCATCTGTCAGCAATGCTGATTCTGTGACCTTAGGCAGATGATGAGAGGGAGGGCATCTTGGCCATCTTGTGGGCATGGAGTAGGGGTCACTGGGTGTGTGGGGGGGAGGTGGTTGTGAATTTCCTGCATCGTGCAGGGGGTTGGACTAGATGACCCTGGTGGTCCCTTCCAACTCTATGATTCTCTTCTTCTTCTTCTTCTTCTTCTTCTTCTTCTTCTTCTTCTTCTTCTTCTTAACATTAGGGAGTCGGCACGAGGATCTCAGGGAACGCACGCCTGAGATCTGTGCCTTGAACACTTTACGTCACCAATATACCTACATCCAGTTGCAGGGCCGTTTTCACATCCTAAATTTTTAACTCGCAGCTCCAGGCGGGGAGGCATTTGTTGATAATGTGGCATGCCCGGGGAGAGATAGTGGATTAGAGCGATGCATTAGGCTGAGACAACGTCAGCCAAATTGTCGTGCTGCTCTCCGGGGAGGATTGTCCTGGCGGGGCCTGGAGTTCTGCCTGCCTGTACTGCGTTTTGGCACAGGGACCTTCTGAGCGTTCCCTGCCAGGGATGAGAAGGATTGCTGGTAACAGATCAGGGAACCAAGAGCAGAGGACGGCCCGAAACCAACAGATGGCAGAGAGGCTGTGCCTTTGCTGGAAGTGGAGATTTCGACAGGGGCTGCTGCTTCTCCCGCAGGGGTGAGAAAAACAGCCCTGTGCAGAAACGTCGTCTTCTGCACCAGTAAAAGACCTGTAAAAGACCAATAAAAGACCCACGTGTAGGGTTGCCAACCTCCAGGTGCGACCTGGGTAGGGTTGCCAACCTCCAGGTAGTTAGCAAGAAAAAACAGCACAAGGCTCTATATATATTTCAAATTACAAAAGTTATATTGATTTTCCTTCCAACCTCCAGGAAGTAGCTGGAGATCTCCTGCTATTTCAACTGATCTCCAGCCAACAGAGATCAGTTCACCTGGAGAAAATGGCCGCTTTGGCAATTGGACTCTATGGCATTGAAGCCCCTTTCCTCCCCAAACCCCGTCCTCCTCAGCCTCCGCCCCAAAAACCTCCCGCCGGTGGTGTTGAGGGACCTGGCAACCCTAGGCCTGGGGATCTACTGCAGTCACAAGAGACCAGTTCCCCACGTGTAGAGTTGCCAACCTCCAGGTGGGGCCTGGGGATCACCTACAATCACAAGAGATCAGTTTCCACGGAGGAAATGGCTGCTTTGGAGAGTGAACGAAAAATGGGGCTACCACAAAATAATCCAGAGTAAGGATTATTTATCACATTTGATATTCTGACCAATCTGTGTCCTCTCTTGAGGTTATTTTACACTGTCTTTTCAATCAATATTAATTTCAAAAGTTTGTCAGGAAGGCAGGAAGAAGAAGGAGGAGGTTTTTATAACCCAATTTTCTCTGCCTTTAAGGAGAATCAAATCGGTTTACAATCTTCCCTTCCTCCCCCCACAGCAGACACCCTGTGAGGTTGATGGAGCAGAGAGAGTAAGAGAGCTGTGACTAGCCCGAGGTCACCCAGCTGGCTTCATGTGGAGGAGTGGGGAAACTGACCCAGTTCTCCAGATTAGTCCACCACTCGTGAAGGAGCGGGGAATCAAACCTGGTTCTCCAGATTAGAGTCCGCCACTCATGTGGAGTAGTGGGAATCGAACCCGCTTCTCCAGATCAGAGTCCACCACTCATATGGAGAAGCAGGGAATCGAACCCGCTTCTCCAGATCAGAGTCCACCGCTCATGTGGAGGACCGGGGAATCAAACCCGGTTCTCCGGATTAGAATCCACTGCTCTTAATCACTACAGCTCAAAATGCTGGAGAACAACTGTAAGGGATGACTGTTATCAGTCTGTCTCATTCCTCCTTATCCCGCCCTTACTCCAAAAAGCTCAGGACAGTGTCCAGGAGCTTTCTCTTCCCCATTGTACCCTCACAACAACCCTGTGAGGTAGGTTAGCCACGGGGCCATGGTTATCCAGCAAGCTTCCCTGGCAATCTGGGGGTTTGAACCCCTGGCTGTGCCGTGCTGGCCTTGGCTGTGATCGGCAGTGGGGGATTTGACAACGCTCCCTGCGTTGTGTGATGCCAGCTGACGCCTGACATTTTCAATATTGAACAAAGCCCCCCTGCCTACTCTCCCGTAGTCCGAGGCAAGCGAAGGAAGAGAGGATGTCGGCAGCGCTACCCTGGGGTCCTTTCATCTCAAAGGAGCGGAGGGATCCGGGCCTGGTGCGGGAGCATCCTCCCTCTCCCCAGGGACCAAGCCTTTGAAATGTGTCTGGAATACAGAGGCAAGCTAGTTCAGAGACTAAATTTCTTGCATAACAATAGTTCAGGTACTGCTATCAAGTTTCCAGGGAATACCTATGGCGGAATATCTGCCAACTAGTCATCGTGCATGCCTATTCTCTCCAGGATACGAGGAGCATGCCTATTATTTTAGGTGCTGTGGAACACAGGGAGGATGGTGCTGCTGCAGTCGTCTTGTTTGGGGGCTTCCTAGAGGCCCCTGGTCGGCCCCTGTGTGAACAGACTGCTGGAATTGATGGGCCCTGGTCTGATCCAGCAGGGCCTTTCTTATGTTATTATGGAGGATGGGGCTATCCATGCATAAGCCAAAGCACAGGACCGGGGAGTTGGGTTTTTTTTTTTTTTACTTTTTAATACTGTAAGCACTACAGCCAATTACAAAGCAACATTTCAAGTGGGTGGGGACTTAAATGCTTCTTTTTTTAATAAAATTTTTATTGTTTTCTCATTTTATACATCATAAATCATTTTCCATTAATACTTAACAATATAAAATTGAATCTATAAAAATTTCTAATCTAAGAAATAACAAAGCATAATTGACTTCCCCTTCACTCTCTTTTGTTCATAATTAAAAATTTTTGCTAACAGTATAATCCCCCTGGGACTTAAATGCTTCTTGATTTGTTTGTCTCCCAGCCGGAGTTCTTTCTGAGTAGACTTGTCTCCAAAAAATGGGTTTTAAACCGATGTTTGGGCCCCCCCCCCTCATTCTGTTCCTTTAAAAGAGCTCCTTTTTGTGAAATGCTTTTTAACACAGCACTTGGGTTTCCATGGAGGGGGGAGAGGGGAACTGGACGATGTTCTCACAGTAAGCACTACAGCCAATTACTAAGCAGCGTTTTCAAGGGTCTGAAACTGACGCTTCGGGACTCGAGCTGGTGATTGTGCTGGCGCATAGCATTATTAGCATTCACAACAGAAAAGTATGGGACAAGTGAGCATTGGTAAAGGTAGTCCCCTGTGCAAGCACCGGGTCATTCCTGACCCATGGGGTGACATCACATCCCAACATTTACTAGGCAGACTATGTTTACAGGGTGGTTTGCCAGTGCCTTCCCCAGTCATCTTCCCTTTACCCCCAGAAAGCTGGGTACTCGTTTTACCGTCCTCGGAAAGATGGAAGGCTGAGTCGACCTTGAGCCGGCTACCTGAACCTGACTCCCGTCGAGATCGAACTCAGGTCTTGAGCAGAGCTTTTGACTGCAGCTTACCACTCCGCGCCATGGGGCTCTTGTAAAACTCCCATGCATAAATGACCACAGTTTCCCATTTTAAGCCAGCTGGTTTCTTATGTTGCTGCAATGCTCATTGTCATCCGGTCTCTCTTCTGCCCCCCACCCTTTTCTACCACCCAGGGCTCTCAGACAATCTAACCGACCTGGAAAAGAGAAGGCAGATCTACGGACAGAACTTCATCCCCCCCAAGAAGCCCAAGACCTTCCTGCAGTTAGTCTGGGAGGCGCTCCAGGACGTGACGCTGATCATTCTCGAAATTGCCGCCATCATCTCCCTGGGCCTGTCTTTTTATGCCCCGCCAGGCGAGGAGAGCGAAGGTGAGCTGCCGCGCGGACATTGGCAGTTGCCCTGGGTAAAGGCCGTTGCGGAAGTGGGGTCTCCCAGTAAGATACAATCCCACTGTATCGAAATACCTGTTTCTGCTTGTGGAAGTCATAGGCATTTTATGCATGGCTGTTTCCCTCGCGGTCACCCCTCCATTGACTTCTGGTCTTTGTTTTGGATTATGCACGCGATTTCCGACCCTCAGAGGTTGCCTCGCTCTCCTCCTGTCTTTCCCCGCATTTTGCCCGCGTTTTCAAATTCGAGTTAAAACAGGTCTCTGAAAATGCGAAGAAAACGCAGGGAAATGCAGGGGGGAGCGAGGCGACTTCTGACAGTCGGAAATCGCAATGGCAGCCTTTTTATGATTATTATTCAGACAGCTTATAAACCATCTAAAAAAACTAGAAAGTAATTTAGCAGAGAATTTGTAGGGATACATAAAGAGTAGCTATGTTTTGCTATGTTTAGATATTTGATAGAGCTTTAAGATGTTGTAGGGTCAAGGACAAAACCTCTAAGGCCATTTTTGCATGGTAATTAGCAGCACATTCCAGGCTTAATTGCCCCGCATATTTTTTTGAATTTTGCACACTGAACCATCATTCTGGAAGTGACTGCGAAGCCGGCACATACCTGCTTCACATTACTAAAGAGCCCATTTAACACGACCTTTGGTGTTTGCTGCAAAGAATCCCCCTCAAGGAACAATACAAAACAACAGAGGCGAGTTAGCTATGCATACGCTAATGGCTATGCAAACAGGAACAAAGGAGCAGGCGAGTGGAGGGAGTGGAACTTCTCCTTTTGCGTCGGGACTGTAAAAAGACATTTTTAAAGTCGCATTTTTAAAAAGAGCTCTGAGCAAGCAGCAAACCTGACCATGCAAAATGGCCTAATAGTACTTTTATTTTTCCTTTTAAGCATAAACTTTGTTAAGGCTCGTAGGATGAAGTATGTTTTATTTTACTTTCCCCCTTCCCTCCCTTTCTTTCTTCTGTATCCCCAATTTTATAAAATAAAATAAAATTTTAAAAGGAAGATGCAGCCACCAGGGTAGGAGATCCCCCTCACCTTCTTTCCCTCCCATTCCCTAGCCTGTGGAAATGTATCATCCGGAGCAGAAGATGAGGGTGAGTCAGAAGCCGGATGGATCGAGGGCGCGGCCATCCTGCTCTCGGTGATCTGCGTGGTGTTGGTCACGGCTTTCAACGACTGGAGCAAAGAGAAGCAGTTCCGGGGTCTGCAGAGCCGCATCGAGCAGGAGCAGAAGTTCGCCGTGATCCGCAATGGGCAGCAAGTCCAGATCCCTGTGGCTGAACTGGTTGTGGGGGATATCGCCCAAGTCAAATATGGTAAGAGGGCGAGGGGAAAGGGCGATCGCTTAGGCCGGGTGGGTTTATTAGCGTCCCCCTGTCGAAGATAGCCTCAGAGGGTAGCCATGCTGGCCTTCAATAGAACAGCTAGATTCGAGTCCAGGAGCATCTCAGAGACCCACAAGATTGTCGGAGCATAAGCTTTCTCGAGCCAAAGCTCCCTTTGCTAGACGCGAGTAGGAATGAAGATCTACACAAGTGGGGATGGAGATCTTAGGTCGTTTACGCATGGGAGTTTTACCTGAGGTTCGTTGCTCTCTGGACCCACATTTTCCTGTTGGGAGTCTATGCACCAGCAGTCTCCAAGCTCAAATCAGGAAGTATTGGAATCCTCGCCCCTTGAAATGCTGCTTTGTAATTGGCTGTAGTGAGAGAAAAGTTCCTTCCCCCCCCAAAAAAACCCCCAATTGCCGCATAAAAAAGCATTTTAAGAACATAAAAGAAAAATGGAGCAATCTGAAAAGAAGGGGGGGTCCAAGTCTCGGTTTTAAAAACTTTTCTTCTGCTCAGAAAGAGCCCCCAGGAAGCAGGAAGCATTTGAATCCCCGCCTCTGGACGTGCTGCTTTGTAACTGGCTGTGAGAGAAACCAATCTTCTGTGTCCTGCGCTATGCCTTATACATGAGGATTTCACCCGGGATGAGATCAAAGGAGAGGGAAGATTCGGGTTAACAGAGGAACAGGAAGGTCCCGGGATTTGTGAGGGCTGGCAGCGAGGTCATCTCTAATGGAGGGAAAACTCATGCATAACTCCAAGGAAGAACCGAGACAGACCAGGGGCGAACGTGTGTGAAAGTACCCATGCATAACCGTAGTCTCAGAGCGTAGCCATGTTGGCCTTCAGTAAAACAGCTAGATCCAAGTGACATGATTTTCAGAGCGTAGGCTTTCGCAAGTCAAAGCTCCCTTCGTCATACACGAGCAGGAATGGAGATCTCAGAGTCCTTTTATCTCAGTCGGAAGGTGGGAGGGTGTAAAGAATGCCTGTAAAGGATGCAACGGTACCCTGCTCCTCCCACCTTCTGACCTGAGATAAAAGGACTCAGAGACCTCCATTCCAGAGAGCCAGCGTGGTGTAGTGGTTTAGAGCAGTGGTTTGGAGTGGTGGATTCAGATCTGGAGAACTGGGCTCGCTTTGTGTCTGAAGGCAAGCTGCGGCAGCCGTTTTGTGGTGGCCCCGCCTCCTAGGGTTGCCAGCCTCCAGGTACTAGCTGGAGACCTCCTGCTATTACAACCGATCTCCAGCTGATAGAGATCAGTTCCCCTGGAGAAAAAGAGCCGCTTTGGCAATTGGACTCTGTGGCACTGAAGTCCCTCCCCAAACCCCGCCCTCCTCAGGCTCCGCCCCAAAGACCTCCCACCAGTGATGAAGAGGGACCTGGCAACCCTACTGCCTCCTGCGGCAGCCATTTGGTGGCTGTGCCCACCACATAGAATCATAGAGTTGGAAGGGACCACCAGGGCCATCAAGTCCAACCCCCCTGCACAATGCATGAAATTCACAACTACCTCCCCCCCTCCACACCCCTAGTGACCAGAAGATGGCCAAGATGCCCTCCCTCTCATCATCTGCCTAAGGTCACAGAATCAGCATTGCTGACAGATGGCCATCTAACCTCTTCTTAAAAACCTCCAGGGAAGGAGAGCTCACCACCTCCCGAGGAAGCCTGTTTCACTGAGGAACCGCTCTAACTGTTAGAAAGTTCTTCCTAATGACTAGTCGGAAACTCTTTTGATGTAATTCCAACCCGTTGGTTCTGGTCCGACCTTCTTGAGCAACAGAAAACAACTCGGCACCCTCTTCTATATGACAGCCCTTCAAGTACTTGAACATGGTTATCCTATCCCCTCTCAGTCTTCTCCTCTGTGTCAGTGACCACACTGTGTCAGAATTCCAAAGTGGCCCACAGGCTCAAAAAGGTTGGGGACCCCTGATCTAGCAGGTTCGGTCTGGTCTCGCGGTGAGTCCATTGGCGTGTTTCTTTCCCCAGGTGACCTGCTTCCGGCGGATGGGGTGCTCATCCAGGGGAACGACCTCAAGATCGACGAGAGCTCCTTGACGGGGGAATCGGATCACGTGCGCAAGTCTGTAGACAAGGATCCCATGCTTCTGTCAGGTGAGAGGCGCACGGGAAATCGGGCCACTGCAGGAAAAAAAAAAAAAAGCTGGAAGGATCCTTGAGCCGGTTAAGTTACTGCATGCTTGGCCCTGTGGCAATGGTGGAACGTGCTGTCAAGTCGCAGCCAACTTATGGTGACCCTGGAGGGTTTCCGAGGCAAGAGACAAACAGGGATGGACTGCCATTCCCTGCCTCTGCGAAGTGCGACCTGGACTTCCTTGGTGGTCTCCCATCCAAATACTAACCAGGGCCAACCCTACTTAGCTTCCAGGATCTGACAAGATAGGGCGAGCTTGGACCATCCCGGTTAAGGCAAGAGACAAACTGAGGTGGTTTGCCGTGGCCTGCCTCTACGTAGCAGCCCTGGACTTCCTTGGTGGTCTCCCATCCAAGTACTAACCAGGGCCGACCCTTCTTTGCTTCCAGGATCTGACAAGATAGGGCAAGCCTGGGCCATCCAGGTCAGGGCAGAGACAAACAAAGCTGGTTGACCTGCCTCTGCATAGCAGCCCTGGACTTCCTTAGGTGTCTCCCATCCAAATAGTAACCAGGACTGGCCCTGAATAGCTTCTGGAGGGTCTGATGAGATGGGGCTAGCCTGGGTCACCCAGGTCACGGTTGGTTCTGAAGGCTTTCAAAACATCTAGCCTCGGGGAGGGGGGAGGAGGAGGAGGAAGAAGAAGAAGAAGAAGATGATGATGATTGCACCTGATGCCTTATTGGATCTCTCTTTGTTTCTCAGGCACCCATGTCATGGAAGGGTCTGGGCGGATGGTCGTCTCAGCTGTTGGCGTCAACTCGCAGACTGGGATTATCTTCACTTTGCTGGGTGCTGGAGGGGAAGAGGAAGAGAAGAAAGATAAGAAAGGTAAGGGTTTCCTTCTGGCCTAGGTAAGCAGCTGCTTAGCTCACGCCAGTATCCTTCGTAACGCTTCTCAGTCTTCATGCTTACGTCGGCCATTTTGTTTGCCCATGCAGGGGGCCATGGTCAGCCTCAGGCCTGTCTCCCCCATAACGGTGTTTTCAAAACCGGCCAGCTTTCGCCTGTGGTCTTCGCAATCACATTAGGTCAACCCAAAATCAGGCTGACAGTGGTTCACCGCCGATTATTGTCCCCATGGTCGTGAAATACATTCGATGTACCACCATGTTCAGCAGCTGTGGCTCCAAACAGTTGACCCTTCCTGCTTCACTCCCATAGCAAGATGTAAACCAGCCCCATCTGTACCCTAATTCGATTCTTAAAATATGTGTGTGTGTGTTAAGTGCCGTCAAGTCGCTTCCGACTCATGGCGACCCTATGAATGAAAGTCCTCCAAAATGTCCTATCTTTGACAGCCTTGCTCAGAACTTGCAAATTGCGGGCTGTGGCTTCCTTTATTGAGTCAGTCCATCTCTTGTTGGGTCTTCCTCTTTTCCTTCTGCCCTCAACTTTTCCTAGCGTGACTGTCTTTTCCAGGGACTCTTGTCGTCTCATGACCAAAATACGATAGCCTCAGTTTAGTCATTTTAGCTTCTAGGGTCAGTTCAGGCGTGATTTGATCTATAACCCACTGATTTGTTTTTTTGGCAGTCCACGGTATCCGTCACACTCTCCTCCAACACCACATTTCAAAGGAATCTATTTTCTTCCTATCAGCTTTCTTCACTGTCCAGCTTTCACACCCATACATAGTAATAGGGAATACGATGGCATGAATTAATCTAGTCTTGGTGGCCAGTGACACATCCTTACACTTCAAAATCTTTTCTAGCTCCTTCATGGATGCCCTTCCCAGTCTTAAAATATAGCCTCACACTTTAACAACTCATTGACATTGGTGCTGAGACTAGTATGTCTGGACTCTGTGTTACCATATTGCTAGGTTGGTTGATTGCTGGACCCACACTTTCCTTTATATCCGTCTGTCCATCTGTCTGTCCGTCTGTCTGTCTGTCTAGCTATCTAGCTACCTACCTACCTATAATTGGAGATTTTTAACAGTTACATTCACAAACACATACACTTACATGCAGTCTTAACCTTCCTTCAGGGAAGTCAGTCATTACTTGCCTTTTCTAACAGGCTCATTTGAACCGTACAATAAGTTTAACTGCCTGGTCAGCTACTCTAAATTACTTATATTATATAAACATCCTGGGTTTTTTTTAAAGTAATTCTTCCAATCTTCTAATTAACCAATTCTTTATAATTATAAAATTATGAACGATATCAAGCATTACTATACTTAATTATGCTTTACATTTCTACTTTAGCTTAGCTATGATACTGCCTATTTCCCCCTTTTATTTTCAGTTCATCTAACATCTTCTATCCTCTACTTTGAGTCTATATTTCTACATTACACATTCAGGTTTGCATAATCATAATTAAGCTTCCATTTCTTTTGAAATTTGTCTGTCAGTCTTCCTGCTGGACCCACCCTTTCATGTTGGGAATCTCTGCACCAGCAGTCTCCAAGCTTAAATCAAGTCCCTGCCCCTTTAAATGCTGCTTTGTAATTGGCTTGCTTTGTAAAGCTTACTGTGACAGAAAATCCCCCCCCAAAAAAACCAATTGCTGCATAAAAAAGCATTTTAAGGAAAAAAATGGAGTAATCTGAAATGGGGGGGGAGAAATCCAAGCTTTGGTTTTAAAAAGCCTTTCTTCTGCTCAGAATGAGCTCCGAGGAAGGAGGAAGCATTTGAATCCCTGCCTCTTTACACACTGCTTTGTATTTGGGTGCATGCTTTCTGTGATAGAAACCATGCTTGCGTGTCCCGCACTTTGCCTTATGCACAGGGATTTCACCTGGGATGCGCTCAGGGGAGAGGGAAGAATCGGGTTAACAGAGGGAAGGGAACTCCCGGGATTTGTGAGGGCCGGCAGCGAGGTCATCTCTAATGGATGGAAAAGTCATGCGTAACTCCAAGGAACAACCGACACAGACTGGGGGTCAACGTGAGTGAAAGTACCCATGCATAAATGACCTTTGAGTAGTTGTTTGGGGTTGGGGGACTCATAGTGCACCAGAACCAGCAGTGTAAGTCAAATGGAAACCTTGAACCTTCTAGGAGATGAACTGGTATTTATCCCTGGAAGCACAGCTCCTCTGAATCTCCCGGGCACAAGTAGATAAATTAGCCCTTCACCTCACCCCAATACATCTTACGGTAACTAGATCTTGAGTCTTCCTGTATAGACTTCTCTGTTTATACAACATGCTGCTTACAGGTGTGTTGCGTACAAATTCTGCTCGCCAGTCTTGCCTTTACCTGTCCCTACTTCTCCTCTTGGGCCTACAAGTCTCCTCTTAGTAGGGTTGCCAGCTCCGGGTTGGGAAATGCCTGGAGATTTTGGGGGTGGAGCCTGAGGAGGGCGGTGTTTGGGGAGGGGAGGGATTTCAATGCCGTAGAGTCCAATTGCCAATGCGTCCATTTTCTCCAGGGGAACCAATCGCTATCAGCTGGAGAGCCACTGTAACAGCAGGAGATCTCCAGCTAATACCTGGAGGTTGGCAACCCAACCTCTTCGTTCAATCTGCCATGATTCTTTCCTAACCCACCTGACCTTCCTTGATTGCTTGACTTCACTTATCTCTGGTTTCCATTTGCCTCTCAGCCCACAGTCCTTGTTTTACCAGACACCTTGGCTCGCCATCCCTTGTAGGAGGAAGAGGCCTCAGCCGGTCACCCAACTGTATAACACGAGGGTCCTTTCAATACCCCCTCCCTAGCTGACTCTGAGACCCTTATCCATGTGAACGGCTTCCATACTGGCCATAACTAGACAAGGAATAGAGAATAAAACTGCTGCTATCATACTGCCTTTGTACAAATCTATGGTGAGACCACACTTGAAATACTGTGCACAGTTCTGGTCACCACACCTAAAAAAGCATATTGCAGAACTTGAGAAGGTGCAGAGAAGAGCAACCGAAATGATCAGAGGGCTAGAGCAACTGCTCTATGAGGAGCAGTTGAAACGCTTAGGGCTGCTTAGCTTAGAAAGAAGGCGGTTAAGGGTAGACGTGATAGAGGTCTATAAATTATGCATGGTACGGAGAGAGTGGACAGGGAGAAGCTTCTCTCCCTCTCTCATAATACTAGATCATGGGGTCATCTGCTGAAGCTGGAGGGTGAGAGATTCAAAACAGAGAAAAGGAATTATTTCTTCACACAACACATAGTTAAATTGTTGAACTCCCTGCCCCAGGATGGAGTGATGGCTGCCAACTTGGAAGGCTTTAAGAGGGGAGAGGGCATGTTCATGGAGGAGAGGGCTGTCCATCTCTACTCATCAAAATGGATACTAGTCATGATGCAGACCTATTCTCTCCAGTATCTGAGGAGCATGCCTATTATCCTAGGTGCTGTGGAACTCAGTCGTCTTGCTTGTGGGCTTCCCAGAGGCACCTGGTTGGCCACTGAATGGACTGCTGGACTTGATGGGCCTTGGTCTGATCCAACATGGCTTTCCTTGTGTTCTTATGGAGGACGAGGCTATCCACGGCTACTAGTCCAAATGGATACTAGTCATGATGCACACCTATTTTCTCCAGGATCAGAGGAGCATGCCTATTGTATTGGAACACAGGCAGGACAATGCTGCTGCAGTCATCTTGCTTGTAGGCTTCCTAAAGGCACCTGGTTGGCCACCGTGTGGACAACTGGACTTGATGGGCCTTGCTGGACTTGATGGGCCTTGGTCTGATCCAGTAGGGCTTTCTTGATGTTCTTATGAAAAACATTTCAGCAAAGCAACCAAACGTGGTCCATTACAGGGATCATTCCCATGGAATCCGCACTGCTCCTAAAGCGGGGGTGCCCTTATGTCGGAAAGACCCCTGTCCTCACGGTTGAGCGTCCTCCCAGCTGCACAAGAGCTGTTCATAGATCAGCGACTCTCACATGCAGCTGGGAGCGCATCTAAAGGGCACCCCAGCATAATTGATTTCCACCGACTCTCTTGACTCAGCATGGCTGAGGTTTGACTCGACGTGGAGAATCACAGCTCATCACTTTTGAAAAAAGGGATCAGGGGATGACTCACCGGGCCGGTGGCGTTTGATTGCTCATGGTCGGGTCTTTGGTACAATGGGATTTCAAGCAATAAACCACCCTCACCCCACTTCAAGCTTAAGCTGTAAAACACACATAGAGACACACAAGTACTGAATCCCCACTCACTCACAGCAAATAAAAGAGTTTTTCAAAGAAAAAAAACATCACAAGGCCTCCAAATTTCCTTTTTCTGTTGCCTCCCAATAATTAGCTCAATTCTACATCACTCAGAATGGCTGTGCCCAAAATGGTCTTGACTGACAATTATGGCCTTTTATGCAGGGACGTTTCCCTGTGATCACCCCCTTCCAACTGCTTTGGGGCTTCCTTTTGATAATGCATGCCTTTTCCATCCGTCAGAGGTCACCTCGCTCTCGCCATGCATTCTGCCCGTGTTTTCCAGATGCGGTTTTAGCCAGAATCTGGAAAATGTGGGCAAAATGCACGGGGAGAGCCGTGGCTCAGTGGTAGAGCATCTGCTTGGCATACAGAAGGTTCTAGGTTCAATCCTTGGCCATCTCCAGTTAAAGGGACTAGGCAAGTAGGTGATGTGAAAAACCCCTGCCTGAGACCCTGGAGAGCCGCTGCCGGTCTGAGTAGACAATACTGACTTTGATGAACCAAGGATCTGATTCAGTATAAGGCAGCTTCATGTGTTCATGAGCCAGCATGTATTCATGAGCCCGCATGTGTTCATGAGCCAGTGCATGTTCATAAACCAGCATGTGTTCATGAGCCAGCATGGTGTAGTGGTTAAGAGTGGTGGTTTGGAGCGGTGGATTCTGATCTGGAGAACCGGGTTTGATTCCCCACTCCTCCACATGAAGCCAACTGGGTGACCTTGGGCTAGTTACACTCTCTCAGCCCCACCTACCTCACAGGGTGCCTGTTGTGGGGAGGGGAAGGGAAGGTGATTGTAAGCCGGTTTGAGTCTTCCTTAAGTGGTAGAGAAATTTGGCATATAAAAACCAACTCCTCCTCCTCCTCCTCCTCCTCCTCCTCCTCCTCCTCCTCCTCCTCCTCCTCCTCCTTCTTCTTCTTCTTCTTCTTCTTCTTGTGACAAGGGGAAAAGGCATGCATAATCAAAAGGAAGCTCCGAAGCGGTCGGCGGGGGTGACCGCAGGGTAAACGTCCCTGCATAAAAGCCCTCAGTTTACCACTAATTGACCCCTGATCGATGGATATTATTAGCATCTCTGCTAAGTGGTCAAGGGGCATTTACCTAAATCCATCATTCCCAATGGACATTGAACCAAAAATGTCACTAACATTAACTGTCAGCGATGGTTGCTCTGGTACCATTGTTTACTGACAAGATGTCTGTGACAGTCTGACCCTGTCGAGAGATGACTCACTTTCGAAGTGCTGACCGAAACCTGAAATATCAACCAATCTGTGTTGACAAAAAACAACAACCATGAATTCATCCAATCAAACTCAATAGCCATTTTGCCCTCTAACCACAGTGAATCTACGTCATCTTTAGCATTAAAATTAACTGGAACTATGGTATGTAATATTAGGGTTGCCAGTCTCCAGGTGAGGCCTGGAGATCTCCCGGAGTTACAACTGATCTCCAGACCACGGAAATCGGTTCCCCTGGAGAAAGTGGCTGCTTTAGAAAGCAGACTTCGCGGTATTATACCTAGGGTTGCCAGGTCCCTCTTTGCCACTAGCGGGAGGCTTTGGGGGCGGAGTCTGAGGAGGGCAGGGTTTGGCGAGGGGAGGGACTTCAATGCCATAGCGTCCAATGGCCAAAGCGGCCCTTTTCTCCAGGTGAACTGATCTCTGCCGGCTGGAGATCAGTTGTAATAGCAGATCTCCAGCTAGTACCTGGAGGTTGTGGAAAAAATAGACACCGCTGTACTGATACTGCAAAGTTAGGAAATTAGCACAGGAGCGAAACTGTGTATAACAAAGTACAAAAATATCTATTTGTGAGCTACCAACATGACATCATTCATTGCAAAAATCTATAATCAATCCATCAATATCCATAGTTCATAGCATGTCCTAGTACATTTCTTCCAAAAATATGCACAAAGCAATATCAAGCTGGTTTCTTCAAGGAGTGAAGTCAAAGTAGAAAGGGGAGGTGACATTAAAGTAGACTTTACTCCTTGAAGAAACCAGCTTGATATTTTTGCATTTTGTTATACACAGTTTCGCTCCTGTGCTAATTTCCTAACTTTGCAGTACCTGGAGGTTGGCAAACCCTAATTGTACCCAGTTGAGGTCCCGTACCCTAACCAAGCCCCACCCACCCCAGGCTCCGCCCTCAAAATCTCTAGGTATTTCCCTAGAGTTGGCAACCCTATATAATGTTGACCTGGAATATTGACCCAGAGTTGGCAACCCTGTATAATATTGACCTGGAACATCTTCCGTTGGCTCTTTCAGTTATGCTGTCAACAGCTGAATCTGTATTGTTCATCACAGTCATTCCAAATTGAATTGCTGTCAAAGGTGGTTCACGCTGATCCCACAATGGCCCAACTTTTTCAGTCATTTAACACTGCCAATGAAAAATGTTCAATGCCACAGTATTTCTTTTTTAAAAAATTATTATTTTATTTTTTCCCCAAGATTACAAATACTCTTGTTGAACATAAAAACACGTTCAACGAGATCATCACATTGTATTGGATCTTACTTAAAATTATACTTCGCTTTGGAGTGGAGGACACTAATTTGGAGAACCAGGTTTGATTCCCCGCTCCTCCACATGAAGCCAGCTGGGTGACCTTGGGCTAGTCACAGCTCTCTTAGAGCTCTCTGAGCCCCACCTGCCTCACAGGGGGTCTGTTGTGGGGAGGGGAAGGGAAGGTGATTGTAAGCCGGTTTGATTCTGCCTTAAGTGGAAGAGAAAGTCGGCATATAAAAACCAACTCTTCTTCTTCTTCTTTCTTCTTTCTTCTTCTTCTTCTTCTATTCTTTGACTTCTCCTTATCATTTAATTATATCATCATTATATTTTCATATCTTGTACATTTGCTATTCGTAAACATTTGTCATTTTGTCTTCTATTTCTTGAATTGAAGAAGAGCCAGCATGGTGTAGTGGTTAAGAGCGGTGGTTTGGAGCAGTGGAGTCTGATCTGGAGAGCCAGGTTTGATTCCCCGCTCCTCTACATGAGCAATGCACCCTAATCTGGTGAACCAAGTTGGTTTCCCCGCTCCTCCACATGAAGCCAGCTGGGTCACCTTGGGCTAGTCACAGCCCTCTTAGAGCTCTCTCAGCCCCACCTACCTTACAGGGTGTCTGTTGTGGGGAGGGGAAGGGAAGGTGATTGTAAGCCGGTTTGAGTCTCCCTTAAGCGGTAGAGAAAGTCAGTATATAAAAACCAACTCTTCTTCTTCTTATCTATGTAATTAAAAAACATATTCCATTTTTCATTAAATTCAGAAGTTGACCTATTGTGTATGAATGATGTTAGTTCTGCCATAATTGCTTACTCATTTAATTTGTTTATCCATTCACTGTTTATCCATTCATGCCATAGTATTTCTGGTACCAAATTAACTTCACACGGACCCAGCATCCTCACTTATTGTAATTAAAAGTAAGCCATTTCTGACTGGCTTAATGCAGATTATTTTTGACCCAGCATCATAACTAACTCTTTGGCCATTTTTGCATGGTCAATTTTGATGCTCGCTCAAAGCTCTTTTTAAAAATGTGACTTTAAAAATGCCTTTTCATGGTCCCGACGCAAAAGGAGAAGTCCCACACACCCCCACTCGCCTGCTCCTTTGTTCCTTTTTGCATAGCCATTAGCGTATGCATAGCTAACGCGCCTCTGTTGTTTTGCATTGTTCCTTGAGGGGGATTCTTTGCAGCAAACACCAAAGGTCGCGTTAAATGGGCTCTTTAGTAATGTGAAGCAGGTATGTGCCGGCTTCACAGTCACTTCCGGAATGACGGTTCAGCGTGCAAAATTAAAAAAAAATATGCGGGGTAATTAAGCCTGGAATGCGCTGCTAATTACCATGCAAAAATGGCCATAACTATGGACTTGGCTCTATATTGAACTCAGATAGTTTCAATGAACTTTAGGCCTACGGCAGAACCTATTCCCTCATTATCCGTGGGCATCGATCACATCCTATATCTGACTGATTGTCAATGGACATCAGAATGCAGTAATCGGCAATGGACTTTCGCCCAGTAGCATAACTAACCCACTAGTGACAAATTGATACTGACTCAACACCACAACGGAAATTATCTGCAGACACAGTTCACTTTTATAAGTTTTCTTTCATCCATCCATAAACATCCGAATTAACAGATAATTTCAAGGGAGGCTGAACAGAATTTCTCTCTGTGGCCAACTACGAGTCTTTGCCAGCAGACAGAGGACCTTGCTGTAAATTACATTATCTTTGTGTCCGTTATCCTTCTATCTGAATCAGTCCCCATTTGCCTGGGAATTGAGTTCTGAGCGTGGAATACTAGTCATGATGCATACCTATTCTCTCCAGGATCAGAAGAGCAGGTCTATTATGTTAGGTGATGTGGGACACAGGCAGGACAATGCTGCTGCAGTCATCTTGCTTGTGGACTTCCTAGAGGCACCTGGTTGGCCACTGTGTGAACAGGCTGCTGGACTCGATGGGCCTTGGTCTGATCCAGCAGGGCTTTGCTGATGTTCATGCTTATTCTCTCCAGGATCAGAGGAGCATGCCTATTATATTAGGTGCTGTGGAAGACAGGCAGGATAATGCTGCTGCAGTCATCTTGCTTGTGGACTTCCTAGAGGCACCTGGTTGGCCACTGTGTGAACAGGCTGCTGGACTCGATGGGCCTTGGTCTGATCCAGCAGGGCTTTCCTTATGTTATTATGGAGGGTGGGACTATCCATGGCTACTGGTCCAAATGGATTCTAGTCATGATGCATACCTACTCTCTCCAGTCTCAGAGGTGCTGATCCCTATTGGCTGGCGATCAGTTGTAATAGCAGGCGATCTCCAGCTAGTACCTGGAGGTTGGCAACCCTAGATGGACGGCACTTTCCTCTTCTTCCTGGCATGGTTATGTTGGACATGCCCCAGTTTGCTTACTGTTAATGGATATGGCCTTTACATCATAGCCGGTAACCAGCATCAGGCAGAAGAAGGAATGCTCGCTCATTCACTGTCTGAGGGCATGACAGGCTGACAAATTGACTCTGGTCAATACACCTTGACTCCGTTCCATCAGCCGTCTGTCGTTCAGTAAATCTTCCCTTGTGACGCTCTTGACAGTCAATAGTGAGCTGAGCTCACAGGCCAATTAGTGATTAACTCACATCATTTAGGGGCTGGGAATAATAATCGCCATTTATTAATCAGCACTATTTATTTTCTTGTGCTAAACATACTGTTTGGACCATTTAGAGCGGACTTAAAAGTCGCCGTGCATGGACTCCCTTTACCTTCCTAAACCTTCCTATGCCAACACTGGCTCTGCAGTGTGTCTTGCCAGGGTGCCCAGAATGTGCCCTACAGCTAGGGTTGCCAACCTCCAGGTACTAGCTGGAGATCTCCTACTATTACAACTGATCTTCAGCCAACAGAGATTGGTTCCCCTGGAGAAAAGAGCCGCTTTGGCAATTGGACTCTATGGCATTTAAGTGCCTCCCCTCCCCAAAATCCGCCCTCCTCAGGCTCTTTCCGAAAAACCTCCCACCAGTGGCGAAGAGGGACCTGGCAACCCCACCTACAGCCCCTACATCAGGGGTTCCCCAACTCCAGGTTGGGGAACAGCTAGGGTTGCCAACCTCCAGGTACTAGCTGGAGATCTCCTGCTATTACAACTGATCTCCAGCCGAACTCCAGGTTGAGGAACTCGTAGAGATTTGGGGGGTGGATCCTGGGGAGTGCGGGAGTGCGGGGTTTGGGGAGGGAGATCAGTGGGGATATGATTCAATACAGTCCACCCGCTGAAGCTGCTGTTTTTCTCCAGGGGAGAATCTGGAGATCAGCCATCATTTCAGGACATCTCCAGGCCCCAGCTGGAGGTTGGCAACCATATATCCCCTCTCTTCCTTAAACTCTGCCCTCTTTAGTAGTGCCCCCAAATCTTCAGGTATTTCCCACACTGGAGGTGGCAACTCTAAGGGAGCAAGGGATAGGAGCTGCCAACCTCCAGGTACTAGCTGGAGATCTCCCGCTATTATAACTGATCTCCAGCCGATAGAGATCCGTTCACCTGGAGAAAATGGCTGCTTTGGCAATTGGACTCTATGGCATTGAAGTCCCTCCCCAAACCCCGCCCACCTCAGGCTCCACCCCAAAAACCTCCCGCCAGTGGCGAAGAGGGACCTGGCAACCCTATCTGGAGGTGCTAACCCATGGATGGAAGACCACTCTTGTGCAGGAAAGGACCTACTTTTGGTTCATGCCGTCATCCTGTGAACCCAACATGCAACCTTCATCTCTGTGCGCATGCTTCATTTCACCCCAGCTGTGCACATCTGCACTCTGCCTCCGCCTCGCCTGTGCCGATCTGGAAGGCATCTAGAACAGTCTTTCTCGCCATAATTGACGTGATGCCCTTCCCCCATCGGTAAATGTAAAGAAACACCTCTATACTAAATGTACGTGTGATAAAGACAGTATTGGATGCCAAATGTCTCGTTATTCCAACATTAGATTAGTAACATACACAACTAATGATACAAGAATAGCCAAACAGTCCAAGAAGTTCAGTAATAAACTACCAACTCTTGCAATATAATTCTTCAAGTGAAGCTGTTGTAGACACAAAGTGGTGGTCAGCTGCACAAAACCATCCAACAGCACACAATAATTCACATTAGCACATACGCAACAATTCACATTAACACAAACAAAACGTGAATTATTTATTGTGTGCTGTTGGATGGTTTTGTGAAGCTGGCCACCACCTTGTCTCTACAACAAGTTCACTTGAAGAATTATATTGCAAGGGTTGGTAGTTTATTATTGAACTTCTTGGACTGTTTGGCTATTTCTGTATCATTAGTTGTGCGGTAGACGCTGATCTGGAGAACCAGGTTTCATTCCCCGCTCCTCCACATGAGCTGTGGAGGCTAATCTGGTGAACTGGATTTGTTTCCCCACTCCTGCACGCGAAGCCAGCTGGGTGACCTTGGGCAAGTTACAGCTCTCTCAGCCCCACCTGTACCTCACACGGTGTCTGTTGTGGGGAGGGGAAGGGAAGGTGATTGTAAGCCGGGTTGAGTCCCCCTTAAGTGGTAGAGAAAGTTGGCATGTAAAAACCAACTCTTCTTCTTCCTCTTCTTCTTCCTCTTCTTCTTCTTCCTCTTCTTCCTCTCCTTCCTTTCCTTCCTCTTCTTCTTCCTCTTCCTCCTCCTCCAATGTTGGAATAACAAGACATTTGGCATCCTATACTGTCTTCCCCCGTCGGTCTCAGCTGGCTACCTGCAGAGCGTGGTTGCAGACCGGAACATGAGACCGTTGGCCGGGGCAGACCAAAGAGCCCCCGGCAATGTCTTTCCTCAGCCCCAGAGAGTCTCGGGGTGCAGATGAGTCCATCTGAAGCTTTCTGGCCAGGATTGCCCCTGCTTCTCAAGACCCATGTTTTCCATCGTGCGTGTGCCGTGCTGGTGCTGTGTCGTCTGTTCTCAAGCGTCCTGTGTTTGTCGTTCCCTTCTTCTGTTGTAGGGAAGCAGCAGGATGGGGCGGTGGAGAATAATCAGAACAAAGGTAAAATTCCAGGATACCTCCCCTCAAAAAACAACAACAACCCATATATCATGTGCCTTCTCTTTAAAACCATCTTCAGTTGGGGTTACTGTCGATTCTGGACGTGTCTGTTCCCGTTGTTTGTATCCTATCCAGTGTGGTGTAGTGGTTAGAGTGTCGGACTAGGATCTGGAAGACCCAGGTTCGAATTTGAGTCAAGTCTGTAGTACAGACGTGTTCTCCTGTCTATGTGTGTGCAAAGTGCCATCAAGTGGCAGCTGACTTATGGCTACCCGATCAAAGGGCTCTCGTGGCAAGTGAGAAGCAGAGGTGGTTTCCCATTGCTTTCCTCTGCAGAGCCTTCTTTGGTGGTCTCCCTTCCAAGTAGTGATCCTGCTTAGCTTCCAACTTATGGCGACCCCAGCAAGGGGCTTTCAAGGCAAGTGAGAAGCAGAGGGGGGTGTCTCCCATTGCCTTCCTCTGCAGAGTCTTCCTTGGTGGTCCCCCATCCAAGTACCAACCCTGCTGAGCTTTCGAAATCTGATGACGTCAGGCTCTATCATGCCACCTTCCCTCCCTCCTGTTATCTGTACCTAGGAGATATTTCCATGTGAGAAAAAAGTGTGTTGTTGGATATTGGTGTGTGTGTGAATTTCCATAAGAGAAAGTTGGGGGACACTCAGTGGCCCTTTATGCATGGCTGTTTCCCTCACAGTCACCCCTCCGACGAGTTCGGCTCCTTTTTTGGATTATGCATGCCGTTCTGACTGCCAGAGGTCGCCTCGCTCTCCCCCTGCGTCTCCCCCGCGTTTTGCCCGCGTTTTCAAATTCGAGATAAAACAGGTCCCTGAAAACACGGGGAAATGCGGGGGAAACGCAGGGGGAGAGCGAGGCGACCTCTGGCAGTCAGAAACGCATAATCCAAAGACCCGAAGTCGTCAGAGGGGTGACCACGAGGGACACAGCCATGCATAAAAGGCCAGTGTGCCTAAATGCTTGTTATCCATCAGCTTCTCTCCACCGGACACATTAAAGACTAGGAAAACAGCCCCACAAACCAATTTCGAGCCAGGAAATATCCCAAAGAAGCAGTTACAAGATGGCATGAGATTGTTACAGAAAGGGCAAAGAGAGCCACCGGGGCAGAATGCCACCTTTTCTCTGAAGATCATTTCAGAGGGTAGCCATGTCGGTCTGCAAGTGAACAGCTAGATTTGAGTCCAGTAGTACCTTAGAGATCAACAAGATTTTTGGGGTATGATCCTTCGAAAGTCAAAGTTCCTAAGGAACCAGCTTGGTGTAGTGGTTAAGGACGGTGGTTTGGAGCGGTGGACTCTGATGCGGAGAACCGGGGTTTGATTCCCCTGTCCTCCGCAGGAAGCCAGCTGGATGACCTTGGGCTAGTCACAGCTCTCTTAGAGCTCTCTCAGCCCCACCTACCTCCCAGGGTGTCCGTTGTGGGGAGGGGAAGGGAAGGTGACTGTAAGCTGGTTTGATTCTTCCTTAAGAAGAAAGCCAGCATGGTGTAGTGGTTAAGAACGGCGGTTTGGAGTGGTGGAGTCTGATCTGGAGAACCGGGTTCGATTCCCCACTCCTCCACATGAGCAGCGGAGGTTAATCTGGTGAACTGGATTTGTTTCCCCACTCCTCCACATGAAGCCAGCTGGGTGACCTTGGGCTAGTCACATCTCTCTCAGCCCCATCTATTTCACATAGTGTCTGTTGTGGGGAGGGGAAGGGAAGGTAATTGTAAGCCGGTTTGATTCTCCCTTAAGTGGCAGAGAAAGTTGGCATATAAAAACCAACTCCTCCTCTTCTTCTTTTTCTTTTTCTTTTTCTTCTTCTTTTTCTTCTTCTTCTTCTTCTTCTTCTTCTTCTTTGTTAAGAGATGCAGCTTCCCGCTGCATACATACCATAATGTATCTGACGAAAGGGGGCTTTCACTCTCAAAAGCTCATACCCCGAAAATTTTGTTGGACTCCTGGAATCGAATCTAGACTTTCTCAAGACCTGCTTCCTGTGTGCTTTTAATACCAGTCTGTTGTGGACAAATTAAGAGGGTGATGATAAGCCAAGGGGGGGAAACTTTGTCTGCTTAATTTCTCGGTGTGTGTGTTTGGGGTGCTGCTGTTTGAAGACACAAGAGGAGGGCCAGTGATCTGGGTACCAGTGAGACAGGAACGTTCCACTCTGGGTGACCCCCTTCTCTGCTCCTTGTCTGTGCAGCCAAAAAACAGGACGGGGCAGTCGCCATGGAGATGCAACCCCTGAAAAGTGCCGAGGGCGGCGAGATGGAAGAGCGGGAGAAGAAGAAAGCCAGCGTGCCCAAAAAAGAGAAATCTGTTCTGCAGGGGAAGCTCACCAAGCTGGCCGTGCAAATCGGGAAAGCAGGTATGTGTGAGAGCACAACGGGATCGGAGTGGGGTGGGAGGGGGGTGGGACTCTGGAAGGGGGAACAGAGGGTTGACCCAGATCCAGGAAGAGAAGGGCACAGAGCACAGCCAGGATTGAATGCTAGATGGCCATCTGTCAGCAAGGCTCAATCACGTGAACTTAGGCGGATCATGAGAGGGAGGGCAGGAAGGGTTGCGTCAGTGTTTGGCTCTCGTGGCCCTTTCTCACATGACCAGGGTAGTGCCGATTGCCACTTTGGGGTCAGGAAGGGATTTTCCTCCGGGCCAGATTGGCCAGGGATCCTGGAGGGTTTTGTTTTTGCCATCTTCTGGCCATTGTGTTGCTAGGGGTGTGGGGGGGGAGTTAGTTGTGAATTTCACACACATGAACACATGAAGCTGCCTTATACTGAATCAGACCCCTGGTCCATCAAATTCAGTATTGTCTACTCAGACTGGCAGCGGCTCTCCAGGGTCTCAGGCAGAGTCTTTCACATCACTTACTTGCCTGGTCCCTTTAACTGGAGATGCCGGGGACTGAACTTGGGACCTTCTGCTTGCCAAGCAGATGCTCTACCACTGAGCCACCGCCCCTCCCCTTTCCTCTGTGCAGGGGGTTGGACTAGATGACCCTGGTGGTCCCTTCCAACTCTATGATTCTATTATTCTTCTCCTCCTGCTTCTTTTTCTTCTTCTTCTCCTCTTCCCGCTTCTCCCAGGCCTGGTGATGTCGGCCATCACCGTTATCATCCTGGTCCTGTACTTCGTCATCCAGACTTTTGTTATCGATGGAAAGACGTGGGCAACGGAGTGTACACCCGTCTACGTGCAATATTTTGTCAAGTTCTTCATCATCGGCGTCACCGTCCTGGTGGTGGCAGTACCCGAAGGACTGCCGTTGGCTGTCACCATCTCCTTAGCCTACTCCGTGAAGGTGAGGATGAAACTTTCTTTGCCCGACACGGCTGACAGATTGATACCCTTCCCAATAGAGACGACATTCTGAAACAAGCAGGTTGGCAGAAAAAGTACTGCTGTCTTCTCTAAGGGCTCTTCGTAAATTCTCTCCTTCGATCTCTTTCCTCTTTTGATGCTCAGGTTAGTAAGTGTGTGTTAAGTGCAGTCAAGTTGCTTCCGACTCATGGCGACCTTATGAATCAAAGTCCTCCAGAATGTCCTGTCTTTGATGGCCTTGCTCAGATTTTGCAAACTGAGGGCCGTGGCTTCCTCTATAGAATTAATCCATCTCTTGCTGGGTCTTCCTCTTTTCCTGCTGCCCTCAACTTTTCCTAGCATGATGGTCTTTTCCAGTGACTCTTGTCTTCTCATAATGTGACCAAAATACGATAGCCTCAGTTTAGTCATTTCAGCTTCTCGGGTCAGTTCAGGCTTGATTTGATCTATAACCCACCGATTTGTTCTTTGGCCGTCCACGGTATCCATAATCCTCTCCTCCAACACCACATTTCAAAGGAGTCTACTTTCTTCAATGTCCAGCTTTTACACCCATACATAGTATCAGGGAATACGATGGAATACGATGGTTAGTAAGACAGGATAGGTAAGAAGATCACAGGTTGGTAAGAAGCCGACAACCAGACTCAGTTGGGTTGGGCTGGGTTGTTTTTTCTCTCCCAGGCAAGGGGTCACAATAAAATAGTAAAATAACAAGATCCTGCAGCAGCTGGCAAGACTGGAGTTTTGAGGATTCACCTTGACCCAATATCTACTTGTCTTCCTTATTCACCTCCTGTGTTTGAGAGCCAATGTGGTGTAATGGTTAAGAGCGGTGGACTCTAATTGGGAGAACCGGGTTGGATCCCCCACTCCTCCACATGAGCGGCAGACTCTAATCTGGAGAACTAGGTTGGATCTCCCACTCCTCCACATGAGCGGCGGACTCTAATCTGGAGAACTAGGTTGGATCTCCCACTCCTCCACATGAGCGGCGGACTCTAATCTGGAGAACTGGGTTGGATCCCTCACTTCTCCACATGCGTGGTGGACTCTAATCTGGAGAACCGGGTTGGTTTCCCCACTCCTACACATAAGCGGTGGACACAAATCTGGAGAACCGGGTTGGTTTCCCCACTCCTACACATGAGTGGCAGACTATAATCGGGAGAACCGGGTTGGTTTCCCCACTCCTACACATGAAACCAGCTGGGTGACCTTGGGCTAGTCACAGTTCTCTCTGAATTCTCTCAGCCCCACCTACCTCACAAGGTGTCTTTTGTGGGGAAGGGAAGGCGATTATAAGTCGGTTTGAGTCTCCTTAAAAGGTAGAGAAAGTTGGCATATAAAAAACAACTCTTCTTCTCCTCTTCTTGTCATCAAGTCACTTCTGACTTGGCAACCCTATGAATCAATGCCCTCCAAAATGTCCTAACGTCACAGCCTTGCTCTGGTCCTGCAAACGGAGGGCCGTAGCTTCCTTTATAGAGTCAATCCATCTCATGTTGGGTCTTCCTCTTTCCCTACTGCCTTTGACTTTTCTTAGCATGATTGTCTTTTCCAGTGACTCTTTTCTCATAATGTGGCCTCCTCCTTTCTTTTAATTCTTCGTTCCTTAGGCTGATGCGGTATATATGTCTTCCTTACTTCACCTGATGAAGTGCAGTCTGTAGTGTGAATAATAAGTTTATTATAATTCAATGATATATTTAGATACTTGTCAATAAGGTCTCCTTTGCTAACGCCTTATCTTGATATGATATGCTACTTGTTTTTATTACTTTTTTGTATTGTAGCGTAAGTGGTATATTTTGTAGTGTGTATAAAAGGCCAGCCCTGACCTGGATGGCCCAGGCTAGCCTGATCTCGTCAGATCTCAGAAGCTAAGCAGGGTCAGACCTGGTTAGTATTTGGATGGGAGACCACCATGGAATACCAGGGTTTCTGTGCAGAGGAAGGCACTGGCAAACCACCTGTGTTAGTCTCTTGCCATGAAAACCCCAAAAGGGGTTGCCATAAGGCGGCTGCGACTTGACGGCACTTCACACACACACACATAAAAGGCCAAGGAGCCCCATGGCGCAGTGTGGTAAGCTGCAGTACTGCAGTCCAAGCTCTGCTCACGACCTGAGTTCGATCCCGATGGAAGTCGGTTTCAAGTAGCCGGCTCAAGGTCGGCTCAGCCTTCCGTCCTTCCGAGGTCGGTAAAATGAGTCCCCAGCTTGCTGGGGGTAAAGGGAAGATGACTGGGGAAGGCACTGGCAAACCACCCCGTAAACAAAGTCTGCCTAGTAAACGTCAGGATGTGACGTCACCCCATGGGTCAGGAATGACCCGGTGCTTGCACAGGGGACCTTTACCTTTACCTATAAAAGGCCAACAGGGCCCTTTCAAGCTGTGTCCAACGTCCATTCTGTCCTTAGCACAGTATCCGCTGGCTGCAGCCAAAGGGAGATATCTGGTGATTTACCCACAAACTCTTAAACCTCCTTCAGAAATGGCAAGACAAACTGGCAGAATATGTGGCGATGGCTAAATTATCCAACCTGGTGAAAGGCAGAACAATGGAAGAATTTCAGAAGAAATGGGCAGTTTATTTCTAGTATATAAAGCAAAAAAGAAGAGTTTAGTGAAAAAGGGGGAAGCATTATAACAAACATAAAAATAATAATAAGATTAAAGTAGTAGAAATATTGTATTCATGTGCTAGTCTAATCTAAAGCAGCAAAAAGGTAAAGATCCCCTGTGCACCGGGTCATTCCTGACCCATGGGGTGACGTCACATCCCGACGTTTACTAGGCAGACTGGGTTTTATGGGGTGGTTTGCCAGTGCCTTCCCTAGTCGTCTTCCCTTTACCCCCAGCAAGCTGGGTGCTCGTTTTACCGACCTCGGAAGGATGGAAGGCTGAGTCAACCTTGAGCCGGCTACCTGAAACCGACTTCCGTCGGGATCGAACTCAGGTCATGAGCAGAGCTTTTGACTGCAGTACTGCAGCTTCCCACTCTGCACCAGTAAAGGAGGTATAAAAGTGAAGTATAGTAGGGTAAGAACTGTATCAAATATTTAGTATTACTATTGCTTTGATAGACAGTTTGGAAGGTATTAAGCATTAAGTATTAGTATGGTTTTGATAGATAGACTAGAAAATAGTGGGAATATTGATAAAGGGTTTAAGTAGAATTTTGATCAGATAAATGGACCAGTAAGACCTGAGCGATTAACTTAAAATGAACACCCTGAAAGATGTTTTTACATTGCATGTATGTGAATGGAAGATGCTTGTTTGTATGTATGTTATTGAAATTTTTTAATAAACATTTACTTTTTTAAAAAAACACCTCTTAAACCTCATTCTTTGACTGCAGAAAATGATGAAGGATAACAACCTGGTTCGCCACCTGGATGCCTGCGAGACCATGGGCAACGCCACAGCCATCTGCTCCGACAAGACCGGCACCCTCACCACCAACCGCATGACCGTCGTGCAGTGCTACATGGGCGATACTCATTACAAGGAGACCCCCGACCCCAGCAACCTGACCCCCAAGACGCTAGACATGCTGGTGCATGCCATCGCCATCAACAGTGCCTATACCACCAAGATACTAGTAAGTGTTGGCGCTCAGGGTAGCGATTGGTCCTCCATGCCATTGAGTCCTCAGGCTAGAGGGGACATGAGCTTGAACAGCAACTGGAGTAGGAAGGGGCTTAAAAGAATGGGACCCGGAAAGCTTGTGGAGGAGTGGCCATAGGTGTCAATCCACTCTAGTTAGAACATAAGAACATAAGAAAGGCCCTGCTGGATCAGACCAAGGTCCATCAAGTCCAGCAGTCTGTTCACATGGTGGCCAACCAGGTGCCTCTAGGAAGCCCACAAACAAGACAACTGCGTGCAGCAGCATTGTCCTACCTGTGTTCCGCGGCAACTAATATAATAGGCATGGTCCTCTGATCCTGGAGAGAATAGGTATGCATCATGACTAGTATCCATTTTTACTAATAGCCATGGATAGCCCCATCCTCCATAAGAATGGCCCTGCTGGCTTAGACCACGGCCCATCAAGTCCAGCAGTCTGTTCATACAGTGGCCAACCAGGTGTCTCTAGGAAGTCGGCAAACATGACAACTGCAGCACCATTATCCTGCCTGTGTTCCACAGCACCTCATATAATAGGCATGCTCCTCTGATCCTGGAGAGAATAGGTATGCATCATGACTAGTATCCATTTTGACTAGTAGTCATAGATAGCCCTCTCCTCCATGAACATGTCCACTCCCCTCGTAAAGCCTTCCAAAGTTGGCGGCCATCACCACATCCTGGGGCAGGGAGTTCCACAGTTTAACTATGCGTTATGTGAAGAAATAATTCCTTTTCTCTGTTTTGAATCTCTCACCCTCCAGCTTCAGCAGATGACCCCGCATCCTGGTATTATGAGAGAGGGAGAAAAGCTTCTCCCTGTCCACTCTCTCCATACCATGCATAATTTCATAGACCTCTGTCTCCCCTTAACCACCTTCTTTCTAAGCTAAACAGCCCTAAGTGTTTTAATCACTCCTCGAAGGGTAGTTACTCTAGCCCCCCTGATCATTTTGGTTGCTTTTTTCTGCACCTTCTCAAGCTCTGCAATATCCTTTTTTAGATGTGGTGACCAGAACTGTACATGGTACACAGTATTCCAAGTCTGGTATCACCATAGATTTGTACAAGGGCAGTATGATAGTAGCAATTTTATTCTCTATTCCTTGTCTAGTTATGGCCAGTATGGAAGCCGTTCACATGGATAAGGGTCTCAGAGTCAGGTAGGGAGGGGGTATTGAAAGGACTCTTGTGTTATACAGTTGGGTGACCGGCTGAGGCCTCTTCTTCATGCAAGGGATGGCGAGCCAAGGTGTCTGGTAAAACAAGGACTGTGGGCCGAGAGGCAAATGGAAACTAGAGATAAGTGAAGTCAAGCAATCAAGGAAGATCAGGTGGGTTAGGAAAGAATCATGGCAGATGGAACTAAGAGGTTGGGTTGCCAACCTCCAGGTATTACAACTGGATTATGCTGATAGAAAATATATTGATAGAAAATATTCTGAGGAAACAACCTCAAAAGGACAACCGCAGTCGACTGTGGTTGTCCTTTTGAGGATGTTTCCTCAGAATATTTTCTATCAGCATAATCCAGTTGTGATATTTAATTGCCTCATATTGGTGTGCTTTTACTTGTGCTTTGCTTTTTGAATCCACACTTCCTATTTAAGCACTAGTAGCCACTTTTTGATTACCAACCTCCAGGTATTAGCTGGAGATCTCCTGCTATTGCAGTGGATCTCCAGCTGATAGCGATCGGTTCCCCTGGAGAAAATTGATGCTTTGGCAATTGGACTCTACGGCATTGAAGTCCCTCCCCAAACCCCTCCCTCCTTAGGCTCCACCCCCAAAATCTCCAGGTATTTCCCAACCCAGAGCTGGCAACCCTACTAAGAGGAGACCTGTAGGCCCAAGAGGAGAAGTAGGGACAGGTAAAGGCAAGACTGGTGAGCAGAATTTGTACACAACACACCTGTAAGCAGCATGTTGTATAGACAGAGAAGTCACAGGAAGGGGTGTGGACCGGAAGACTCAAGCGTGGTCTCGCCATCAATTTGTGCAAGGGTTTGTTATCCAGGTCATGATTTGGGGGACAGTTTGCAGCCCATTTGCGCTACAGTGCTAAGCAAAGTCATACCTTCCTAAGCCCATTTGCTTCAGAGCATTTAGAAAGCTGAAACTCTGCTTATGATCTCACTGTTAGGGGTGTATTCGTGCTATTTCTGTCTTTGGGGTAGGGAGCCAACTAGACATGATGTCAGCCATCTCTTTAAGCGTAGGTCTGCCCCCTACACAATATAAAGAAGGGTGGGGAGTCTGATTTGAAGAGCAGTAAGGGCAGGTGGGAGGTGCTAAACCCCTTTCCTGCCTCTTCCTGCAGCTTACTTTCCCAGCAGTCTGTTGGCCAGAGGCAGCATGGTGTAGTGGTTAAGAGCAGCGGACTCTAATCTGGCAAACCAGGTCTGATTCTCCGCTCCTTCACATAAAAGAACCAGGTAGTAGGTGATAGGAAAGACCTTGACCTGAGACCCCGGCTTAGTAGTAGACCATCTGCTTGGCATGCAGAAGGTCCTAGGTTCAATCCTCGGCATCTCCTGTTTAAAGGACCAGGCAGTAGGAGATAGGAAAGACCTTGACTTGAGACTCCAGCTCAGTGGTAGAGCATCTGCTTGGCATGCAGAAGGTCCCAGGTTCAGTCCCCAGCATCTCCAGTTAAAAGGACCAGGTGATACAAAATACCTTGACCTGAGACCCTTGCTCAGTAGTAGAGCATTTACTTGACATGCAGAAGGTCCCAGGTTTAGTCCCCAGCATCTCCAGTAAAAAGGACCAGGTAGTAGGTGATAGGAAAGACCTTGACCTGAGACTCCAGCTCAGTGGTAGAGCACCTGCTTGGCATGCAGAGGTTGAATCCTCGACATCTCCAGTTAAAAGGATCAGTTAGCAGGTGATGTGAAAGACCTCAGACTGAGACCCTGGAGAGCCGCCGCCAGGCTAAGTAGCAAATACTATACTTGATGGACCAAGGGTCTGATTCATAATAAGGCAGCTTCGTGTGTTCATGTGTGACTTTACCGTTCTCATTCTAGCTACAGACATGGATGGAGTTGGGAGACTCAGAGAAAGGGGTCTACCTTGATTCTGCTTTCGTTTCCTTCAGCCTCCAGAGAAGGAAGGGGGCCTGCCACGCCAGGTCGGCAACAAGACGGAGTGCGCACTGCTGGGCTTTGTGGTCAACCTGCGGCGGGACTACCAGGCGGTGCGGGAGCAGATCCCCGAGGAGAAGCTCTACAAGGTCTACACCTTCAATTCGGTCCGCAAGTCCATGAGCACCGTCACTTGCATGCCTGACGGCGGCTACCGCCTCTTCAGCAAAGGTGCCTCCGAAATCGTCCTTAAAAAGTGAGTCTGCCTTCCTCCTCGTGAAATGGGGGTGACGGGCTCCCCCAGCCCCGGAATTAGGCAGGTCTCGCTCGCAAAACTTGCAAGCGAGACCTAACTTGCAAAACTGCATGGTGTAGTGGTCAAGAACGGTGGTTTGGATCAGCGGCGGATGCTGATCTGGTGAACCGGATTTGTTTCCCCACTCCTACACATGAAGCCAGCTGGGTGACCTTGGGCTAGTCACAGCTCTCTTAGAGCTCTCTCAGCCCCACCTACCTCATAGGGTGTCTGTTGTGGGGAGGGGAAGGTGATTGTAACATGGTTTGGTTCTTCCTTAAGTGGTAGAGAAAGTTGGCATACAAAAGCCAACTCTTCTTCTTTTTCTTCTTTATGGGCCCTTTCACACAGCCTCTGTAAACTGTTTTTGCTGCCGGTTGCTAGCGGATTTTTGTGCCATTTCATTCACAACTGTTTTCATAGAAATAGAATAGAATCATAGGGTTGGAAGGTACCACCAGGGTCATCTAGTCCAACCCCCTGCACAGTGCAGGAAATTCATAACTACCTCCCCCCCACACCCCCAGTGACCCCTACTCCATGCCCAGAAGATGGCCAAGATGCCCTCCCTCTCATGATCTGCCTATGGTCAGAGAATCAGCATTGATGACAGATGGCCATCTAGCCTCTTTTTAAAAACCTCCAGGGAAGGAGAGCCCACCACCTCCCGAGGAAGCCCGTTCCACTGAGGAACCGCTCTGTTAGAAAATTCTTCCTAATGTCTAGATGGAAACTCTTTTGATCTAATTTCAACTCACTGGTTCTGGTCCAACCTTCTGGAAACACAGAAAACAACTCGGCACCCTCCTCTCTATGACAGCCCTTCAAGTACTTGAAGATGGTTCTCATATGACCTCTCAGTCTTCCCTTCAGGCTAAACACGCCCAGCTCCTTCAACCTTTCCTCATCTGCTTTACATTATATTCTGGTCTCCTTCCTCCACCCTTCAAATTGATTGTTCTGTAGTGTTTCTAACTTTCAGAACTTCAAATTGGTTTTATGGTCTGAGTCCAGAAAACTGATTACTAACAAATATCACGAAAGTAATTATAAACATCCAGTCCATGTGAAAACAACTGCTATGTAGTATTCAACCAAGATCAAGACAATAGTACAGACACAGCCCACAAGTAAATGAGCTCAAAAATTAGTTCAAAACCAAGACACTTTATACACATAGCTGACCTTGTAGCGCCGACTCGTAGCTCTGCAGCCGCCGCTCCCCTTGACTTGCTTCTGGGCCATTTTCATTTACCGGCGGCTCAGTTTATAGAGCATCTGCTTGGCATGCAGAAGGTCCCAGGTTCAATTCCCAGCATCTCCAGTTAAAGGGACCAGGCAAGTAGGTGATGTGAAAGACCTCCGCCTGAGTCCCTGGAGAGCCGCTGCCGGTCTGAGCAGACAATACTGACTTTGATGGACCGAGGGACTGATTCGGTAGAAGGCCGCTTCATGTGTTCATGTACTAACATGTGCCTCTCTGCCGTTCCAGGTGCACAAACATTTTAAATAGCAATGGGGAGCTGCGTAGCTTCCGGCCTCGGGACCGAGACGAGATGGTGAAGAAAGTGATCGAGCCCATGGCGTGTGACGGGCTGAGGACCATCTGCATCGCCTACCGCGACTTCCCAGCAGGCAAAGAGCCGGAATGGGACAACGAGAATGATATTGTGATAGATTTGACCTGCATTGCCGTGGTGGGGATCGAGGACCCAGTGCGGCCAGAGGTAACTAGATGTTGCATTAAAAAAAAAAATTGTATCCTTCTTCCAGAGCCAGCGTGGTGAAGTGGTTAAGAGTGGTGGACTCTAATCTGGAGAACCGGGTTGGTTTCCCCACTCCTACACAGGAGTGACGGACTCTGATCTGGTAAACCTGAAGCCCGCTGGGTAGGGTTGCCAACTTCCAGGTACTGCTGTATTCCGTATGGAAAAATACCGAAATAATAAACAAAATTTACAAATAAATAAAATAAATCCCGGCACTTTTCAATCGTGACCGGCAAGGGAAGGCTGTTGCCTCAATTTCAGTTGATGCCTTGATAAAGATCATTGAAACTTTACCCAATCCCGGGAAATAAAGTTGGCATGGCACATGGCACAGTATAGATTGTGAGGGCAAGTAATGCTCATAGAAAAATTGGCAATGATGCCAGACTTGAAAAAACTGCAAGGGCTAATTATGCCTATGTATTCAAAATTGTAAATCTGTATGTATGTGAGAAGCTGGGTACCCAAGGTTGGGTGAAAAGAAAATATATATAAGTCTTTGTATAAATACTGAAAGTATAATTTATTAGAAGCGCTATATAAAAGTTAAAATTATTTAAAAGCATTAAAATAGCACAATGGCATTTCCTGAGGTTGATAACTGTAACCACATACCAAACGCGTTTCAGCCTATGGGGCCTTCATCAGTGGTTAATTAAAACCCTTTGTTAAACCTGCACACATTTATAGAAATACATTAATGGATACAAATACAAATAGTTCAAACCCAACCAGGCATGTGTACATGTTGTAAATTCTATACCCAATTACTCAAACATCTGGTATAATAGTAGTCAAAAAGGGCAAGAGTCCAGTAGCACCTTAAAGACTAACAAAAATATTTTCTGGTAGGGTATGAGCTTTCGTGAGCCACAGCTCACTTCTTCAGATACAGCTAGAATGTGAATCACATCGGTCTTTAAGTAGAGGAACAGTATGTAAATGTGAATAGCAGGCTTGATTGGATTAGGTGTGATATGCAAAAGAGTCTGTGATGTCCAGGGAAGAGATGGGTGTGGAGAAATCAGCATTGGTAATGGGCCATGAATGCAAGGTCTTTATTCAGCCCAGGTAAATGCATTGACTTTAGTTTGAATATCAACTGTAATTCAGCAGTTTCTCTTTCCAATCTCCCTTTAAAATTCCTTTGTAAGAGAACTGCTACTCTTAAATCTGCAACAGAATGTCCTGGAAGGTTGAAATGTTCACCCACTGGTTTTTGAATATTGTGGTTTCTGATGTCAGACTTATGTCCATTTAATCTTTGTCTAAGAGACTGACCTGTTTGTCCAATGTAGATTGTGGAAGGGCATTGCTGGCATGTGATGGCATAAATCACATTAGAAGATGAGCAGGAATATGAACCTGAGATAGTATGGCTATAATAGGTTCTTGTTGTAATACTGGTTAGTATAAGTCTCTCAAATACTATGTGTGCAGGTATCAACCTAGTAAAGCAGTAAGTTGGGTTTTTTAGGTTGGGTTTTATTCCCCTCCTTTTTTTCTTCCACTATGTATGTGAGAAGTCATATGATTGTGAGTTTGTATGAAGTATATACAACATACAGTAAAAGGAAATAAGGTTTATTTGTAATTTTGTTTATTATTTCAGTATTTTTCCATACGGAATACAGCAATAACCTCCAGGTACTAGCTAGAGATCTGCTATTACAACAACCGATAGAGATCAGTTCCCCCGGTGAAAATGGCCACTTTGGCCATTGGAGTCTATGGCATTGAAGTCCCTCCCGTCCCCAAACCCCACCCTCCTCAGGCTCCACTCCCCCCCCCAAAAAAAGCCCACAATCAAGACAACTGCAGCAGCATTACCCTGCCTGTGTTCCATTGCACCTAAGATAATAGGCATGCTCCTCTGATCCTGGAGAGAGTAGGCATGACGATAAGAACATAAGAGTAGGCATAAGAACATAAGAGTAGGCATGAAGATAAGAACATAAGAAAAGCCATGATGGATCAGACCAAGGCCCATCAAGTCCAGCAGTCTGTTCCCACAGTGGCTAACCAGGTGCCTCTAGGAAGCCCACAAACAAGACAACTGCAGCAGTATTATCCTGCCTGCGTTCCACAACACCTAATATAATAGGCCTGCTCCTCTGATCCTGGAGAGAACAGCCATGCATCATGACTAGTAGCCATGACTAGTAGCCATGACTAGTAGCCATGGATAGTCCCATCCTCCATAAGAACACAAGGAAAGCCCTGCTGGATCAGACCAGGACCCATCAAGTCCAGCCGTCTGTTCTCACAGTGGCCAACCAGGTGCCTCTAGGAAGCGCACAAGCAAGATGACTGCAGCAGCATTGTCCTTCCTGTGTTTCACACATCTAACATAATAGGCATGCTCCTCTGATCCTGGAGAGAATAGGTCTGCACCATGACTGGTATTCATTTCAACTACTAGCTATGGATAGCCCCATCCTCCCTAAGCTTGCTAGCAAGTTTGATTATTCTTCCAATGGCTAGGTTGGCTGGCATATGGAACAAGGTCTTTTCCATTACTGTTCCCAGTTTTATGGCACTGCCTGCCCCAGCAAGAGCATCGCGCCCCCTTGCTTCAGGCCTCCCAGAATCAGCTGATATCTATGGTATCTTGTTCCAGAAGGCCTTTAACGGTTTTATCCCTTAATCTTATTTCGTCTTTTTTATTGGCTTCTTTCTTGGTTTTCAGGAGCGTATTGTCTGTTTTCTCAGCGGGGCCATGCTTTATGGACGTATTTTGCTGCTGCAAATTGTTTTTGGTGCCTGCTCCCGGGTCAATTTGCTCGCTGCAATTACATTTTACCCTGTTCGGTGTCTTTTTGTTTTATTAAAGATTGTCTTGTTTTACCGATTTAGGTTGTTAGTCACCTTGAAGGCTCGTTTTGTACAGCGGAAAGGCCAGCTATGACTGCTCTTAAATATTTAAACTTCTTGAGTTGTCACTGGCTCCAACTCTGTACACTGGATGACATTTTCGAAAGCATGATGACTACAAATGAGGGGAAGTGTGTGTTGGAAACAGAAAACCCCTGAGCAGGGCAGGTTCCAGATTTGGGGGAGGGACTGGCAGAGGGTTCGCATGGGCCCCCTTCCTACCACTCACTAGGGTTGCCAACCTCGAGGTGGTGGCTGGAGATCTCCTGCTATTACAATTGATCTCCAGGCGACAGAGATCATTTCATCTGGAGATCATGGCCACTTTGGCAATTGGACTCTATGGCATTGAAGTCCCTCCCCTTTCCAAAACCCGCCCTCCTCAGGCTCCACCCCCAAAATGTCCTGGTATTTCCCAACCTGGTGCTGGCAACCCTACTAGGTTGGGTTTGTATCCCACAGCTTGTATCCCGAGCTGGAACGTTGAAACTGTGAATTTGTCTTTAGCAACTATAAGAATTGGATATCCCATGAGGAATCATTAACTTCTTGAATGTATGGTTGCTATATTTTCCATGAAGGAATTATATATGAAAATAAGAAACATTGAAGCTATGTAAGCTAACATTGAAAACTACTGACAGAAATGATTAAACGGGACTGAGGAAGAATTCAAGACATTGAAACGATCATCTCCCGGTTTATTCAGCCTTCTGAAGAATTCCACCTTGGAGTGATTGTTGCTGTACTGTATAATTATTTGCTTGTAGCTGCTGTTTACACTAAATGTTGTTTTCAACTGTATTAGTAGGCTTTCTTCTGTACTTTCTTCCTTACCTCAGGTATTGGTCCAGAGGTGTTTTTTTGGGTTGCTTAACCTCCAGGTATTAGCTGGAGATCTCCTGCTATTACAACTGATCTCCAGCTGATAGAGATCCATTCATCTGGAGAAAATGGCCACTTTGGCCATTGGACTCTATGGCATTGAAGTCCCTCCCCTCCCCAAATCCCACCCTCTTCAGGCTCAGCCCCCAAAATCTCTAGGTATTTCCCAACCCGGAGCTGGGAACCCTACCTATCACTCACCCTAGTGTCTCATTTCCTGCCTGAGCATCCTTCCCCTGCCCTGCTCACAAGCTAGGGTTGCCAGGTTCCTCTTCACCACTGGTGGGAGGTTTTTGGGGCAGAGCCTGAGGAGGGCGGGGTTTGGGAAGGGGAGGGACTTCAATGCCATAGAGTCCAATTGCCAAAGAGGCCATTTCCTCCAGAGGAACTGATCTCTATCAGCTGGAGACCAGTTGTAATAGCAGGAGATCTCCAGCTAGTGCCTGGAGGTTAGCAACCCTATCACAAGCCCTCCTTCTGTCGATGCCCACAGCCATCTGCACTGTCCACAGTCCTCGCCCTGATGGCACCGGGCAGTGTGTGCGGCTGGACACATGGGTGGGCAAAGCACTCGTGAGGGGGCTGGCCGGGAAAGGGAATGTCACAGAGGTGGGCGGCAGCAGGCCCTGCCGGAAGTCCTTGGCAGCTGCCCCAACTGAGGGTATGCTGACGCCAGCCCAGTTCCTGAGAATTCCAATCTAATTCAGCACCAGGTTGCAGAATTGTCCTTTGGGGGTGGAGATTGTGCCAAGCACGCAGCGCCATAGAACGACGCCCGTTCAATGAGCCTTCTGTCTCCTTCTCGCAGGTGCCAGAAGCCATCCGCAAATGCCAGCGTGCTGGCATCACTGTCCGCATGGTGACAGGGGACAATATCAACACCGCCCGGGCCATTGCTGCCAAATGTGGCATCATCCAGCCTGGAGAAGATTTCTTGTGCCTGGAGGGGAAGGAGTTCAACCGGCGGATCCGCAATGAAAAGGGAGAGGTACTCGATTGAGCGTTTGAACTCTCTGGATGGGGCTTCGCCCAGGATTCTGGGGGTGGGGGGTTCCGAAGAGCGGCTTTCCTGCTCCAACAGTTTGTCCAAATGTCCCCATTTCGCAGACCTGGAGCTCTGCTCTTGTTGATAGCTTTGGTTCTTTTTCTCCATCACTCGCATGCAGAACCCAGAGCAGTGAAAGTCTCAAGACTCGTTCGGACAGGCACAAAGTGGCCCAGTCATCAAACGGCGGCTTGCATGTGTGAATGAGCCACACCCAGATCAGATACCACAGATCGAGATCCTCAGTTCATACATACAAGTCACCACTCTTCAAGTATCAAGTGATATCCTCGGTTCAAACATACAAGTCACCACTCTTCAAGTATCAAGTGATATCCTCAGTTCATACATACAAGTCACCACTCTTCAAGTATCAAGTGATATCCTCAGTTCATACATACAAGTCAGCACTCTTCAAGTATCAAGTGATATCCTCAGTTCATACATACAAGTCACCACTCTTCAAATATCGAGTGATATCTTCAGTTCATACATACAAGTCACCACTCTTTAAGTATCGAGTGATATCCTCGGTTCATACATACAAGTCACCACTCTTCAAGTATCAAGTGATATCCTCAGTTCATACATACAAGTCACCACTCTAAATATCGAGTGATATCCTCGGTTCATACATACAAGTCACCACTCTTCAAGTATCAAGTGATATCCTCGGTTCATACATACAAGTCACCATTCTTCAAGTATCAAGTGATATCCTCGGTTCATACATACAAGTCACCACTCTTCAAATATCGAGTGATATCTTCAGTTCATACATACAAGTCACCACTCTAAATATCGAGTGATATCCTCGGTTCATACATACAAGTCACCACTCTTCAAGTATCAAGTGATATCCTCAGTTCATACATACAAGTCACCACTCTTCAAGTATCAAGTGATATCCTCAGTTCATACATACAAGTCAGCACTCTTCAAGTATCAAGTGATATCCTCAGTTCATACATACAAGTCACCACTCTTCAAATATCGAGTGATATCTTCAGTTCATACATACAAGTCACCACTCTTTAAGTATCGAGTGATATCCTCGGTTCATACATACAAGTCACCACTCTTCAAGTATCAAGTGATATCCTCAGTTCATACATACAAGTCACCACTCTAAATATCGAGTGATATCCTCGGTTCATACATACAAGTCACCACTCTTCAAGTATCAAGTGATATCCTCGGTTCATACATACAAGTCACCATTCTTCAAGTATCAAGTGATATCCTCGGTTCATACATACAAGTCACCACTCTTCAAGTATCAAGTGATATCCTCAGTTCATACATACAAGTCACCACTCTTCAAATATCGAGTGATATCTTCAGTTCATACATACAAGTCACCACTCTAAATATCGAGTGATATCCTCGGTTCATACATACAAGTCACCACTCTTCAAGTATCAAGTGATATCCTCAGTTCATACATACAAGTCACCACTCTTCAAGTATCGAGTGATATCCTCAGTTCATAAGTCACCACTCTTCAAGTATCGAAGTGAGGCTTGGAGGCTTAATTTACATCGGGAAATCATTGTTGCTTGCTGGACTTCTCTTTGTTTTTCACTCACCCAGGGTTCTGGGGTTGGGGGGTTCCAAAGAGTGGCTTTCCTGATCCAGCAGCTTGTCCAAAGGCCCTCGTATCGCAGACCGCAAGTGCCGGCCTCTGTGTCGCAACTCTGGTCTTCCTCGGTGGTCTCCCATCCAAGTACCATCCCTGCTTAGTTTCCGAGATCTGATGAGATCTGGCCAGCCTGGGACATCAGGTCAGAGTGGCATCTCTTGATTTCTTGCCACTTGGCGGCTCAACATGTGAGCTGCTTCCAGCGGGAAGCATCGTATTGGAGCTGATATTGGAGCTCCAAGAGGGATGATAAAGCCATGCAGTTATCAAAGAATTCGTGCTTTAATCACTGCAGCCCCTTCCCTCTCACAGCTTGGAGAGATGCCACATAGGGGAAGCCCATGACCTTTTCCCACCCTGTAATTTTTCCCCTTCTCTCTGTCTTCCTACACTGCAGATTGAACAAGAACGCCTTGATAAAATTTGGCCCAAACTGCGGGTTCTGGCTCGCTCTTCTCCCACTGACAAACACACCTTGGTGAAAGGTAAGAGATGGCTGGGGGGCGTTGCCCACAGGAAATGCAGAGGAAAGCAGAAGTTTGGGGCAGGGAGAGAGCCAGGATTCCTGGGTTCTCTGGAGTTCATTCCCAGAAAAGGATTGCTAGATAGGAAGGGCGGCTTATCTATGGACCTTTCTGCACCAATAACTTACCACAGAAGTTCCTCATTGTCAATCTACTAGGTTTGGCAGCAAAGTTTTTGTCCACATGCTGCCTCTTTCCTTCCTCCTGCGAATGATGGGGAGGGGAATTGGGATGGGGGGACGGGAGGCAACTCAGTGGGTTTGTTCAATGGAGGGGGCGGAGAAATGAAAACTGTCTTAAACATGTCTGCTCCTTGGAGGAAGTCGTCCTAGAATCTGCAAAAAAGGGAGCATAGCCGTATAAGTGTTTGCTGATAACACAGACATTAAACGATTGCAAAACGTTTCCAATACCGAACAAAGGGGAAATAGTGCAGACACGAGGGGAAAAAAAGTTTCCTTAGATGTTGCCAAAACTTAGTGAGGAAACGGCCCCTATGTGTGTATAAAGTGATATCAAGTCACAGCCGACTTATGGCAACCCCGTAGGGTTTTCTAGGCAAGTAATTAAGCAGAGGTATTTTGCCATTGTCTTCCTCTGCAAAGTCTTCCTTGGTGGTCTTCCCTTCCAAGTATCGACCCTGCTTAGCTTCCAAGATCCAACAAGATCCTATTTTACTGTACTATTCCCCATCCCCTGCTTATCTATACATAATGACAAATTCCTCTCCCAAATTTATTTTTATTTTTAATTTCTCTACATGCTGAGCTTTGCGCTAACCAAATCCGCCACCAACCCTGGTTTGTAAACCCACCAAATCATCATTGGAAATGGAAAACATTCATAAAGGCTTCCCTGATTCAGATGTCATGGCAAACTACGTTTGAGTGAACCATTGGGAAAGGAGGAGGGAATCTATCTCCATGGGGTCATAGAAGGAGACAGTGAACCTGTAATCATTTCCTTAAATGTATTGGCTCACCTGCATTCTTGTCTTTAAAGGTATTATTGACAGCACTATTGGAGAACAGCGTCAGGTGGTTGCGGTCACTGGTGATGGGACGAATGATGGACCGGCCCTCAAGAAAGCTGATGTGGGCTTTGCCATGGTAAGGGATGGGAATCAAATCCCTACCTTAATTTCCACAGCCAAGCCCTGTGGTGTTGTGGAACTGGGTCTGGAAGACCCAGGTTTAAATCTTTGCTCTGCTGTGAAGCTTGCTGGATAAACTTGGGCTAGCCTCTCTCTGTCTTACCTACCTCACAGGGTGTTGTGAGGATAAAATGGGGAAGGTAGAATCGTTTGGAGAGGGGCTGTGGCTCAGTGTTAGAGCATCTGCTTGGAATGCAGAAGGTCCCAGGTTCAATCCCCGGCATCTCCAGTTAAAGGGACTAGGCAAGCAGGTGATGTGAAAGACCTCTGCCTGAGACCCTGGAGAGTCACTGCCAGTCTGAGTAGACCATACTGACCTTGATGGACCAATGGTCTGATTCAGTATAAAGCAGCTTCATGTGTCATGCGTGTCCATGTACCCCACTCAGAGCCCTTGGCAGAAGGGCATGATAACAATGCATGAGCTAGATCTGGAAATCCACTTCCCAGGAATTTAGGTGAAGACAGATATAATATAAACAAGAAATGTCACAAGGTAGCCCTTGTGATTTCCTCCTAGCAGTAGAAAAGAGCAAGTCCAGTAGCATCTTAAAGACTAACAAAATTTCCGGCAAGGTATGAGCTTTCGTGAGTCACAGCTCAACTTCTTCAGATACAGCTAGAATGTGAGTCCATCTGTCCTTAACTAGAGAAGAGTGAATTCAGACACCCAATGGCAATAGCATGTAAATGTCAAAAGCACGTAAATGACATTAGCAGATATGATTGGGTTAGATGTGATATGCAGAGGGGTAGTAAGCATGGAGAAATCTATGTTGGTAATGAGACAGGAATCCCAGATCTCTATTCAATCCAGGAGAGTGCATATTCTGATTTCCTCCTAATTTGCTTTGCACTTGAATTGACAGGTGTATATACCAGCAAACTGAACAGAGGGTCACCTGTCAGTCTTGCCTCCAATTTACCATGAATCAGGATGGCTGTTCTGCTTTTTGTTTTTAAAAAAAGAAGTACTGTGTGGATCAATCTGTATCTATATTTGTTGTCTTATTAATTAAAGAAAAACAGAAACTTTTTTGAGGGTTAAGAGAATTTGGGAGCTGAGACAGCATGGTTGCTAGCCAATCAGCACTGTCCTCAGCCAGCTTCTGTTGGAGAAGAATAGGTACATTTGAACTGAATGCAGTGAGTGCTCACTTTCAGATTGACCCCATCTTTCTGTATTTATGATATCTGTCTACTGCCTAGCTCAGCCAATTGTCTACAGTGCAGTTTGCGGCTCATGGACTCCCTTTCTGTAATTCCTGTGGCCATGATGACCTGTGAGAGAGAACTCATAACCAGAGTTGCATGTATTTTACATCCCCAATAGGCTTACCATTTTCCCAGTGGAGGTGGGAGATTTTCCACCCCCAGCTCCCATTGCCCACTGCCACTCGTGCAGCAGGCAGGAGAGAGAGAAAATTAAATCATTGATCATTTATGCATGGGTACTTTCACTCACGTTCGCCCCCGGTCTGTCTCTGTTGTTCCTTGGAGTTATGCATGAGTTCTGTCCCTTAGAGATGACCTCACTACCAGCCCTCACAATGTCCGGGTCTTCCCATTCCTCTGTTACCCTAACTCTCCCATCTTCCCTGAGCAAAGCCCGGGTGAAATCCCCATGCATAAGGAAAAGAGCTGGGCACACAAGCTTGGTTTCTCTCACAGCCAGTTACAAAGCAGCATGTCCAGAGGCAGGGATTGAAATACTTCCTGCTTCCTGCTTCCTGGGAGCTCTTTCCGAGCAGAAGAAAGGCTTTTTAAAACTGAGGCTTGGGTTTCTCCCACCCCGCTCCTTTCAGATTGCTCCGTGTTTTGGGGGTTGTTGTTCTTAAAATGCTTTTTATGCGGCAATTGGTTTGGGGGGATCTTCTCTCACAGTGAGCACTGTGAAGTAAGCCAATTACAAAGCAGCATTTAAAGGGGTGGGGCTTGATTTGAGCTTGGAGGCTGCTGGTGTAGAGATTCCCAACTGGAAAGCGTGGGTCCAGCCAGCAACGAACCTCAGGTAAAACTCCCATGCACAAATGGCCATTGTCAGCGCAATGGGGTTATGTCACTTCCAGAGAGAACCCAGAAGTGACATGACGCCATTACAGCAATTCCTTGGGTTTTTCCCAAAAGTGACGTAATGTCGTCATGTTGAAAGCACCTCAACGTGTCCCCTCCCCCCAGGCTCCCGTAAGTTGCCAGTCACTGGCTGGCAACTGTAAGTGGAGGGGAAGGACATAACATTTAGGATCAGATGGCCAGTAGAACTAAACTTTTAATCTTTCAGTTTAGGCTGCATCCCCACAGGTTCTCCCCACTGATCTTAACAGCTGAGTGGGGCCGAAGACTGTGGTTGTTTATGTATGGGAATTTTACCTGGGGTTCGACGCTCTCTCGACCCACACTTTTCTTTTGCGAATCTAAAAATTGCTAGGCACCAGCAAAGTTGACCAAGCTCAAATCAGGAAGCATTTGAGTCCCCGCCCCTTGAAATGCAGCTTTGTAATTGGCTGTACTGCTTACTGTGAGAAAAACGTCTCTCACACACAAACACACACACACACACATACACTGTCCCATGCTTTAGCTTATGCATTGTGATTTCACCCAGGCTGATCTCTGAAAAATCGGGTTATAACAGGAAGACCCGTGATTTGCGAGGACTGGGCATGAGGTCATTTCTAATGGATGGAAAACTTGTGCATAACAGTATTTTGGAATACTGTGTCCGGTTTTGGGCTCCACAATTTAAGAAGGATGTTGACAAGTTGGAGCGTGTCCAGAGGAGGGTGACCAGAATGGTCAAAGGTCTGGAATCCATGCCCTATGAGGAGAGACTTAGGGAGTTGGGTTTGTTTAGTTTGGAGAAGAGGAGGTTGAGGGGAGACATGATAGCCATGTTTAAATATTTGAAGGGTTGTCATGTTGATGAGGGAACTAGCTTGTGCTCTGTTGCTCCAGAGACTAGGACGCGGAGTAATGGATTTAAACTAATAGAAAAGCGATTCCACCTAAACATTAGGAAGAACTTTCTGATGGTGAGGGCTGTTCAACGGTGGAATGAACTTCTGCCTCGGAGGGTGGTGGCATCCCCGCCTTTGGAGGTCTTTAAGCAAAGACTAGATGGCCATCAATCGGGAGTGCTTTGATTGTGGTATCCTGCATGGCGGGGGGAGGGTTGGGGTCACTGGGCATGTGAGGGGAGGTAGTTGTCAATTTCCTGCATTGTGCAGGGGGTTGTACTAGATGACCCTGGTGGTCCCTTCCAACTCTATGATTCTATGATTCTAACTCCAAGGAACAACCGATTCAGACCGGGGTGGGGTGAACATGAGTGAAAATACCCATGCATAAAGGACCTATAAATGGGGCTGAATGGCTGTTGAAGGTGCTGATTCCCGAGAGACATGGCTGCCCCAGCAATTAGGGAAAAGAGAAGGATGCGGGTTCTTTGTCCAAAAAGCGCCCACTATGTTTTTCTGCTATTACCTCCCCCCGTCCCACCAGGGCCTAGCAGGCACTGACGTGGCGAAGGAAGCCTCTGACATCATCCTGACAGACGACAATTTCTCCAGCATCGTCAAGGCGGTGATGTGGGGCCGCAACGTGTATGACAGCATCTCCAAATTCCTGCAATTCCAGCTCACGGTCAACGTGGTGGCAGTCATAGTTGCCTTCACCGGTGCCTGCATCACACAGGTAAGGGGCTTCGTCACAGGTAGGGTTGCCGGGTCCCTCTTCGCCACCAGCGGGAGGTTTTGGGGCGGAGCCTCAGGTGGGCGGGGTTTGGGGAGGGGAGGGACTTCAGTGCCATAGAGTCCAATGGCCAAAGTGGCCATTTTCTCCAGGTGAGGTGACCCCTATCAGCTGGAGAGCAGTTGTAATAGTGGGAGATCTCCAGCTAGTGCCTGGAGGTTGGCAACCCTAGTGAAGAGCGGTGGGTTGGAGCGGTGGAGTCTGATCTGGAGAACTGGGTGTGATTCCCCACTCCTACGCATGAAGCCAGCTGAGTGACCTTTGTGTCCCTTCTTGGACATTGTTCCTTTGTTTCTTCGCACTATCAAAGTTTGCTTATTCATTATTGGATGAAGATATGTAGGGTTGTGCTCATTCAATACATGTTGGTATTATATATTCATGGTTTTGTTGCATGCTCATTGATATTCTATTCTTTGGCCACCGTGCTGTTCCTTTTTGCTATAATCCTTTCAGCACAAATATTCTTTTTTATATACCACCTGGAGGTTGGCAGCCCTAGTTGCCAGGTCCCTCTTCTCCACCGGCAGGAGGTTTCGGGGCGGACCCTCAGGTGGGTGGGATTTAGGGAGGGGAGGGACTTCAATGCCATAGAGCCCAGTTGCCAAAGCGGCCATGTTTCTCCAGGTGAACTGATCTCTATCAGATCAATTGTAATAGCAGGAGATCTCCAGCCACCATAGTAGCAGTTATAATAGCAGGAGATCTTGGCAACCCTATCTGCCGGTGGCCAGAGGGGACCTGGCAATGTGTCTCAAGACCTGGACATGTGGAAAGAATAGGGATGCCAGCTCCCTGTTGGGAAATACCTGGAGATTTGGGGGCTAGAGTCTGGGGAAGACCAGTTTTGAGGAGGGGAAGGTCTTCAGTGGGGTTTAATGCCATAGAATCCACCTTCCAAAGAGGCCATTTTCTCCAGGTGAACTGATCTCTATCGGCTGGAGATCAATTGTAATAGCAGGAGATCTCCAGCCACCACCTGGAGGTTGGCAACCCTAGGAAAGAAGCATAAATATATGACAGGAAAATGGGCATGTGTGTGGAGCAGAGGGACTAAATGGGTATACATAGGTTAGGGTTGCCAACTCCAGATTGAGAAATTCCTGGAGATTTGGGGGCGGGGGGGCGGGTTTCTAAAGGGGAAGGGCTTCCACATGGTATAATGACATAGAGTCCAACCTCCATAGTAGCCATTTCCACTGGGGGAACTGATTGTGGTCATTTGGAGATCAGTAGTAATTCCAGGAGATCTGCAGGCCCCACCTGGAGGTTGGCAAGCCTAACACAGGTAGACAGCTACCATTATTTTATGCATATTCCCTGGGAGACTGTGAAAAGAGTGAAGATTTTTTTTTTTTTTTAGTTATTTTCAACAGGACGTGCCTCAGAGCCAGTTTGGGGGCAGATGGTAATGAGGGTTTTCCAGGAGATTTTGAATTGGAAAATGTTAGTGCAACGGTCTGGAATTTTTTTCCCACTGCTCCAAATTTATTTGGGTCTGATTTCGCTTGTTTATTTGCCTTAGATTATACTTTTTTAAAAAGCAAATTGGCTTAATTTTATGGGCTTCATAAATAGCTCTAAAAGTATTTCCAGTAGCCGAATGCAGTTGGTCTGAAATATTTGATTAGGAAACTGCATTCATTCGACTGCACTTAATGTAGTTTAAATGGGTGTAACAAGCTGGGTGCCTGTGAGGAATCACTAGGGGGGGAACAACTGGGGATCCCGTCCCAGTAGTGCAAGAAAACAGAGCTCCAGGGACTGATTAATGGTTTCCTACTACTTAGTCCTGCTTCGTCCTACTACTTATATGAACATATGAAGCTGCCTTATACTGAATCAGACTCTTGGGTCCATCAGAGTCAGTATTTCCTACTCAGACTGGCAGCGGCTCTCCAGGGTCTCAGGCAGAGGTCTTTCCCATCACCTACTGCCTGGTCCTTTTAACTGGAGATGCCGGGGATTGAACCTGGGACCTTCTGCATGCCAAGCAGATGCTCTACCACGGAGCCACACCCCCTCCCAACTTAGTCCTGTTGTGGATAGGAGTACAGAAAGCTGCAAATCTCGCCCTGAATCTGAGTGGCACAGCTGGACATTTTAACCTTTGCTGCATGAGAGAAGGATGGGGCAGAATGCCTGCTGCACGAAGGGTTGCCAGCTCTGGTTTGGGAAATCCCTGGAGAACTGGGGGTGGAACCTGGAAAGGGCAGAGTTTCTAGAAGGGAAGGATCTCAGCAGGGATGTGATTCCATATAGTCCACCCTACAAAGCTGCCATTTCCTCCAGGGGAACTGATTAGGGTTGCCAACCTCCAGACAGTGGCTGGAGATCTCCTTGGATTACAACTGATCTCCAGGTGACAAAGATAAGTTCACCTGGAGAGAACGGCTGCTTTGGAAGGTGGACTCTATGGCATTATCCTCTCCCCGCAAACCATACCTTCCTCAGTTTCCACCCCCAAAATCTCCATGTATTTCCCAACCCGGAGCTGGCAACCCTAGAATCGATCTCTGTAGTCTGGAGAGCAGTTGTAATTCTGGGAGATCTCCAGGCCTCGCCTTGGGGTTTGCAAGCCTAGAAACACAATATGTGGGATAGAAACAATAACCTAGAGCAGACCCATTCTTTCTTTAAAACAAAAACCTGGCAGTGCTCTCCAAATATTTTCAGTTGTTGTTTAGTTTTGTATTAGCTCTGGGATAAATTGTTTTAATGAATGTTTTTTTTGTGGGGGTGATTTTCATGATTTTCAAATGTGATTTTATTGTGCATGTTTTAATTGGCTAGCTACCTTGGTGGCCCTTGTGAGGGCAGGAAGGTGAGATATACATTTTGTAAAATAAATAATTGGGGCGGCTGCTCATGTCCAACAGGTATGCTTGCCACCTCTCATTTCGGAAATACCTGGAGATTTTGTGGGTCGAGCCTGGGGATGGTGGAATTTGGGGAGGCGAGGGAGTTCAGCAGGGTATAATGCCATAGAGTCCACCCTCCAAAGCAGCCATTTTCTCCAAGCGAACTGATCTTGGTCTCCAGATCAACTATAAAAGCGAGAGATCATAGAATCATAGAATTGGAAGGGACCACCAGGGTCATCTAGTCCAACCCTCTGCACAATGCAGGAAATTCACAACTACCTCCCTCCCACACCCCTAGTGACCCCCTACTCCATGCCCAGAAGATGGCCAAGATGCCCTCCCTCTCATGATATCCAGGTACCACCTGGAGGTCGACAACCCTAACCACAAGAGGCTACCGCTAACTCCTCCTGTCCTGGGCCCAGGTGGAGTTGGGGGTACATTAGCGTTGCCAACCTCCCAGTAGGATCTGAAGATCTCCCATAATTACAACTGTTCTCCATACTACAGAGATCAGTTCCCCTGAAGAAAATGGATGCTTTGCATTATACCCCACAGAAGTCCTTCCCCTCCCAGACAGACAGCATGGTGTAGCGGTTAGGAGCAGCAAACTCTAATCCGGTGAACGGGGTTGGTTTCTCTCCACTCTTATGCAGGAAGCCCTCTGGGTGACCTTGGGCTAGACACAGTTCTATTAAGAGCTCTCTCAGCCCCACCTATCTCACACGGTGTCTTGTGAGGAGAGGAAGGCAAGGTGAAGCAGGTGAAGAAATACATTGAAAACCATAACAGGCGGTTGTAAGCCAGTTTGATTCTGCCTTGAGTGGTAGAGAGAGTCGGCATTTTAAAACCAACTCTTCTTCCTCTTCCGTCCCAAATTCTGCCCTCCCCAGGCTCTACCCCCAAATTCTCAGGAATTTCCCAACCCGGAGCTGGCAGCCATTTGTTTGGGGCAACACAAAAAACCTTGAACTCTCCCTGAAAATAAGATTCCTAGGACTCCTTTTGTTAGACAGTTTGCCTCACCGTTTAGATGACCTGCCGCTTGTTAAAAACTTGGCCCCTGCGTCCTAATTCTATCCTCGTGTCCTAATTCTATCCTTGCGCGGGGAAGGGAGTGGGTGAGGCTGACATACTCGTTGAAGTCAACAGGAGTGGTCAGATCATGACCTTCCCTGTGCGCCTGGATCAAGAGAACCTTCTCCCTGGCGTTTCCTTTTAAAGTTAAAAAAATTTTGATAGACATTTCTATTGTATTTTAATGGCTGCAAACCACTTTGGAAGTACACTCTTTGGACTGAGTAGCAGGGAGTGGGGAGAGAACACAATGCGTGAACATCAAGTTGATGTATCCCGAAGAGCCTTTGAAAAATAAATTGAACGGAAAGGCTGCCTTCTACAGACTCAGACCATTCGTCTGTCTAGCCCAGTGGTTCCCAACCCTTTTTTGACCAGGGACCACTAGGACTTTTTTGTTCGGTGCAGGGACACCAAGGTTCAAAATAAAAATTCCGAGAATTTGAAAATAAACTTTAATCATAACTGTTAGTTAAACATTAAACTTAGAATAATATTTGAATATATATTTTATAATAGAGAACTTTTAATTGAAAATATTAATTTATTATGGGTTTATAACTTTGTTTCGTGGACCTTAATTTAGTTCTCGCGGACCCCTGGGTGTCCACGGACCCCCGGTTGGGAACCAGTGTCTAACCCCATATCACTTTTACTCCGACTAGAATCTTAAGCATGGAAAGCTTATATTTACGGAATTTGTCTGGAATAAAGCAAGTTCCAGGTTTGTCTGTAAAGGCAAGCGTGAAAGCCACTGTACATTCACTTTCATGATTCCTGGGCCCCTCTCATTCAGTTTTTACAGGCGTGGATGAACAAGTCTTTTCACATTTGAGAATCGCAGTGCTGTAGAATAAATGCAGGACATCTGCTGTGGCTCAGCGGTAGAGCATCTGATTGGCATGCAGGAGATCCCAGGTTCAATCGCTGGCATCTCCAGTTAAAGGGACCGGGCAAGTAGGTGATGGGAAAGACCCCTGCCTGAGACCCTGGAGAGCCGCTGCCAGTCTGAGTAGACAATACTGACTTTGGTGGACCGAGGGTCTGGCAGCTTCATGTATTAATGTGACTTTGATCCTTGAAGCATATCAGATCATGCACAAGGCCCATTCAGCATGCCTCAAACCCCAATGGGAAAGTCAACATCTATTTTTTTTTAAAGGGTAAATTAGTTCCAAGTTGGTAGTGATCAGCTTTGTGTATCTATAGTGATTAACTTTGTACATTTATAGACTTCTATCATGTCTCCCCTTAACCACCTTCTTTCCAAGCTAAACAGCCCTAAGCGTTTTAACCGCTCCTCATAGGGCAAGTTGCTCTAGCCCCACTGATCATTGTGGTTGCTCTTTTCTGCATCTTCTCAAGCTCTGCAGTATCCTTTTTTAGGTGTGGTGACCACAACTGTACACAGGATTCCAAATGTGGGCTCACCATAGATTTGTACGAGTCTGTTGTATGATTGCGACTTGACAGCCCAGACGTCTTGTAACGATGCCTCTTCATCTGAACCTTCTCTTCCAGGATTCCCCGCTCAAGGCAGTGCAAATGCTGTGGGTGAACCTGATCATGGATACCTTTGCTTCCCTGGCCCTCGCCACAGAGCCCCCTACGGAGGCCCTTCTCCTACGCAAGCCGTACGGACGCAACAAGCCCCTCATCTCCCGCACCATGATGAAGAACATTTTGGGCCACGCCGTGTACCAGCTCACCATCATCTTCACCCTTCTCTTTGTGGGTGGGTTCTTATGGTGCTGGTCTGGGATTGGAGGGTGGGCTGGGCCCATCATAGAATCATAGAGTTGGAAGGGACCACCAGGGTCATCTAGTCCAACTCCTCTGCACAATGCAGGAAACTCACAACTACCTCCCCCACACACACACCCAGTAACCCCTACTCCATGCCCAAAAGATGGCCAAGGTGCCCTCCCTCTTATGATCTGCCTACAGTCATAGAATCAGCATTGCTGACAGATGGCCATCTAGCCTCTGCTTAAAAACCTTCAGGGAAGGAGAGCTCACCACCTCCCGAGGAAGCCTGTTCCACTGAGAAGCCAACTGTTAGAAGATTCCTTCTAATGGCTAGCGGAAACTCTTTTGATTTAATTTCAACCTGTGGGTTCTGGTCCGACCTTCTGGGGCAACAGAAAACAACTTGGCACCCTCCTCTCTATGACAGCCCTTCAAGTACTTGAAGATGGTTATCATATCCCCTCTCAGTCTTCTCCTATTCAGGCTAAAACATACCCAGCTCCTTCAACCTTTCCTCATAGGACTTTGTCTCCAGACCCTTCACCATCTTTGTTGCCCTCCTCTGGACACGTTCCAGCTTGTCTACATCCTCCTTAAATTGTAGTGCCCAAAACTGTACACAATACTCTAGGTGAGTCTGGTATCTGTCGCATGATGTGCTGCCTTCCCCCGTTCGCAGGCGAGGTTTTCTTCGACATCGACAGCGGCCGCAACGCCCCCCTTCACTCCCCGTCCTCGGAGCACTACACCATCATCTTCAACACCTTTGTCATGATGCAGCTCTTCAACGAGATCAACGCCCGCAAAATCCACGGCGAGCGCAATGTCTTCGACGGCATTTTCGGCAACCCCATCTTTTGCACCATCGTGCTGGGCACCTTTGGAATACAGGTACGGGCTAGAGCATACAGGTGTGCAAACCTGGGTGGAGTTGGAAGGGTGAATGCGTGGACACTAAAGGATGGGTATCTGGGTGAATGGCCCCAATCAGCAATAGATATGTGTTAGCGTCAGCAGAATACCTGTCATTCCTGGAAAGAAAGAAACAACGAAGGGCTTTTTTGTTAGCCAGAAGTTCTGCCCTTCCTTCGGCGATTCTAGAAGCCAGATTCAAGAGGTTATCACAATCAGAATGGGGATGCCCCTGTAAGTCGGGTGAAGTCGAGTCTATTGCGCACGTTTTCTTCAGATGCTCTTTCTACGAGGAACCAAGATTTAATCTTAATCTCCCCTCTCCTTAATCTCACAAAGGACAGCTTTGAGGAATCTCCTATGGGAAGGGTCTGCCCAGACGATGAAACAAGTAGCTAAATTCTGTGCTGCAATATACAAGGCCCATCAGACAAAAGCGGGGGCTTGGCAATCTAGCCTAAAACGGAAAATGTTATATTAATCTGAGGTTTTTAGCTAACAGTAATTTGTTCAATTTATATATCCCATAGTTTTAGATACTGAATCTTTTAATACTGTCTTGTAATTGATACGAATATTTCAATGGCTTTGCCGTATTAATACATCTGAATCTGGGTGAATGGCGAAAAAGGTCCCTTTTGGCATAAAACGAGGTGCTAGGGTGTATGCGGGCTCATTCCTGCAGTGCACAGAAACGGGAGCAAAAAAGATAGGCCCGTGCCCCAAGAAGATTACAGTCTAAGGCAGAGGTGTCAGACATAAGACATAAGACATTCAGTTGCAGGTGCTTAAGCTTTGTTTCAGTTGTGGGGCAGGGACGAGGCACAGTTTGGACACGTTGTGATTCCTCTGGTCCCGTTTCCATTGGCCCTTGCAGAGAAGATCTGCTGGTGTAGCTGTGGTTCTACTTGCCCTGCAACATCTGTCACTCTTTCCTTGAATTTGCTGAAGGTCCTTAATTTCTCTTGCCTTCCTTGTCGGTGTCTCTGCCTCTTGCTCTGTGCCTGTTCCTGATTTTTCCCCATCCTGAACTTGGTTATCGCTAAGCCTCCTCTGGTAAAGGTTTGGCGGCCAGCTCACAGGCACATTAACTCCATTGTGTTTTTCTCACCCTCTCTATTTCCCTTTCCTCGCAGATAGTCATTGTGCAGTTTGGGGGGAAGCCGTTCAGCTGTTCCCCGCTGAATGCCCAACAATGGCTCTGGTGTCTCTTTGTGGGCGTTGGGGAACTCGTCTGGGGACAGGTAAGAAAACCCTCCTTCTGACTTTTTTGTCTGCTCCGACCCGGGACTTAATTGGGGAAAAAGCTCTCCAGAATTCAACCCAGGGATTTATTTTCCAGTACTAATCCTCTGCCCTCTGAAATATAGCTTCAAGATCACGCAAAGTGATGGTATCGCATTGCTCTGCTCTGGTTAGACCTCACCTAGAGTACTGCGTTTAGTTTTGGGCACCGCAATTTAAGAAAGATGTAGACAAGCTGGAACGTGTCCAGAGGAGGGCAACGAAGATGGTGAGGGGTCTGGAGACTACAAGTCCGATGAGGAAAGGTTGAAGGAGCTGGGTATGTTTAGCCTGAAGACTGAGAGGTGATATGATAACCATCTTCAAGTACTTGAAGGGCTGTCATAAAGAGGATGGTGCCGAGTTGTTTTCTGTTGCCCCAGAAGGTCAGACGGGTTGAAATTAAATCAAAAAAGTTTCCATCTAGACATTAGGAAGAATTTTCTAACAGAGCGGTTCCTCAGTGGATCAGGCTTCCTCGGGAGGTGGTGAGCCCTCCTTCCCTGGAGATTTTAAAGCAGAGGCTAGATGGCCATTTGTCAGCAATGCTGATTCTATGACCTTAAGCAGATCATGAGAGTGGGGGCATCTTGGGCATCTTCTGGGCATGGAGTAGGGGTCACTGGGGGTGTGGTGGGAGGTAGTTGTGAATTTCCTGCCTTGTGCAGGGGGTTGGACTAGATGACCCTGACAGTTCCTTCCAACTCTTTGATACTATGAAGCAGGTGATACCCAGGGCTATGTTTGCTCTGTGCAAAATAAAAAATTGCATACAAAATACAGCTTCTGAGAGTCTCAGCTTCCTTACTTAAAAAAATCAAAGCAAAGTTGTAGCAGTTTTGACTAAGAGGATAGCATTGAGAGTTTTGGAAGTGGTCCTGTTTTCAAAGGCAGCTGGGGGAGAGAGCAAGGAGGATTATAATTTATGAATACGATCACTGACCAGCAGATAAAACAACAACAGCCACAACAAATAGTAAGAAAACCACAACAGCTACTACTGCTACTACTACAAATAATCTACGCCTAAAAATTACATATTACATGTATGAATAAAATTTATATAGACATCGTATAACCTGGTGTGACCCCCTTAATATTTTTAGTAATAAAGTATTTCTGCTACTCTTATCCTGACTGGGGACGACATATTTTAATAGCTGCAGTGCAACATTTAGCAGTCAAGAGTGTAAACTGTGATTTTTCATCAGTTAGGGGCTTCTTAGCCAGAAACTCGTCCGGTTGATCAGGGAAAGTGTTAAGCAAAGGGGAAAGAGCCCTTGTGCAGACTTGTCGGTAGAACGAACAGCGGATCGAGACATGTACTGAAGTTTCTATATCCCCTGACCCCCAAGGGCAAAGTCTTTCTGCTATAGGGACCTTCTTATATCTTCCCTCCTACATCGCCGATGGTAAGACCGGGCACCTAGCCAGGGTGAAAGCTTTCCTATGATTGATAAGTTCTAATTGGGAAAGATATGCTGCGGGGGGAGACCTAGATATGTGCCTAGATTAGCCAGGAGGATTTACCTGCTCCAATTTTGGGGCAGAAGTGGACATGATGTGGAGGGGGGGTAAGGGGGACATGGGAGCAATGGCTGTCCTCAGGTGGCAAGCTAGATTGAGCCAGCACATTATTGTTGCCCATGTATCTAACAATGAGGACCCTGAAATCGTTCGAGGCTTTCTGTTCCTTGGCTCCATCATCAACCAAAAGGGAGACTGCAGCCAAGAAATCAGAAGGAGGTTGAGGCTGGGAAGGGCAGCCATGAAGGAACTAGAAAAGATTCTTTAAGTGTAAGGATGTGTCCCTGGCCACCAAGATCAAGTTAATTCATGTCATCGTATTCCCTATTATTATGTATGGGTGTGAAAGCTGGACAATGAAGAAAGCTGATAGGAAGAAAGTAGATTCCTTTGAAATGCAGTGTTGGAGGAGGGTGTTACGGATACCGTGTACCGCCAAAAAAACAAATCAGTGGGTTCTAGATCAAATCAAGCCTGAACTGACCCTAGAAGCTAAAATGACTAAACTGAGGCTGTCGTATTTTGGTCACATTATGAGAAGTCAAGAGTCACTGGAAAAGAGACTCATGCTAGGAAAAGTGGAAGGCAGCAGGAAAAGAGGAAGGCCCAATAAGAGATGGATCGACTCTATAAAGGAAGCCAGGGCCCTCAGTTTGCAAGACCTGAGCAAGGCTGTTAAAGATAGGATATTTTGGAGGACATTAATCCATAGGGTCACCATGAGTTGGAAGTGACTTGATGGTACTTAACACACACACACACATGTATTTGAACCCTGGTGCTGTTTCTTACAGTGAAAAGCCACTTAGGAAGAGAGGAATTTAAACATTTGGGACCCTGTGGGGAAGAAGCCACATAAGGTGATTTGGGGATGCGGAACGGAAATGTGCTCCTTCCGACAGGTCATCGCCAGCATCCCTACTAGCCATCTCAAGTGCTTGAAGGAGGCGGGCCACGGTCCTGGCAAGGACGAAATCACTGATGAGGAGATGGCGGAGGACGAGGAGGAAATTGACCATGCTGAGCGGGAGTTGCGCCGTGGCCAGATCCTGTGGTTCCGGGGCCTGAATCGCATCCAGACCCAGGTACGAGCCCAAAGGGGAAGAGACTGTTAGCATCTGATTCCTCCCAAGAATGCTCCCATCCCCTTCCCACCCAACCTTTCCTTTGCTTTAGCAGCAACTCGAGGAGTAGATGCCTCATCTATCTCTTACCTTGTCCCAGCACATGGTGGTTTCACCCCAGTGTTCATGCCTGGGGGAGAGAGAGAAAGAGAGAGAGAGAGAGACCCCTGAACACACAAACCCATGAAGTTGCCTTACACTGAATCAGACCCTTGGTCCATCAAAGTCAGTATTGTCTACTCAGACTGGTAGCAGCTCTCCAGGGTCTCAGGCAGAGGTCTTTTACATTACCTGCTTGCCTAGTCCCTTTAACTGGAAATGCCAAGGATTGAACCTGGGACCTTCTGCATGCCGAGCAGAAGCTCTACCACTGAGCCACAGCCCCTCCCTTGTAAATATAGCTGAAGATGGGAGGCAGATAAAAGGAAGGTTGGTGAATGGTTCCTCACAAGAGCTTTGATAGTGGTCAGTGTATTTGAACACATGAAGCTGCCTTCTACTGAATCAGACCCTTGGTCCATCAAAGTCAGTATTGTCTGAGTAGACTGTCTGGCAGCGGCTCTCCAGGGTCTCAGCAAATTTCACGTCAGTTACTTGCCTAGTCCCTTTAACTGAAGATGCCGGGGATTGAACCTGGGACCTTCTGCCTGCCAAGCAGGTGCTCTACCACTGAGCCACAGCCCTAATGCCAACCTAGACGTGTCACTCCTCCATGGAAATCTTGCGGGAGAAAGAGCAAATGCGTGTAGTGCTCAAACGCACGAGCCTCTAGAAGCAGAAAAGGGATGGGGACGTCTCGGGAATGCCGAGAGAAGGGACTGTAGATCTGTGGCTGGAATGGCAGTAGCAGTAGCCAGTATTTCTATAGCAGGAATCCTTATTCATCACATGGGGTCATTCTGATTCCTATGTGGCAGATGGGGAACAGGGGTGATTTGTCCCCAGCCACTTAATGTGTCTGTCGCAGGGGTGTGCAAAAATAAAATTTGGTGATTTTCGGGTTTATTGGGCCTGATTTTTTTTCCAGGTAAAGAGCCCCATGGTGCAGAGCAGTAAGCTGCAGTACTGCAGTCCAAAGCTCTGCTCATGACCTGAGTTCGATCCCGACGGAAGTCGGTTTCAGGTCGCCGGCTAAAGGTTGACTCAGCCTTCCATCCGTCCGAGGTCGGTAAAATGAGTACCCAGCTTGCTGGGGGTAAAGGGAAGATTTTTGGGGAAGGCACTGGCAAACCACCCCGTAAACAAAAGTCTGCCTAGTAAATGTCGGGATGTGACATCACCCCATGGGTCAGGAATGACCCGGTGCTTGCACAGGGGACCTTTACCTTTTTATCCTGAAATAAGCCATACCGGTAAATATAGGCATTCGGCTTATTTTTGGATTTCCCAAAAACATTTGGCCCCGGGGTCATTTTTTGAAGTAAAGCCCCCAAATATGCAGCACAGCTTGAAGGGACTCTCCTTGCATGACCCCCAAAGTTTGGTTAAGATTGGGTCAGGGGGTCCGATGTTATGGGGTTCGGGAGGGGTCGCCCTCCTCCTCCATAGAGAAATATTGTGATGTTTGCAACGCTTCTCTAAGGAGGGTTCTCCAGATTAGAGTCCACCGCTCTTAACCGCTCCACCACGCTGGCTCTGGAAGAAGAATACAATTTTTTTTAAAAATGCAACATCTAGTTACCTCTGGCCGCACTGGGTCCTCGATCCCCACCACGGCAATGCAGGTCAAATCTATCACAATATCATTCTCGTTGTCCCATTCCGGCTCTTTGCCTGCTGGGAAGTCGCGGTAGGCGATGCAGATGGTCCTCTCTGTATCACATTGGTGCTGCAGGCAAAACGACACCCATGAAATAAGGCGAAGGTCCCTGATTGTGGTGGGGATACAATAAGCGAGAGGAGCTCTCCCCTGGGCAGGTTGTTCCACCTCCAGCCATGACAGCGTTTCCGTGCAAAGCACCCTGAACTGGGCATGTGTCAGAGACACGGTTCTGAGACGCCCACGTCCGGCTTCTGTGTTTTTCTAACATGCTTTCGGATCGCAGCCCTTTCCTTCCCCGACCCCTTCTTTCCCACTTTCTCAAACCACCTTACAGAGGGGGAGGGAGGGATGTATGCCTTGCAATTTTTCTTTTCCTTTAGCCAGTCAATGTTGGACCAGGGTGGGTGGGTGGGGAGGTTCTTGCCTTAAGAGTTAATTTTCTTTGATCTCAGATGTACCCAGGCCTGGAGCATGACGGGAGATGACCGACGGGCATGTTGCGTGTCAAAGTGGCTGGCTTCGTGGATGGGGGAAAAAAGCTCTTCTGGCTGCCCGGGCGCAGCTGGGAAGGCGACCCAAAAGTCCCACCTCCCGATCCCTCTCCCACGCCAGTGTCCAGCCCTCCCTCCCATTGGCGGACCTACATTTCTGGGGCCCTGAAGCTTGAACTGTTATGGGGGCCTCTTTGCAACCAGCAACAGTAGGGCAACGTCCAACAAGGTCCAAAGAGCCTTGCTGCCGTTGCAAAGACCTTGAGGCCCTAATGGCAGCAAACAGGGTGGTGTGGTGGAGTCCTTGAAAATGGGCCATACAGTGATGAAATAAAACTATCTAACTATTAAGCCATAACCAACGAAGGATTTGAGGATCCAGCTGCCAAAATGTAGGCTATGAGTAGCTTCTGGCAATTACAGGGACATTTTGAGGCTGTATGAAATGGGTTTTAGAGCATATTCTAAGGTCAATATTAAGCACTTCAACCCATTGGCTTATGATTCTATCGCTAAAAAGCTCCATCGATTTTGTTGAGAAATTCACTCATTTAAAAAAAAGTTGCTTTGGGGGCCCCTCCGGGATTAGGGGCCCTGAAGCTGAAGCTTCATTAGTTTCACAGTAGATCCGCCTCTGCTCCCTCCTATTGAAAGATTCTGATCTACCCACAGTAAAAGAAGATCAATGGTCCAGATGCCCCCCCCCCCCGCCACCCTCCACTTTCCTTTTTCCAACTTAATAACAACACCATTCCTGTCTCTGGGTACCCAAGGCTGTGTGGAGAAGGTAAAATTATATAATAGACAAGTATTTTTATTTTAAGGCGCTTATGTCAGGGTTAAAGACATTAAAAAATGATAAAACCAGGCCCAATGGCAACTCGTAAGATTGATAAACCACACTGACCAGATGCATTTTGGCCTACAGGCCTTCATCAGTGGTCAAATAAAAACCCATATAATGCAAACACAAGCAATATACAAATGTATGACCATAAATAGATAGATAACTTTATAACACTGCTTTACCAGGTTGATACTAGCATGCACACTCTGTTTGAGAGACCAATACAGCCCAGTGTAGAACAACTTACTAGGTGTGTGCATATCGATAAACCCGAACAAAAAATAAACCCAAAATTAGCCATTTCTGTAAACTTCCAGTTCAGGTTTAACAAATGCACAAACCTGGGGAGAAAGCTGAAGCTAAATAGACAATTCTGGGTCCTGTGGGGGTCATTTTTGGAGTTACTTGAAAAAATTCGGCCTGGCGGGGGGGGGGTCATTTTTGGAGGCAGACGCCCCAAATTCACAGTGTAGCCTGGACTGTCCTTGCACGAACCCTAAAGTTTGGTTAAGATTGGGTCAGGGGGTCCTATTTTATGAGTTTTGGAAGGGGTCACCCCCCTCCTCCATAGACAACCATTGCGAAGTTTGCAATCGTTGTCTATGGAGGGGGCAGCCCCTTCCGGACCCCAGAAAATAGGACCCCCTGACCCAATCTTAACCAAACTTCGGGGGTCATGCAAGAAGAGTTCCTTCAAGCTACGCTGTGAATTTGGGGCCTCTGCCTCCAAAAATGACACACACACCCCGCCGCCAGGCCGAATTTTTTCAGGTAACCCGGAAATAAGACAAATACCCATATTTACCGGTATGGATATTCGGCTTATTACAGGTTTCCTGAAAAAAATCAGGCCCAGTAAACCCGAAATTTAACAATTTGTGTTTTGTTTTTGTTTTTTTGCACAGCCCCACAACTTACAGGTATTCTACCCAGCAGGATTTTTAATTTTTAATTCATTATACACATGCCTGGGCTTGTATAAAGTTATCTATTTATGGTCATTCATTTGTATATTGCTTGTGTATGCATTATACGGGTTTTTATTTGACCACTGATAAAGGCCTGAAGGCCGAAACGTGTATGGTCTGTGTGGTTTAAGTCTGCCAACCTTATGAGTTGCCATTGTGCCTTGTTTTATCATTTTTAATGTTTTTAACCCTGATATAAGCACCTTAAAATAAAAATATTTATTGTGTCATTTTACCTTCTCCACCCAACCTTGGGTACCCAGCTTTCTTTTTTTAAGGATGGGTTTCTTCCCCCTTTTTTGGTTCAGTGAACATCATTCCTGGGTCAGAGATGCAGGCAGAACCCAGGAATCCTGGCTCCCCTCCATATTAGCAAATGTCTAGCTGACTTTCCCTCCCTCCTCCCACATATGAGGAGGAAAGGGACTCCAGGATGGGAGCATGGCTTCCTTGCGGGCTTTAATCCGTAGCTGTTTACATTTTAAGCAACGCCCCTTCGTTGCCTGCCCACGACACCAATTTGTGCTCCTTCGAGATGGGCAGAAGGCCACCGCCCTCTGATAACCAGCACTTTGTAACACCTTGCATAACAGAAGCATCTTCCAAAAAAAAACCTTTAATAGCGGGGTGGAGGGGGAGCAGGGGGCTTCCCGAGGTTTGGAGCGCCTGGTCCAAGGAGCCTGCTGGCATCAAAACGGAGAATCTCCTGCTTCCGGCTGCTCATCCCATTTGCACCAGCAGGAGATCAAGAGCTTCAAACTGGACCGTGGCCTAGCAAATATCACCTTATTCCCTCCATTTCATCTGCATCTATAATCTATAATCCCCCCCAGCCCCGATCCCATCAACCCTTAATATCAGCGAGGTTAAATTCTCCATTACAGAGAAAGATGTCCTGCAATGAGCAGGGGGTTGGACTAGATGGCCTCTATGGCCCATTCCAACTCTATGATTCTATACACTCGTCAGGGATGCTCTGGGCTGATCCTGCATTAAGCAGGGGGTTGGACTAGATGGCCTCTATGGCCCCTTCCAACTCTGTGATTCTATACACTTGTCAGGGATGCTGTGGGCTGATCCTGCATTGAGCAGGGGGTTGGACTAGATGGCCCCTTCCAACTCTATGATTGCCTTGGCAAAGGCCATTTCAGTGAGTCTGCATCTGAGTTGGGACATTTGCATCTCGAGCCTCTGTTTCCTGGGTGTCCTCTAGAGTTGCCAACCTCCAGGTCATAGCAGGAGATCTCCTGCTATTACAACTGACCTCCAGCTGATAGAGATCAGTTCACCTGGAGAAAAAATGGCCGCTTTGGCAATTGGGCTCCATGGCATTGATGCCCCTCCCCTTCCTGAACCCCGCCCTCCTTAGGCTCTGCCCCAAAAACCTCTCACCGATGGCAAAGAGGGACCTGGCAACCCTAGGGTCCTCACTGGTCAGTGCTAGTGGCAGCCATGTGCATGTGAAACTGCAATTTGGAAATAGTGAGCCTGGGTTGTGAGTGAAATACTCCACAGGTGTAAGATTTAAAGCACGGGGATGGTTGTTGGTAGCAGTGGAAAGTGCTGTCAGGTCGCAGCCGACTTCTGGCAACCTCGTAGCATTTTCAAGGCAAGGGATGTTTCAGAGGTGGTTTGCCATTGCCTGCCTCTGCGCAGCGACCCTGAACTTCCTTGGTGGTCTCCCATCCATGTGCAAACCAAGGCCGATCCTGCTTAGCTTCTGAGATCTGACAAGATCAGGCTAGCCTGGGCCATCCAAGTCAGGGCAGAGGCCAACAGAGGTGGTTTGCCATTGCCTGCCTCTGCATATTCCTTGGGGGTCCCCCACCCAAATACTAGCCAGGGTCGACCCTGCTTGGCTTCTGAGATCTGATGAGATCAGACTAGCCTGGGCTACCCTTGTCCAAAACGGGCAAAGAAAAATGTCCGTCGTTGTCTTAAATGTAGGCCATGAATGGAGGAACAGTTAAATGCAAAGACTCTGTTCATGTGTGCACATGTTCACATTCACGTGCGTGCCTGCATGTGTGTAGGCTTTCCAGTCCCAGTCCAGCAAATGCTGGGAGATATTGAGGGTGGTCCATAGGGAGGGTGGAGTTTGGGGGGAATTCGATGTCACTTCCTGGCTTTGCTCTAGGAAAGTTCCAAAGACTGTCGGGACTTCGCTTCTCGGTGACACTTAAGGAATTCTCCCAATTTCTATGAAAAAACCCCTTTTTCCCCTCCCACTCCTCAAATTATCAGAGTCAGGGACTAAGAGCATTGGAGGGAGATGCTTGCTGCCACCAGGCAAAACAAAACAAAACAGTGGGTTGTAGATCAAATCAAGCCTGAACTGACCCTAGAAGCTAAAATGACTAAACTGAGGTTGTCGTATTTTGATCACGTTATGAGAAGACAAGAATCACTGGAAAAGGCAGTCATGCTAGGAAAAGTGGAAGGCAGCAGGAAAAGACGAAGACCCAACAAGAGATGGATCGAGTCTATAAAGGAAGCCACGGCCCTCCGTTTGCAAGACCTGAGCAAGGCTGTTAAAGATAGGATGTTTTGGAGGACACCGATTCGTAGGGTCGCCGTGAGTCGGAAGCGGCTTGACAGCACTTAACACACACACCAGGCAAACGGTAACCCTGTGTTTGTGTGTTCAGACAGTGTGTATCTCCTGCAGTGCCCCTGTCAAAGAGGGCCAAGACATCCAGGGTCAGGGTTGGAGAGGAGGTTTTTGCCCTCCCCACAAGAGTGTCCTCAAGAGCATTGTTTTGCTTTTCTCCATGGGATTACATGAACGGTCATGACTTATAAAAGACCAAGGATAAGGGTACGCTTGGGGATACCCTCACAGCGGGCTAAATCTGCTCCCGGCGGCTCTTGAATCCCAGAATCGCCCTCCGCACAAGCCCCATTTCCTCGTCTAGCTTGGATTCTGATTTGGGCCACGCTGGACCATTGTGTCAGAAACCTGGGAAGAAACTGGCTTTTACACAGATTTGTATCGCTGTCAACTAGCTATAGTGATTTGAATGTAAAAATTGCTGTCAAGTAGATATAGTGATTTGAATGTAAAAATGTTTTCAGACATCCTCTTGTCTTAGGCCTTGCTGCTTGCGCCAGGTAACAGCAGTTGACAAGCTATGGTCCATGAAATTTCATTTTTATCATTCCCCTACCCCCCGGAGTCATAATTCTGGTCTTTGTGACATGTGGTAGCAATGGCAGTCATGCCTCACATAGTACTCTGACCAGGCTGGTTCACGGTCACTCCTTTGGTCTCACTGGATTTGTCCCTGGCAATTTTGGGTACGGTGTGCCACCGGTTTGAATCCCGTAAGCCCTTTCGAAACGGAGCCTTTGGGCGTGACCGGTCGCCTCGATCTTCTGCTGGTGCAATTTGCTCTTTCCATAAAAGAACGCCCGTGCGGTGCCCGCGCCCACCAGCTGGCCTTTGGCACCTAATGCTTCATAGCCTGTGGCAGGAGGCGGGAACCCCCAGCATGGCCCATTCCGGCTGGCACACGCTGTTCCGCCGCAGCCGCCGCAGCCGCTGCCATCCAAATTTTCTATCTCATTTTCTCTCCTGCAGATGGAGGTAGTTAGCACCTTCAAGAGAAGCGGCTCCTTTCAGGGGGCTGTCCGACGCCGCTCTTCCGTCCTCAGCCAACTGCACGATGTAACCAATATTTCTACCCCCACTCACGTAATTCTCTCCGCCGCAAATGCCAGCGCTGGTGCCGGGAGTGAGTCTTGATTTCCTCTTACTGCTTGTGATTTAAAAAAAAAAAATAACAAAAGAAAAGAAAAGAAATACCCCCATCCTATTTTTGCCCTCCTCCAGTATCCCCTCCCTTCTCTTCTGTCCACCCCAACTTCACCCCCCTCCCTTGGTCCCTCGTTGCCGCAATCACCGTTGCAATATGATTTATTTCAGTTTTTTCCCCCCTCTCTCTCTGTCCGGTCTCAGTCACGCCGGATGTGCGACTTCTATAAAGCCATAGTTTCCGCGCTTCGCCCCCCCCTCCTTCTTTAGCCACCGGCACCTCTTCTTGGTTTGCTCTCCTCTTTCACCTTCTCTGTCAATGGCTGCTGGTTTTGAATGGACTAGAGTCTGATCCCCAGCTGGTGGGGTGGGGTGGGAACCATGGGCGCGCACCTTTCAGTCCCAGGCGCTGAAGCGACGGGGCGCCAGAACCAGCTGGGAATCCAGGCTTGTTTCTACGGCGTAGCCGCACATCTCGGTGGTGGTTGGTGTTTATTGTGGTGTTTGGCGTGTGTCACTCCGTGTTGCATGTCGGCGATGGGTGGTAGGGGGAAGGGTACAGAGGAAGCCTTGAGTTTCCAGGACAGGCCAGAAAAGTTGTCTGACAGGACCAAATCCAATATTTTTGAGCTAAATCCAGAGTCGTCCGCTGCTGGCCGTGATAAGGGTCAACGCATGGCTGGCCTGGGTTAAATTTATAGAAATCCAGGAATGAGGGGACAGCTATTTTTATGATCAGTCAGTCCACAACATGGGAATTCAAAGTTGCTAAGCGTTAAGAGCCCCGTGGCGCAGAGTGGTAAGCTGCAGAATTGCAGTCCAAGCTCTGCTCACAACCTGAGTTTGATCCCAACGGAAGTTGGTTTCAGGTAGCCGCTTCAAATGTCGACTCAGCCTTCCATCCTTCCGAGGTCGGTAACATGAGGACCCAGCTTTCTGGGGGTAAAGGGAAGACGACTGGGGGAGGCACTGGCAAACCACCCCGTAAACAAAAGTCTGCCTAGTAAACGTTGGGATGTGACGTCACCCCATGGGTCAGGAATGACCCGGTGCTTGCACAGGGGACCTTTACCTTTCTTTTTTTAAGCTCGACTTCATGCTGGACAGATTCATTCCCAGGATCTCCAATACCTGGTTAAGACTGACTCGGGCCAGCAGACGTAGCATCCGCACCACCCCCAATCGGCCGGGGACTGAGGGCGGGTTAAAAATCTAAATAAATAATAATGATTGAAATGAATGGAAGTTGCTTAGCAGTAGCCGTTGGTGGGCTTTCTGCCGGCAGAACGTCATGCCTGTCCTGGTGTCCTCTGCTGCCTACATTTCCCATTTAAACCAGCGTGGAAACAATTTTACGGACTCCTTGAATGTCCTGGAAGAACCCAGGCTGAAGTTCTGCGAAGGGCTTCTGTAAGGCAGCTGGCATAAAACGACGACTCGGAACATATCTATAATACAAACTGAGACTGGTTTAAGGCCCTTTTTCTTGCAGAGCCCTGGGAATTGCAGTACCATATGAGTGGTGGTGGGGGGAGGTGGTAGGGTTGCCCAGTGCCAGGTGGTGGCGGGCAAACCCCCGCCAATCCACCTGGCTGCCTGCCGACCAGCTGCATGCCTGCCTGCCACGCCAATTCCCATTTACACTCAGAAGCACCACGTCGCAATGGGCCTTTTACCATTCAGACTCCCAGTTTGAGTGGTAAAGGCCCCTTGAGATGCGGCACTTTGGGGTGTAAACCGGAAGTGACGCGATCTCGTCGGCGCGGCCGCGCCTGTGATCTTTCCCTCACCTCTGCCCCAAAAACCTCCCGCCGGAGGAGAGGGGGAACCTGGCAACCCCTAGGAGGTGGTGATGTCCAACAGAACATTTTCCAGCCTCTGCTCCAAGCTTAGGGTTTCCAACCTCCAGGTAGTAGCTGGAGATCTGCTATTACAACTCATCTCCAGCTGATAGAGGTCAATTCACCTGGAGAAAATGGCTGCTTTGGCACTCGGACTCTATGGCATTGAAGCCCCTCCCTTCCCCAAACCCTGCCCTCCTCAGGCTCTACCCCCAAAACCTCCCACCGGTGGCGAAGAGGGTCCTGGCAACCCTACCCCAAACTCTAGTCCCAAGAATTCTCTGGGAGAAGCAATGCCTAGTGCATAAAGCAAATCTTAGCTTGCAGCGCAGAGAAATAGCCTGTCGTCTTTCCTCAGTTGGCACAGGTGGTAGTGAATCAGGACTGAAACTGGTTTAAATGTTTAATGAAGGCAGCCGATGGGGAAGGGGAAGGAGACAGCAGAAGAGATCCTGCTCAAGTGTTAAAAGGATGTGTGTGGGAAAGGACTGGGATGGAGGGGCCCAGAGGAGGAAGGGACTTCCGTGGAGAAGGGCATAGCAGGGAAGAAAGAGAGGCAAAGGAAATGCCTCGTGAAAAGTGCCCACGGGGACGCCAGGGACCAGCCCCTCCATTATTCGCTGAAAAGGAAGCGGTTCCCCCCCGGCGACTTTTATCCTCCTCGGCCCCCTCCGGTTCCTGACCCACTTACCCTCCTCAGAAACCATGTCAGCTCCCCCCCCCCACAATCTCTCTTGGAAACCAATTTAAAAAAAACCCACCCCAACTCGTCTTTATTTCTCATTTTCCACCCGACAGCGAAAGGTCCGAAGAGGTAAGCTGTCTGCAAGCTGCCCGTTCCCTCCTCTCCGGCCACCAAGTCCCGGGTATTCTGGACCACCTGGATTTTGGGGGGGGGGTTTGTTGCCCATCAATCAAAGCCGTGCTGGTGGTCATGCCGGCGTCTTGACGTGGTGTGGTATACTCATGGTGCCTTTGGGTATGACGTGCTCTAGTCTTGCTTTTCAATGCGGGGGGGGGGGCGCATACCCTACAATGTAAACCTTCGAGTATGGCCTTGTAATCTTTGCTACAATTTTAGCAGTTGTTTCTCTCTCTCTCTCTCTCTCTTTCTTTTTAAATGCCGCCTTTATATTAAACTCTCTTCCTCCCTTCCAGTCAGCTGCTGTCGCTCCTTGAGATACTGAAATCCATTAATAGCTTTTTATCTTTTCCCCCACCTCTTGCATCTCGGACACACCGTGTCTTTTGTTCCGTTTCCTTTTTGTTTCTATGACGATTATATTTCCTTTTTTGGGTTTTTTTGGTTTTTGGTTTTTAGGAACCATATTGTGGATGTCAAATGGGTTTTCTTCACCCTAAAATTTTCCCAGCCGGGAGGCTTGTCATTTCAGGCTCGCAGAATGAAAACAGGAACAACCCGAAACATTGTTGGGGTGCAAGGCAGAAAATGCAAATAACACCCCTACCCCCATTAATAGAGAATCATAGACTCATAGAGTTGGAAGGGACCACCAGGGTCATCTAGTCCAACCCCCTGCACTAGGCAGGAAACTCACAACTACCTCCCCCCACACCCCCACTGCCCAGAGGATGTCCAAGATGCCCTCCCTCCCATGAACTGCCCAAGTTCATAGAATCGGCATTGCTGACAGATGGCCATCTAGCCTCTGCTTTGAAACCTCCAGGGAAGGAGAGCTCACCACCTCCCGAGGAAGCCTGTTCCACTGAGGAACCGCTCGAACTGTGAGAAAGTTCTTCCTAATGTCTAGACAGAAACTCTTCTGATTTAATTTCAACCCGTTGGTTCTGGTCCGACCTTCTGGGGCAACAGAAAACAACTCGGCACCATCCTCCATATGACAGCCCTTCAAGTACTTGAAGATAGTTATCATATCCCCTCTTAGTCTTAAGTCTTATGGGCCTTAAGTATTTGAAGGGCTGTCACTTAGAGGAGGGCAGGGAGCAGTTCTTGTTGGCAGCACAGGGTAGGACAGTGGAATGGGCTGCCTAGGGAGGTGAGCTCCCGCTCTCTGGCAGTCTTTAAGCGGAGGCAGGACGAGCACTCGTCAGGGATGCTCTAGGCTGATCCTGCGTTGAACAGGGGGTTGGACTAGATGGCCTCTATGGCCCCTTCCGACTCTATGATTCTGTGATAGGAAGTGCCTCAAACAAGCAGTACTTCCTTTTGCTGGGTTAGAGCTATGGCTTTGGTGTTGTCCCTGCTGATTAGTTCTGCTCCATATGGGCCAGCAGAGATCAATTGGGGAGTCAATGTGCAGAATATGTAGAAAATGGGAGGGGGCAGTGCTTGGACGCAGAACGCCGATTGCTGGCAAAACACGATGGGCTCGTTCGAATGTAATTAGGGTTCCCAACTGCCAGATGATGGCGGCTGCCTGCCGCCCCTCAGCTGGCCGGCGGCCAGAAATGGGCCAGCCGAGGGCGGGTGGCAATGGTTTCCATAGAGTTTTTGGAGGAAATTGCTAGAGGCTCCCACGCGATGCTGGCACTTACGGGGTAAAACCGGGAGTGATGATATCGCAGCACACGCGCACATGAGCGCATGCACGAATAGCTCTCCCAAACCAAGACGAAGAAGCTCCCACTGGTAGCCAGGTAGGACTTGGCAGCCCTAGTAATGGTGCCAAGACTAGGAGACCTGGGCAACGTCCACATGTACTTGAATATCGCACTACTGTTGCACTATAGCGGGCATGTGGAACTAGATTTTCCATTGTGGTCGACCCAATCTAGTTGCAAATTATTTTGATAGTGCCGTGATAGCACACATCCGGTGATGTGTGGATGGAGCCTTGGATGAGAACATAGGTCTTCACTAGGGTTGCCAAGACCCCCAGCTATGTCAAGAGCCCTCCCACACAGTAGCTACGTCAGTGTGTCCGCGCTGCCACAACACGGCCGTTGAAAACCCAGAAGTGACAGCAAGTAGCTCTAGGAACAGCTGGAAACTTGATGGCGAAACCATCCCGTTTCCGCCGATTCCTAGAGCTCCCTGCTGTGTCACGTCCAGGTTTTCTCAGAAGCGGCATCACAGGGGCGATCGCATGCCTCCCGCGTGCCAATTCCCAAAGCTTCTGCAGGATGCTAGGCACGGCCTGGCAACCCTGGCCTCACCCAGATCACAAGGCATATCTGGGTATGGTCTGTTGTAGGTGCTGTGGGGGGGGGAGCTCCCAGGTCCCCAGGGAGGTTCTCATACACAAGACCTTCCCATATACACAAACACTGAGCAAGATTTATAAAAGACACAGTTCACAAACTCTCATCGGTACAGCTGCTGCCCCCCCCCCCCAGTTCACCAGACTTGTTTGAAAATTGTTTTTCCCGCTGCAGCCTGAAATGACCCCTGCCTTAGCCCTTTGCCCACACATCTCTTCTCTACAAACTTTCCCTCCCTATTCTCTTCCCTTTGCAGTTGCCAAGATATCATGGACGGAAGCACCTCATTGCCAGCCGGGAATTTCATAGAGCGTTTCCTTTAATTAAAAAAAAAAACACAGAATAATAATCGAGTCCAAGTGCTCCCCTCCCTCCCCCCATCTTCCTTCCTTAACTCCTATTCACCCTCCACCCTTCACCCCATCATGGCTGCTTTCCACTTACTCATGGAGACTTTGGACATCACATGCCGTTCCTAGGAGGCAGCTGTGAGGTAGGTGGGGCTGAGAGAGCGCTAAGAGAGCTGTGACTAGCCCAAGGTCACCCAGCTGGCTTCATGCGGAGGAACTTAAGCCAAACAGAGAACGAAAAAGCATACATCAGGGGTAGTTAGGGTTCTCTCCGAACTCTCTCAGCCCCACCTACCTCACCGGGTGTCTGTTGTGGGGAGGGGAAGGGAAGGAGATTGCAAGCCGGTTTGATTCTCCCTTAAGTGGTAGAGAAAGTCGGTGTATAAAAACCAACTCTTCTTCTTCTGAGAACTGGAGTCGGTGAGGGTGCAGAGAATTGTACCATTCTCTGCAGAGAGTGAATGGTGATTCAACTGGTTTAAGTCTGTAGTGTAGGAGGCAAACCAGCAGTTCCATTCCCGGATCTGCAACCTTTCCTAAGCTGTCAGTACACATAGCCACCAGATAACTGTAGTATAATTTATTGCGGCCCTTGATCAGTATTACAAAGTCAAAACATCATCAAAACAACAAGAGTTCAATGCAACAACAACAACAAAAATTACCCACATGAACATTTGGGCTAGTCAAATGGGTTTAAAACTCTGCATCAGCTTTAGTATCGTTTCCCCGTGTCTCACATGTCCCAAGACAGAATTTAGCAACTTGTCCGGATACCCAGGGGTTTCTATCAGACAACAGATATTCCACTTTAGCCGCATCAGATTCATCAAGAAATCCAACTAACACTGGCTGGAGATATTTTGTAATATGGACATCTCAGAAGCATGTGCTCTTAGCCATCGGATAATGCATTTCCACTGTAGGAACAGGGATCTGAGAACCACCACCAATGTGCCACGAGGTTCCCTCCCCAAGAATTAAGGCTTTCCCACCTGCTGGCTCATCTTCTTTCTTTTCTGTGTCTTATCACCTGCTTTTGGTCAGGAGGCAAGGCGTGCCAGGCATGGACGGAGGCATCATTGGCCCGGCATGAAATCATTCCCCTCCTCTTCCCTCGTCTCCTCCCCGAAATTGCAAGGATGGGCCGCAATACTCGAAAGTTTACTGTACTGTTGCAACAAATGCATGGGTCTCTCTCTCTCTCTCTCTCTCTCTCTCTCTTCCTTCCCTGAGGCTGTGACCAGAGGCGTCTTCCCCTCGCTGTTTGTGGCGTTCTGGCTTTTCCGAAGTCACAGTTCAGGGCTTCCCGATTCAACTTTCTTGCAGCATGAAAAGCAACCTCTCTGCACCCTCCCCCCCCCCGTGCTCCCCGCATCTCTGCTTCCACCACCTGCATCTTGCATACTCTCTGTGGGGCTTTTGGCTATTTGTGCCAGCGGCTGCAACGCACTCCATCAGCTTGCTTTCCCGTATGCGCTGCATCGCACGCTTCTCCCTGTCCCGAGCCCAGCTCTTCATATTGGGGCCACAGCTTGGTTGAGAATTAAGTCGGGAGTACCGACAGCTTCCTTTAGGGGTGGGCGGGTGGTTGAGAATCAAGTAAATATAATATAGAAGTGGATACGGATACGCATGTGCTTTTAAAATATGGGGTTTGTTTTCATTGACTTCCCCATTCAAAATTGGGTCAAAATCCTCAAACGCAGCGTTTCTCAACCAGGGTACCCAAGAACCCGGGGGTTCCACGAAAAATCACTAGGGGTTCCACGAGAAATAATGGTGAATAGGCTAACCATATGTAAATCAGATGTAAATAATATGTAGGGGTTCCCTGAGACATTAATATTATTTCAAGGGTTCCGCAAGGGAGCCAGCATGGTGTAGTGGTTAAGAGCGGTGGTTTGGAGCAATGGATTCTTATCTGGAGAACAGGGTTTGATTCCCCACTCCTCCACATGAGCGGCGGAGGCTAATCTGGTGAACTGGATTTGTTTCCCCACTCCTACACATGAAGCCAGCTGGGTGACCTTGGGCAAGTCACAGTTCTATTAAGAGCTCTCCCAGCCCCACCTATCTCACAGGGTGTCTGTTGTGGGAGGGGAAGGAAAGGTGATTGTAAGCCGGTTTGATTCTGCCTTAAGTGGTAGAGAAAGTCGGCATATAAAAACCAACTCTTCTTCTAAAAAAGTTGAGAAATGCTGCTCTAACGTTTCCAGCATTTTTGTAATGTAAAAACGCCCATTTAATTCAGGCTTGCCCAACTCATAGGATTCTCATTAACATGACTGTTCCCCCCCCCTCCACTGGCTGCTTGGCTAATAAAGGTATGTCCCCCCCCTTATAATTGGGGTCACCAACCTCCCAATGAGGACTACTGATCACCTGGAATTACAACTGATCTCTGGACTACAAAAACCGGGGGGGGGGGGTGAGAAAATGGCTGCTTTGGAGGGCAGACTCTGCAGCATTATACCCTGCTGAGCCCCCCAAACTCCCCCTTCACCAGGCTCCACCCCCAAATCTCCAGGAATTTTCCAACCTGGAGATGGCAACCCTATGAGAGGACAGGAGAAAGAACAGTTTTTAGGTATTTATTATTGACTGGTTTCCATTAAGGCTGTGCATTCAGGAAACCCGAACGGAAAAAATACCAGGGGAATTTTTTTTTTGGTAAATTTCGGGTTTGGTTGCCAAGTCCCTCAAGCTGGGCAGGATGGGAAAGCCAAATTTGCTGTTCCCGAAAAAGCCGGATAAAAATCTGGCTTTTTCGGGAACGGCTTTCCGCTGCTTCTAGGGGGGCATTTTGGCAGCTAGAGCCCCCACATTTGCAGTGTGGCTGCAAGGGACTCTCCTTGCAAGAACCCCCAAGTTTGGTGAAGATTGGGTCAGGGGGGTCCGATTTTATGGGGTCCCAAAGAGGTCGCCTCCATCCGATTCTCCTCCTTAGAAAAGCAATAGTGATGTGGCTGTATTCAGAATCTCTATTGTGAACATCACTACTGTTTTCAATGGAGGAGCCGGGGAAACTTTCCCGCCGCTTTAAATGGCCAAGCAAGGGACAGCCCACACCCCATGTGTGGTGATTGGTAGCCATTGCCAGCAGCTGGCTGCCTGAACCTCAGACAGAAGGAGCCCCAGCGGTAGGTAAGGTTGCCAACCTCCAGGTACTAGCTGGGGATCTCCTGCTATTACAACTGATCTCCAGCCGATAGATAGGGTTGCCAGGTCCCTCTTCACCACCGGCAGGAGGTTTTTGGGGCGGAGCCTGAGGAGGGCGTGGTTTGGAGAGGGGAGGGACTTCAGTGCCATAGAGTCCAATTGCCAAAGCGGCCATTTTCTTCAGGTGATCTGATCTCTATCAGCTGGAGATCAGTTGTAATAGCAGGAGATCTCCAGCTATTACCTGGAGGTTGGCAACCCTGCTAATAGAGATCAGTAGCGGTAGGGTTGCCAACTCCAGGGGAACTGATCTCTGTAGTCTGGAGATAAGCTGTAACTCCCAGGGGATCCCCAGGTCTGAGTTTTCTGTGTTCACTCTCTTTCTTAAGCCTTCCTCTCAAGGTGATCTTTTTCGCACCCTCCTTCTTTGATAAAGAAGCTGAACTCTGATCTCTGTGCCCCCCCTTCCAAAGCATGATAAGGCATAAGTGCTTCGAATGCATGCAACTGCTTGGGGGAACTTGCTCCTCGATCCCTCTTTTGTGCACTGAGCATGCTGTCTGGTCCACATTATCTCTCCTGTCCATCACCAACTTTCTGGGCACTGGCCAAGTTGAACTAGGCCTTTTATGCAGGGCCGTTTCCCCGCGGTCTCCCCCGCCGACTGCTTCGGGGCTTCCTTTTGATTATGCACGCCTTTTCCGCCCGTCAGGGGCCACCTCGCTCTCCCCGCGTGTTTTCCCCGCATTTTTCAGATTCTTGCTAAAACAGCATCGGGAAAACATAGGTAAAATGTGCGGGAAAGCGAGGTGCCCTCTGACTGGCGGAAAAGGCATGCATAATCAAAAGGAAGCCCCGAAGCAGTTGGCGGCGGTGACCGCGGGGAAACGGCCCTGCATAAAAGGCCCTACTCTAAAAGAAGAAGTGTGATTTTAACCACTCCTTCTTCCACGTCAAAATCCACCAGAAATGGTTAGCCACAAAGGCTAGGAGCAAGGTGTCCTGGGATTTGTACCCACAAAGCATTGCAGGAACGGATTGAGACTAGAGTGGCAGCTAAAACACAGCTTGTTTCTTCTGAGCTAATCTCCCCCAAATCTTAATTGAATAAAGCAGCAGGCTGCAAAGATTTTGAACTTTGTCTTGAAGCCAGGGAAATGGCGGCTGCTCCTTAGACACCATGCAGGGAGTGAGCTCCTATCCCACTCGAAGCAGTGAGTCGATTCGGAGAAACCCAACTGAATTTAAAATGCCGGCGTAAATTCCTATTAATCAGCCCCAGAGCTCAGCAAGATGGGTGGGAGAGAAAACAGTCGAAAAGCACGACGGGAATGCAAAAAAAAGGAGTCCAGGTTTTAAAAAAAAAAAAAAACAATCCAAAGCTCAGGGTCTTTCTTACAGAGGAAATAAGCCTTCAAACTGGGGGCGGGGGGAACACCTCTCTGCCATTCTCTCCTTTTCTTTCAATTAAACTCATTTCCACTCCCCACAGCCTCTGCAGAAACACCAGACTTTCCCCACCATCCACGCCAGCCCTCATCCTCCTTCGACCCGTTCACCCCTTTCTTCCTGCCCATTGATTCCTCTTCTTTATTCCTCTTTCTTGTTTTTTCTTCTTTGTAGCGGGGGAGGGCTGCTTCAGCCCCCCTCCCCTCCCACCATCAGAGCCCACCAGGAATCCTTCAGAGCATCCCAAGTCAGGCCACGGAAAAGAAAGGATAAACTGTTCCTCTCACCAAGCACAGTGGTTAAAAGAATAGATAAGGAGGGCCGACTCTCAGCGCAGAGTTGCTTCCCAAGTAGGGGTTGCCTGTCTCGAGCTGGGGCCTGGAGATCCCCCAGAATTACAAGTGATCTCCAGTTCCCCTGGAGAAAAGGGTTGCTTTGAAGAGTGGACGCCTACTGAGGTCCACCCCTAAATCTCCAGGAATTTCCCAAGCTGGAGTTGGCTACCCTATTCCCAAAGTTTGGGAGAATCTTTGGGTTTAGAATGCCGTACCCAACAGGGAACGGCGATGTGCTGACTGCACAGGAAACTCTGATCAGGACAGGGGAAATACGAAGAACACATTTAGCCGTTTCGCTGGCCTGAGTTTGAAAGGTTCTATATAGGCCATTTATGCATGGGAGGTTTTGTCTTGGATTTGCCCTTCTCTAAATGTGCATTTTCCCCATCTGAATGCTCAAAATGCTGCCTTGGGGGCTTATTCTTGAATTCCGAGAATTCGGATGGGAAAAACGCGCATCTAGAGAGCGGCAAATCCAAGGCGAAATCTCCCATACATAAATGGCATATGTTCGCCTTGGGGAGTTTATAGGAACATAATTTAGGGGTAGCGTGAAAGATCTGTATGGAACAACCCCTATCAGCCCCATTAAAAGCTCTTTAGGGGGACACTGTAGATTTATACTGATTTAATACTCATTCCGCCCAGGGGGTTTTGGGAACTGTGGTACTTTAAGGGGGGAACTACACCTCTGAGAGAATACCGAGCAACCCCACCATGCTATGTTTCCCAGGATCCTTTAGGGCACTGGTTCCCAACTGGGGGTCCATGGACCCCCAGGGGTCCGCGAGAACTAAATTAAGGTCCATGAAACAAAGTTATAAACCCATAATAAATTAATATTTTCAATTAAAAGTTCTCTATTATAAAAATATATATTCAAGTATTATTCTAAGTTTAATGTTTAACTAAAAGTTATGATTAAAGTTTATTTTCAAATTCTCAGAATTTTTATTTTGAACCTTGGGGTCCCTGCACCGAACAAAAAAGTCCTAGTGGTCCCTGGTCAAAAAAAGGTTGGGAACCACTGCTTTAGGGGAAGCCATGACAGTTAAAGTAGTATAAACCCAGTTATGAAGATAATATAGATGCTCCTTTAATTATCGGGGCTGGGAGCTAACGGATGGGAGATATTTGATCCCTTGAGAGCCACTTGCAACATCTGGCCTGCAGTGCCTTATATCTAGCGGGCTACAGTGAGGGAAAGTTGGGTGGTAGGACCACCGGAGTCCTCTCCCAACTCCCCAGTCTTGAGTGAACCAGGATGGCAGAGGAGGAACAGCTAGCAGCCCCCCAACCCTGGCTCGGCAACGACCCCGCAACCCTGAATCAGCTCTCATTCCCTCTCTTCTTCCTCTCGGCCTCCCCTGCAGATCCGCGTAGTGAAAGCGTTCCGTAGCTCCCTTTACGAAGGGCTGGAGAAGCCAGACACGAAGACCTCCATCCATAACTTCATGACGACGCCCGAGTTCCTGATCAACGACTACATCCACAACATCCCCCTCATCGACGACACGGACGTGGAGGAGAGCGAGGCCCCCCCGAGACGGTGCTTCCGAGCCAGCCCCCCGCAGTCCCCCAACAAGAACAACAATGCCATCGACAGTGGCATCTACCTGAGCACCGATGTCAGCAAGACACCTACCTCCTCGTCCAGTCCGGTTAGCCCACTCCACAGCATGGAAACGTCCCTTTAACACAACTCCGCCGTGCGACGAGCGGTCGAAAATGACTTTGTGCACACCTGGGGTGTCCAAGGTTCTCCTTGGAGCTGAGGACTAGCTGAGTGATGAGTCAGGAAGGAAAAGCAAGCAGGAGACGGGAGCTTTCTCCTCTTGCCTCCGGAGTATTTTTTAATTCCCCCTCTCGCAGGGGGTGGAAACGGACCAGGTTGGCTCGGGCGAACCAAGACAATGCCACGAAAGCAATAGAGCATACCACGGAGGGGGAGGGCAAGATAACAGTTTTCTTCAGAGTCACCCGTGACGGGGATGGGGCTGAGTCCTGGAGGGTGTACAGGAAAAACCACCCATTTCTCTAGTCTGTTCTTTGTTTCTCTTGGGACACAAAACACAGCCACCGAACCCACAAGGATCCCCCATTTGGGGGTTGCTTTGATTTGTTTCTGGGGACCTCTTTTCGTTTGTTTGTTTGTTTGTTTTCTTTTCTTCCAAAGTTTAAAAAAAGGAACTATATTTGCACCGGGGGGAAAAAAGAAAAAAGAAAAGAAAAAAAAGAGGAATAATCTAGACATCTATTATCCTAAAAATATATATATGATACCAACTGACAGATGTATTAACGGACCTTCTGACCATACGCATGCCTGTTATCAAAAACCCTCTTTTCCCCTTACCCCCCTCCCCGATGGAATTTCGGTCTGGGGCAAATTTGTTTGTTTTTTAAAAAAAAATCATTGCTTGCTGTAGCTTGTATTTTATACCAAGGTTTGCCAGGGAAAGGAGGATTTCCTATCAGGAGAGAGAACGGACTGAGTTCATTGCCGAGCGACTGAGCGATTAAAGCCCCGCAGAGCCCCGCAGATACCAAAGGACTGGAATTAGGGTCTGGTCTCAGTGACAAAATTTGGCTTTTTCAGGCAGTTGTCCGGAAATAGGGACCCAAAATGGGCTCCTGGCTGAGCAGGGCCCAATCCACCAAGCCCCCTGAAGAGCTCACAATCCAAATGCTTCCTGTACTTGGTCATTTTAACCAGCTTCCTAGATATCACTGAGCAAGAGAGGATGTTGGGGCCGGGGGATGGGGGAAATAAAAATGGCACTTTTTGTTTATGGCTGGGGTGGGGGGAACAACACCTTTCTTAAATTACCAGAGAATCGGTTAGGTTCCTAAATTATCACTGAGAAGCTGTCCAGTTTGTACAGTTCTGCACAGAATCTGGCATCCGGCAAATGAGCTGGATTTCTCGCCTTTCATTTCCGAAGCCAAGAAGTCGGTTTCTAGCCCAGAGGACAACTGGGGAACACGGGAAAACACAGGAGAACGTGAAGGTGGCTACTGCAGAAGACTATGTTTTCCAGTGGCTGAAATCCAGTAGTTAAGAATACTTCTTTGGTGTCATCAACTCAATTTGATAAGGTAGATTTATATTCAGCCCCATTCTGGAGTTCATTTATTCCCCCCACCATGCCTTTCTTTTGCGCTGTTGGGGAGATCAGTTACTCCAGGCTGGGCTCAGTGGCTCAGAAAGGGGCCATCACTTTTTTAGGAAGATTCATCCCAGGGTCTCTTCATCACTCACCACCTCCTGCTCAATTTTCTCCCCACTCCCTCCCTCCATCGCCCCATAATTTGGTTTGCCTGCTCCAGGCTGGGGACTACCTGGAGATTTTGGGGGTGGAGCCTGAAGAGGGTGGGGAGAGCACTTCAATGGGGTATAATGCCATAGGGTCCATCTTCCAAAGTGGCCATTTTCTCCAGGTGAGCTGATCTCTCTCTCCTGGCGGTCCATTGTAATCCCAGAGGTGATCTTTCCCTCACCTCTACCCCAAAAACCTCCCGCCAGAGGAGAGGGGAGACCTGGCAACCCTAGGAGGTGGTGATGTCCAACAGAACATTTTCCAGCCTCTGCTCCAAGCTTAGGGTTGCCAACTACCAGGTAGTAGCTGGAGATCTCCTGCTATTACAACTGATTTCCAGCCAAGCAAGATCATCCCACCTAGAGACAATGGCTGCTTTGGGAATTGGACTCTGTAGCATTGAAGTCCCTCCCCTCCTCAAACCCCGCCTTCCTCAGGCTGTGCCCCATAAGCCTCCAGATATTTCCCAACCCTGAGCTGGCAACCCTAAATCCCAGGAGACTGCCACCCACCACCAACTGGAGGTTGGCAACCCTACCTATAATATATGAGCTGAAAATCTAAGCAGCTCAGCCTCAGAAACGCCCATCATCAGGGAAAATCCAAAATGTAACTTGGTGGCAGCGGTGGTATTTTAGGGTTGTCATCCTTCAGGCGGACTAGAGATCTCCCAGAATTACAGTTGGATCTCCAGGCCACAGAGATCCGTTCCCCTGAAGGAAACAGCTGCCAGCAAGACTGAGCAAAAATTTGCACTCAGGTCTTCCCTGTCCACGGTTCCCCACATCACAACAGCTCTCCTTTAAAGCCCTACTATTTTAAGAATTATCCCTCGACGGCGTAGAAGAGAGAGAAAGAAAACAGTTGAATTTTGTGCCTAATGAAAATGCATCCCGCCCCTGCCTTCCACGAATTATCCCTGTTCTTTTCCCATCGCTAAATCAACACAACCTAGCAAGAGGTGCCAGTCAGAAAGAACCCGCATTCCTGTGTACCTCTGGCTCTCACAGGGAGCTGAGAGGAAAACGGAGTAGAAAGAACTTTCTAACTGTTGGAGCGGTTCCTCAGTGAAACAGGCTTCCTCGGGAGGTGGTGAGCTCTCCTTTCCTGGAGGTTGTGAAGCAGAGGCAAGATGGCCATCTGTCAGCAATGCTGATTCTATAACCTTAAGCAGATGAGGAGAGGGAGGGCATCTTGGGCATCTTCTGGGCATAAAGTAGGGGTCACTGGGGGTGTGGGGGGGAGGTAGTTGTGAATGTCCTGCATTGTGCAGGGGGTTGGACTAGATGACCTTGGTGGTCCCTTCCAACTCTATGATTCTATTAAAATGGAGGCTTCATCCCGGTCAAGAATAAGCTTCGGCAAAGCCAAAGCCCTGGGACGCTGTGCAAAGTCCCGGCGCTGAGGCCTGCAAGAATAGAGGCCACAAAAGAACTCTTCCCGCATCTGGCGCTTGTACTCAGAAGGGAGCAGGGCCTAGTGGTTAAAACCGAACGGGGGCAAGACAGCCGGGGGGGCATCCCAAGCCAGGACATTAGTCCCGGGCTGTGGAGCCAAATCACCCAGGACTCCCTGCAGCCTTGGCTCCCCCCCCCCCCATCTAAATAAAACCAAGGCTGAAGGGCTTATTAGCAGGCGGGTGTATTAGCAGGCAGGGGTGGGGGCATACTCTGCATTTTCCGTGGGCAAACCTGATTGAGAATACCAGCTGCAGCACCGTCAGAGAAGCCATCCCTTCCTTGGAAGGGCAAATGCCAAAACCCATCTTGTAAATCTCTTTGTCGCCATCTTTTCTTTCCGAGAAAAAACAACAACAACAAAAGCGGGGGGGGACGGAAAAAAAATTCTTTTTCCTCATCTGAGTGTTGAAAGAAGAAAATAAAATCCAAAATCTTAAGTGTTTAATTTTCGAGGAAAGGGAACGGGGGCAAAGGAAAACCTCGAGTCTCCGCCTTGGGCTTATTTTCATTCAATATTGTAGATATTATTGATAGAAGCAAAATATTATATATATATATATATATTTTAAAAAACATTCAAAAAAAAAGAAAGAAAGAGAGAGAAAGAGGTCACTTTGCTGCTGTACAAATTTGCCAGCCGTTTACCAGTGAGTTCTGCTATTTCACACCGATTGGGGGAGGGAGAAGGCATTCCCGCGAAGGGTGGGGGAGATTATCTTCTTGTCGGGGATATTTTTTTCTAAACCATATTTAAAATAAAAAAAAGAGTAGAGGATGAAGGTTTTTTTAAAAAAATAAATAAGTTTGAAACGTGATTGTACATTTGTCCAAATGGAAGGAAACCACCCCAAGATCACACATGGATCCTGACCTGTTAACTGGCTTTAAGTGGGACTAGATTATTATTATTACTTTTTAAATGCTGGCTACCATCAAAATCATATTTGGTGGCAGATGAAAAATGCCTACAGTCAGTTTATGTTAGGGACCATCTATAACAGGGGTGGGGAACCTTTTTTCCGCCAAGGGCCATTTGGATATTTATAACATCATTCGTGGGCCATACGAAATTATCAACTTAAAAATTAGCTGACCAAGCCCCAAGCGGGCAGCTGCCCAGATGACTGCCCCCCCCCGGCACAGGCAAGCAAGCAGGCATCCAACCGGGGGTGCACTCGCCCACCTGGTGACACAGGACGGTCTGTTGCACCAGCTGGGCGTAGCCGTCCATCCACACGCTGGAGTTGTTCCTGCTCTGAATGGTCGGGGCCGGATTCTTCAGCCGGCTCCTGCTACCTCCGCCTGCAGAGATGAAATGAGGACACGCTGGCTAAGAACTCGCCCCTCCCCTCCCGCCATGCATTCTGGCCCTGCACCCTATAGCCCCTCTATTGTCGCCACTTCCACCCCCAGCCCTCTTGTAGTACAGAGGGAATATGTTTCTCCATGGCCCAGGTGGGAAAGGGTTAACACAGTTTCTTGGGCAGTCCTAGCAGCTCCATAGCTAATGACTCTTCTGCAAGGGGGGAAAGGGTTCCTTTTCTCGGCAAAACAAACTTGAATAGAGGCTATTCCTGTCCGCGGGAGGGGGGTCGATCGCCAGTCTTAGATCCTTCTGAGCGAGAGATCTGCCAGGACCCATGAAGGGCCGGACCAAATGATTTCGCGGGCCTTAAACGGCCCCCGGGCCTGACGTTCCCCACCCCTGAGTTAAAGGGACCAGGCAAGTAGGTGATGTGAAAGACACATGCCTGAGGCCCTGGAGAGCAGCTGCCAGTCCAAGTAGACAATACTGACTCTGATGGACCAAGGGTCTGATTCAGTCAAAGGCAGCTCCATGTGCTCAAGAGTCCAGTGGCACCTTAAAGACTAACAAAATTTCTGGTAGGGTATGAGCTTTCGTGAGCCACAGCTCACTTCTTCAGATACTCACACGCTATATTCATGACATTCCTCATGTTCTTTTTCGCTACACTGAAACAGCACCAGCATCTCCCGTTTTCGTCACCGGGAACGTGCTCCAATGGCCCAATGGTTTTGGTGGCCCTTTGTGGACACCCTGCAGCAGTGATCCCCAACATGGTTTCTGCGGGCACCAGCCAAAGTGTTTCCTGATGTCCGCTTGATTCTTCCCCAAAGTGAGAAGCCGATCGTAACTTTCAGCCTGGTCCTTGGAATAGGAGGTGGATCACAAAAGTCCGACACCTTTGTGCCTGCAAGAAGAGCTAATTCGGAAGCAGATGCCTCCAACCTGGCTTTGAAGAGCCTAATACTTTGTGGAACCCCCCAAAGTTTGGCGACTGGACCCAGTGTCTGGTCTTGATGGCAGCCATTTTTGTTGCGATGAAGACGACGCTGCGTGCAGCTGCTGTGAAAAAGGCAAATTCCATGCTGACCGCAATTAGACAAGGAATAGAAAATAAAACTGCTGCTATCATACTTCCCTTGTACAAATCTACGGCGAGACCACGCTTGGAATACTGTGCACAGTTCTGGTCACCACCACACCTCCTAAAAAAGGATATTGCAGAGCTTGAGAAGGTGCAGAAAAAAGCAACCAAAATGATCAGGGGGGCTAGAGCAACTACCCTTCGAGGAGCGATTAAAACGCTTAGGGCTGTTTAGCTTAGAAAGAAGGCGGTTAAGGGGAGACAGAGGTCTATGAAATTATGCATGGTATGGAGAGAGTGGACAGGAAGAAGCTTTTCTCCCTCCCTCATAATACCAGAACGCAGGGTAATCTGCTGAAGCCTGCGGGTGAGAGATTCAAAACTGATAAAAGGAAGCATTTCTTCCCACAATGCATAGTTAAATTGTGGAACTCCCTACCCCAGGATGTGGTGATGGCTGCCAACTTGGAAGGCTTGAAGAGGGGAGTGGACATGTTCATGGAGGAGAGGGGTATCCATGGCTACTAGTCCAAATGGATACTAGTCATGATGCATACCTATTCTCTCCAGGATCAGAGGAGCATGCCTATAATATTAGGTGCTGTGGAGCGCAGGCAGGACAATGCTGCTGCAGTCGTCTTGTTTGTGGGCTTCCTAGAGGCACCTGGTTGGCCCCTGTGTGAACAGACCGGTGAACTTGATGGACCTTGGTCTGACCCAGCAGGGCCTTTCTTATGTTGCAACAAACACTACCTTTTCCCAAAATCGGCAGCTGGCTCAACAAGGTTGAAGACCCCAGCCCAACAGTACGTTCTGGATGCAAGCCAGGGGAAGGGGGGAGATGAGCCCAGATCCCTTGCCAGGGTGGTCAAGATGCCCCTACCCTCTGCCTTTGGCATTGTGACTAGGAACTCAATCAGCTGTCATTGCCCGTAGTTATTAGTTTAGTATCACAATTCACAGCCACTATGACCAAAAACATACACACGTCTACCATAACATATATCACAAACTACAGGCTCCAAAACATAAATATTTCCATGTATTAGCCCGGCATACACTGTAATAATAGCACACGTAGTCAGTTTCACAATTCAAATTAAAGAATCCAGCTCATACAGTCAATATCTATTGACTCTGTATGAGCAAGATTCTTTAATTGGAATTGTGAAACTGACTACGTGTGATATCATTGGTGTATGCCGTGCTAATACATGGAAGTATTTGTGTTTTGGAGCCTATAGTTTGTGATATATGTTATGGTAAACGTGTGTATGTTTTTGGTCATAGTGGCTGTGAATTGTGATACTAAATTTGGATAGCAGCTCAAGCTTTTTTGTTGTTACCAGTTGACAGAAGATCTAGGAAAGGGTGGGAAAGAATTAGAGCCGCGTGTACACAAGAGCAGGGGAAAGCAGGCTAGAGTATGAGTCCGTTCAGCCCACCATGGAGGGGTTTGCCCCAAATAAATGCAGCAGCCAAGCCTGGATCTCTCTCATTATATGATACATGCCTATTTGATACAGGTCTTTAAAATTATGCATGGTATAGAGAGTGGGGGTCACCTGCTGAAGATGGAGGGCAAGAGATTCAAAACAGATAAAAGGAAGAGTTTCTTCACACGATGCATGGTTAACTTGTGGAACTCCCTGCCCCAGGATGTGGTGATGGCTGCCAACTTGGAAGGCTTGAGGAGGGGAGTGGACGTGCTCACGGAGGGCTAGCCGCGGCTACTACTGCAAATGAATACAGGTCATGATGCATACCTATTCTCTCCATAATAATGCTGCTGCAGTTGTCTTGTGGGCTTCCTGGAGACACCTGGTTGGCTACTATGTGAACAAACTGCTGGACTTGATGGGCCTTGGTCGGATCCAGCAGGGCTTTTCTTATGGAGTATGGGGCTATCCATGGCTACTAGTCATAATGGCTACTAGTCATGATGCATAGCTATTCTCTCCAGTATCAGAGGAGCATGCCTATTAAATTAGATTGCTGTGGAACACAGGCAGGATGGTGCTGCTGCAGTCGTCTAGTTTGTGGGCTTCCTAGAGGCACCTGGTTGGCCACTGTGTGAACAGAGTGCTGGCCTTGATGGGCCTCGGTCTGATCCAGCAGGGCTTTCCTTAAGTTCTCGCATTCATTCACTATAATTTTAGGTCTCAGCCTTAATAAAGTAATGTGTGAAGAGGTCCCAGGAAATCATATTAAGTCTTAGCGAGGTTTTTAACTGATTGAGGCAGTGACCTCACCCCCGCCTCCTCTGCTCCCTTGTGTTCCCAGTTCCCCCTAACCTATCCAGGCATACTTCATCCCATAGTTCCAGGATTCTCAAAATCTCCTTTCCTAGTCTCAATCCTAGACCCTGCAACAAGAAAACCAAACACAACATCCCAAAACTGCCCTTGAAAAGCCCACCCCGTCCTGAGCAGTTCAACTTATCAATGCACACAAATAAAATAAAATAATTTTACTCCAGCCGGGGTAACCGCCATGAAACTGTGAATATCTAGGGAAAGAACAAATTCTTATCCCTTACGGGTACCAAGAATAGCAGTGGTTTCTACTCGGCATGTAGAAACCACCAGTGGTTTTGGCGGAGATGCTGTTATTTCAGGAAAAGGGCTGCTCTCTGCAAACAATTTCTGAATCCCAACAGTTTCAGGAGGGTATCCGCGTTGGTTGCCACAGAACAGCCAGATTCCAGTCCAGCAGCACCTTCGAGACTGCCACCGCAGAGAACTAAGCTCCGCCTGGACTGACAGCTGAGGAACGGCAGCCAGGCTTCGGCCCGAGAGGCTGGGGTGCCCAGGCAGAGTCGGACAGCAGCATGACTGGATGGAGAAGAGCTGGTTGGAAGAGGGCAGTGAGGGAGGCTATAAAAGAGGGAGGAAGTCGGCAAATGGGGGCAGTGCCAAGAGCCAGAAGGGGGGTGACACAGCCGCCGCGTCTCACCAAGAGCTGCTCAGCCCCAAGGCTAGAGCTCAGAGGGGGGAGGAAGATGAGTTGGTTTTGATATGCTAAATTTCTCTACCTCTTAAAGAAGAATCCAACTGGCTTACAATCGCCTTCCCTTTCCTTCCCCACAACAGACACCCTGTGAGGTAGGTGGGGCTGAGAGAACTGTGACTAGCCCACCTAGCTGGTTTCATGTGGAGGAGTGGGGAAACCAACCCGATTCATCAGATTAGCCTCCGTCACTCATGTGGAGGAGCGGGGAATCAAACCAGGTTCTCCAGATCAGCGTCCGCCACTCCAAACCACCGCTCTTAACCACTACACCATGCTGGCTGAAGAAGAAAGAGCACAGGCTGACATGATGACAGTCAGCCTCCTGTGAGCGTGAGAATGGCTGATCCCACCCTGGGCTCCGGCGGGGGTTCTGGGAGGCCTAAGGGAAGCCTCCGGGGTCTGCCGGTTGGCAAGTCAGCTCCTTGCATATGGACAACCGTCTGTGACGTAACAGGAGTAATTAACAGCCCCAGATTGGATCCCCACAGGCGCTTTCACACATGTTGAATAATAAACTTCCAATCCACTTTCAATGCGCTTTGCAGCTGGATTTTACTGTGTGAAACAGCAAAATCCACTTGTGAGCAATCGTTAAAGTGCCCTGAAAGTGGATTGAAAGTGCATGATTCAGCATGTGTGAAAGCATCCTTAGTCTCCCTGCATCCCCTCTGAATGAGCAACGGAGCCGTGACATTCGTCTCCCTCCCCAGAGGGCCTCACGGTAGGTCAGGAAATGACCCACACCGAGGGCTTGTATCCATTTGTCCCAACATCCACATGTGCACAGAGTGCCACCTGAGACGAGAACCCCGCACCAAAGTGAAGCACGAAAGAAGCCAGGCTCTCAGTCCCGTTTTTAGTCTCGATTAAAGAAACCGGACGAGCGGGGGGGGGGGGGGGCACACTGTGCATTGGAAGCCCCACAGATACAGAGTGAACACTCTTCCGGCGTGTCTCGCGCCCTTGGTGCTGCTGCGCCCTTGGTGCTGCTGGTTCCTGGTACGGGTCGAAGCAGAGCATCGGCCGCATCGGGTGCAGTTCCGGAGTTAGGGGGCGACAGAGAGGATCCGGGAAGCAACTTCCACCTCTAAGAAGGGATTGGACCCGCAGGCCTTTCCTCACCAGCCCCACTCCAAGTTTGAGGGGCAGGAGGTGACAAAGGCTGCAGTCTGAAAGCAGATGGAAAGAACCCGCCGGTTTAGAAGCATCGCAGGGGCCGGATTGAGCGGTTTGCCCCTTTGTCCAGGTGCCGGTGCCAGTCTAATCCTGTTCAAATGGCGGGATCAAAAGGAGTGAAGAAACCCAGAAAAGTATATGGCGCCTCTGCCTTCTGTTTGGGGCAACTGAGGTGACCGGAAGGCTTGGGGGACCGGGCCACAGCAGCCTTCTCCTCCTCGGCCAGAGGCACTTAGGCGATTTCCGTGTCCAGCGTGTAAATCTGTATCAAGTCCAAGACGATTTGGTCAATGACGTCCTTGGAGAGATCCTCACTGAAGACCTAGAAGGGCAGAAAACCAGGTAGGAGGAAAAGGTCCTGGAGAACCGGGGGGGGGGGAGGGCTGTGGCTCAGTGGGAGAGCATCTGCTTGACATGCAGAAGGTCCCGGGTTCATAAGAACATAAGAAAAGCCCTGCTGGATCGGACCATCAAGTCCAGCAGTCTGTTCACACAGCGACCACCCAGGTGCCTCCAGGAAGTTCACAAGCAAGACAACTGCAGCAGCATTATCCTGCCTGCGTTAAGAACATAAGGAAAGCCCTGCTGGATCAGACCATGGCCCATCAAGTCCAGCAGTCTTTTCACACAGTGGCCAATAAGATGCCTCTAGGAAGCCCACAAGCAAGAGGACTGCAGCAGCATTATCCTGCCTGTGTTCCACAGCACCTAATATAATAGGTGTGCTGCTCTGATACTGATGAGAATAAGTATGCATTGTGACTAGTATCTATTTGGACTACTAGCCATGGATAGCCCCATCCTCCATAAGAACATAAGGTGCCTCTAGAAATCCCACAAACAAGACGACTGCAGCAGCATTATCCTGCCTGTTTTCCACAGCACTGTAACAGGTATGCTCCTCTGATGCTGGAGAGAATAGCTATGTGTCATGACTAGTATCCATTTGGATTGGTAGCCATGGATAGCCCCACCCTCCAATAAGAACATAAGGAAAGCCCTGCTGGATCAGACCAGGACCCATCAAGTCCAGCAGTCTGTTCACATAGTGGCCAACCAGGGGCCTCTTGGAAGCCCCCAAACTAGATGACTGCAGCAGCATAGTCCTACCTGCGTTCCACAGCACCTAATATAATAGGCATGCTCCTCTGATCCTGGAGAGGATAGCTGTGCATCATGACTAGTATTCATTCCGACTAGTAGCCATGGATAGCCCCATCCTCCATAAGAACATCAGGAAAGCCCTGCTGGATAAGACCAATGCCCCTCAAGTCCAGCAGGCTGTTTACTCAGGGGCCAACCAGGAGCCTCTAGGAAGACCACAAACAAGACTGCAGCAGCATTGTCCTGTCTGTGTTCCAAAGCACCTAATATAACAGGCATGCTCATCCAATCCTGGAGTTCCTCGGGTTCAATCCCAGCATCTCCAGTTCAAAAAGTGGTCAGGTATTAAGTGATGGGAAAGACCTCTGCCTGGAGACCTTGGAGAGCTGCTGCCTGTCTGAGTAGACAATACTGACCATGATGGACTAAGGGTCTGATGCAGCAGAAGGCAGCTTCATTCATTCATGTGACGCTGGAAAGGTAAGCTGGCAGGGTTCCCTCCACCGCCCAGGAAGTGGAAGGCAGTTTGAAAGAGAATCCACCATTAGTGCTGCAAACAACCGTTCCACTTCCTGCCACTGGAAAAACAGGTCTGGCAGGTCTTTGTGCCGGTTCCAAATGTCAAGATGAGACCACGTGATCCTTCCTTAAGAGTCCCCTGCAAATCCTCGCCATCACAAGGAAAGCAATGCAAACAGCAAGAGGGGGTGTACCACTTAAGGAAGAATGAAACCAGCTTACAATCACCTTCCCTCCCCCTCCCCACAACAGACACCCTGTGAGGTAGGTGGGGCTGAGAGCGCTCTAAGAGAGCTGTGACTAGCCCAAGGTCACCCAGCTGGCTTCATGCATAGGAGTGGGAAAACCAACACGGTTCACCAGATTATGGAGTCCACCTAGACCTGATGCCTGAGGCCAAAGGCCCGCCCACTCGACCCCCGCACCTGCCACCACGGCCGCTCAGCTTCAGTGTCGGCGGGCACCTCCACTCCGTAACACTGCAGGGCGAGGTAGAGGACAGACACGGCGATGTGCTGCGGGGCATGCTGCAGGCACAGCGGCCGGTGGTAGCTGTCCCGCAGCAGGGCCCAGGCTGCCACCGCCACCGGGGTCCGGTCCCAACTGTGCCGGTTCATCCAGTGCTTTAGAGACAGCAAGTAGTGTAGCAGGTACTGCAAGGAGAAAATGGGCAGTCCGTCAGGGCTGGACAAGATGTGGAAGAGAAGAAGAAGAGTTGGTTTTTATATGCCGACTTTCTCTACCACTTAAGGAAGAATCAAACCGGCCTACAATCACCTTACTATCCCCTCCCCACAACAGACACCCTTTGAGGTAGGTGGGGCTGAGAGAGCTGTGAATAAGCCCAAGGTCACCCAGCTGGCTTCATGTGTAGGAGTGGGGGAACAAATCCAGTTCACCAGATTAGCCTCCGCCGCTCATGTGGAGGAGTGGGGAATCAAACCCGGTTCTCCAGATCAGGGTCCACTGCTCCAAACCACCACTCTTAACCACCACACCACGCTGTCTGGAGGTCACAGCTCAGGGGTCTCCAACCTTTTTTGAGCCTGTGAGCACCTTTGGTATCCTGACACAGGGTGGTGGGGGCAGCCACAAAATGGCTGCCAGGAAGCCTGAGTTTAAGGGGAAAGCAGAGTAATTAAAAAAAATACACTGGGAAAGAGCTGGCCCATTGCTTTCAATGGTGGGAAAGTTTGCCGGGCTCCTCCATAGAGAAGCATAGCAAAGTTCGCAATAGAGAATCTGACCGAGGCCACTTCACTATTTTTCTCTCTGGAGGAGAAGGATGGGGGCAACCCCTTCCAAACCCCATGAAACCGGACCCCTGGACCTAATCTTCACCAAACTTGGGGATTCATGCAAGGAGAATCTCTTGCAGCCACGCTGCAAATTTGGGGGCTCTATCTGAAAAAATGCTCCTCCAGGAGCTTCAAAAAAATCCCCATAGGCGCAAATGCCCGAATTTTTTAGGGAAACATGAAAATAAGCCGAATTCCCCTATTTGCCGGTATGGGGATTCAGCTTATTTTGGGTTCCCCAAAAAAATTCAGACCCAATAAACCCGAAATTTACGGGATTTTTGTGTGTGTGTGCACAAGCCTACTTCACATCCATGTTGAGCTCTTTCTCATTCCCAAACTCTGCCCTGCCCTCCTCCAGAACCCCCCAAAATCTCCAGTAATTTCCCAAGCAGAAATTGATGACCCTAGCAGCGGAGGCAGGACCCAGAGGTCTCAGCTTCCAGTCTCACCAAAAGGGAGACGAGCAATGGCTTAACCCCTTGCCTCCCACGCAAGGCACGCTTCCCGCTCCCGCCCTGGGCTGTGCGCGCTGGACCTTATGAGGATGCTGGAAGGAGACCCGGAAGCAGAGCACCCGCAGCATGAGCAGCTCACACTGGACGATGCTGTCCCTCAGCTCCCAGAAGAGGGTGTCCAGCTCCAGCGGCTCACTCCGCGGATGCATGTACCTGCACGGGAGGAAGAGAAAGATGCGAGAAGCAGCCACAGCCATTCCCGCCGTTCCCAACGGTTTCGCCTCTTCCTTTGAACCGGCTATTACAGATTCAAAGCGAGCCCGGGGGGGGGGGGGGAGAGGCGGCCTGTTCTGCTCCAGGCTTCACTGTGACCGCACAATCTTTTGTGAAGATTGTTTCAGGCGGGTGGCCATGTCGGTCCACAGTAGAAAAGCAAGACTGATACAGTTTCCGGGGCGTAAAATTTCGAGAGTCAATGTGCCTGTCGTCAGATACAAGTAGAAATGTATCTGGCGAAAGGAGCCTTGACCCTTGAAAGCTTATACCCTGGAAATCTTATCAGTCTTATGCACACTGGACTTATGCATATGAGAGATGCAAAATGAATTTTCTCCCAAAGACAGCGACTACCCCAAGGTATGAGTGAAGATTTAAACCTGCACCTCCTTTGTGCTAATACGACACCAGAAATGACTTTGGCCTGCTTCAGGTGGGCATTCTCCTGCTGCCGGCCCCTCACCCGCCCTCGCCTCTGGGGCTGGCAGGAGGTTCTCAAGCACTGGCTAAGGCCACGTCCGGACTTTTGCCCGGCTGCAACGTTGGCATGTAGCCCGACGTCACGCCCACCCCTTGCCCCACCCTCAACATCCTAGGGGTGCCAAGCAGCTGCCTAGAATTGGAGGGGCTGTGGGTCAGTAGTAGAGCCTCTGCCTGGCATGCAGAAGGTCCCAGGTTCAATCTGCAGCATATCCAGTTAAAAGAGACTACCGTAGGTAAGTAGGTGATGTGAAAGACCTCCACCTGAGACCCTGGAGAGCTGCCGCCAGCCTGAGTAGACAATACTGACTTTGATGTACCCAGGGTCTGATTCAGTATAAGGCAGCTTCATGTGTTCATGTGTACTACACTCCTAACCCAGCATTCACAGTTGGAAGGGACCACCAGGGTTATCAAGTCCAACCCCCTGCACAATGCAGGAAATTCACAACTACCTCTCCCCCAGTGACCCCTACTCCATGCCCAGAAGACGGCCAAGAAGCCCTCCCTCTCATGGTCTGTTAAGGTCATAGAATCAGCACTGCTGACAGATGTCCATCTAGCCTCTACTTAAAAACCTCCAGGGAAGGAGAGCTCACCACCTCCCGAGGAAGCCTGTTCCAGTGAGGAACGCCTCTGTTAGAAAACAACTCTTCATTACCTGTGGGACACATTGATGATGTCCCTTGTCCGCAGATGCTGCTCTTCCACCTTCCCGGCCAGGTACAGGGCAGCCATGGCGACCAGGTAGGGGTCATAGGATTCCAGAGGCACCTCCGTAAAGAAGCGGTGATAGATGGAGCATGCTGTGGCAATGGGGACGGAGCGCAAGCCCAGTTTCACGCCTGCAGGGAAGGGGACACAGCGAGTGGGCCTCCCGCTCGACGCTGAATGGAGCCTGTGACGAGGCGTAATCCGCCTTGACTCGAGGCAGAAGGACCACAGGGCATGGGAAGAGAGCGGTCTCGGGCAGCAGAGAGGGCACGCAGTCAGGGGGAGAAGCACCAGAAGGCAGACATAGAAGCCACGCTCCCTCACCTGCCTCCATGATGAACCTGCAGACTTTGAAGTGCGTCCTGGCATCGGGAGGGATCCGGCTGGCCTCCTGCAACCCGGTGGGATCCATAAACTTCGGCCCGTCCCGAAGCATCTGCACAAGTCAAAGGAGCCTGGTCAGATTCGGAAGCTGGCCTTAGGGGAGGGGCTGTGGCTCCGTGGCAGAGCATCTGCTTGGCATGCAGAAGGTCCCAGGTTCAATCCCCAGCATCTCCAGTTAAAGGGACTAGGCAAGTAGGTGATGTGAAAGACCTCTTCCTGAGACCCTGGAGAGGGGCTGTGGCTCAGTGGTAGAGCATCTGCTTGGTGTGCAGAAGGTCCCAAGTTCAATCCCCGATCTCCAGAGTCTCAGGCAGAGGTCTTTCACATCTCCTCCTTGCCTAGCCCCTTTAACTGGAGATGCTGGGGATTGAACATGGGACCTTCTGCATGCCAAGCAGATGCTCTACCTCTGAGCCACGGCCCCTCTCTATGGCTCTCCAGGGTCTCAGGCAGGGGTCTTTCACATCACCTGCTTGCCTGATCCCTTTAACTGGAGATGCCGGGGATTGAACCTGGGACCTTCTGCATGCCAAGCAGATGCTCTGCCACTAAGCCACAGCCCCTCCCCTACTAAGGCCCTTCTCCTCACCAAACCCTGCTCTCACCAGGCTCCACCCCCAAGATCTCCAGGAATTACCCAACCCAGAGTTTTCAACCCTACATCAGGCGGCCTGACCTACCCCAAAGGGTTGTTGTTGTAAGGAGGGGGAAGTCACAAGGAAACCATGGCCCTCCATCCTGAACTTAATAAGGTTTTAATTATAGTCTATTTTATAGTATGTATTAGTGGGGGAGCCAGCTGACGCTCGGTTGTGACGTCACGCGCAGCGCAGGCGGCGTCACACAATGAGGTCATCCGTAGCACGCTCGCTTCGGAGGGAAAAACGTCACGCCGCCGTGATTGACAACCCCAGCCTATGGGCGCCGAGCGTCGGGTGGGGGGTCATGTGACCTCTCACCCAATCAAGCGCCGCTTGTGTGTTGGGGAGGGGGGGGTCCGAGGCTCCCCCGACGAGCTTCTCAATACCCGGATGTCCCCTCAGCCGCCCGACTCAAGAGCCGCATTCAGGGCTTCGGTTCGTTTACTTCCGGGTTGAGGGGGCTTTCCCGTCAATTATAGGCGCTTTAAAACCGCCCAATCAGAAACGCGCCCCCACAGGTGTGACATCAACACGCGACACGAAACTACCGTCAGAGGCGACTGCCTCGTGTCCTGTGCAGTCGTTCTCGCAGACCTGCATTCCTTTCCCTACCAAATTTTGTTCCGGCGCCTGAGATAGACAGCCCTCTATTGAGGTCCTTCTTGAGGCAGTCCCGATTACGATTGGCCGCTGATTAGCCGGCATCCAATAGCAAGAAGGCTTCGACGTCATGCCGCTTTCCCCTAATAGGGCGTGGCAATGGAGGAGCCGGCTAAACGGACCAATCACTCGACGCCGAGCGCTCGGAAGGCGGCCGTTTAACGAGCGGCTCTTGCAACTAGCTAATCACTGGAGAGGAAAGATGGAGGGCGGAGGAGGCAGTTCGATCGTCTGCAGTGGTGCCAACTCCAGCCGGGAAATTCCTGGAGATTTGGAGGAAACGAATATTTGGGAAGGGGTTTCGCCTTGAATCTAGTGTTTTTCCTCTGAAGCGTACATTATCTCCAAGGAGATTGATCTCTGTTGTCTGGAGATCAGTGGCAATTCTGGGAGGTCTCCAGCCCCCACCTGGAGGTTGGCAACCCTAATTCTCAGTGGGAGAGTATTAGGCACCAGGTTTTGCCATTGTTTTTATGCCAAGTTTGCATTACTTGTGTTTAGGGTTGCCAGGTCCCTCTTCGCCACTGGTGGGAGGTTTTTGGGGCGGAGCCTGAGGAGGGCGGGGTTTGGGGGAGGGGAGGGGCTTCAAAGCCATAGAGTCCAATGGCCAAAGCGGCCCTTTTCTCCAGGTGAACTGATCTCTCTCGGCTGGAGATCAGTCGTAATAAGCAGCAGATCTTCTGCTGTTACCTGGAGGTTAAGCACAGACTATGGCTATATATAACTCTATGATAAGTGTATTAGAATGATCGACAAAGGCTACAAGGCCAATGTTACATGAAAATTACACTGTTACTACAAAAAGTACAGTCACATTCATTACTGTAAGTAACAACTTGAAATAAGCATGATTTGATATTTGATAATATTGTTAATATAGAAGTTTAGATATTTATAGCACAATATTGTAAGATATGTTTATTGGTACAGGAACGGGACTGATGAAGAACTGTGAAAGGATCGTCTCCCTAGGCATCGTCACTGTGCACCATCCTTCAGAGAAGATTGTATTTTTGGAATGAATACTTTTTGTAGTAACAGTGTAATTTGCATGTAACATTGGCATTGTAGCCTTATACGCTTATCTTAGAGTTATATATAGCCACAGTCTGTGCTTAGTTACTAACCGTAGGTATTGGTACAGAAGTGTCCTTTTGGATTGCTAAGCTACCTGGAGGTTGGCAACCCTACTTGTATTTGTTTTATTTATAATGAGTCCATGCTGCTCAGGGTTGCCAAACTCCAGGTGGGACTGGATATCTCCTGCTATTACAACTGATCTCCAGCCGATAGAGATCAGTTCACCTGAAGGAAATGGCCTCTTTGGCTATTGGACTCTATGGCATTGAAGCCCCTCCCCAAACCCCACCCTCATCAGGCTCCGCCCCTAAAACCTCCCGCAGGTGGCGAAGGGGGACCTGGCAACCCTGACACTGCTTGAATTGGATTGTGCAAGCAGAGATGGGACAATGCAAAAATTACCTTTGTTACATTTAAATTGCATGTGGTAAATACATTAGCATGCCTCATAGGGTTTCCAGCTCCGGGTTGGGAAATACCTGGAGATTTTGGGGGGCGGAACCTGAGGAGGGGAGGATTAGGGAAGGGGAGGGACTTCAGCACCATAGAGGCCAACTTCCTAAGCAGCCATTTTCTCCCGGGGAACTAATCTCTATCAGCTGGAGATCAGTTGTAATAGCGTGAGATCTCCAACTACTACCTGGAGGTTGGCAACCATAATGCCTCATTAAGTAGGGTTGCCAACCTTCAGGGGCATAAGGGCCTGCCCTGCTAAGTTCTTACCTTATGCTAGCCTGTGTGCGGCAACTACCATAGTTTTCAGTGGTTGCTTGTTCCCAGCTAAGTGTGCGTACCATTATTATTTATTTTAAACATTTGTATGCTGCTTTTGACCACACATGGTCCATCAAAGTCAGTATCGTCTACTCAGACCGGCTCTCTAGGGTCTCAGGCAGAGGTCTTTCACATCACCTACTTGCCTAGTCCCTTTAACTGGAGATGCGGAGGATTGAACCTGGGACCTTCTGCATGCCAAACAGATGCTCTACCACCAAGCCACAGGCCCTCCCTGTGCCCCAAGATTACAGTCTAAGGCAGGGGTTCCCAAACTTTTCGGGCCACTGCTCCCTTGGTTCCACAAACTCAACCCCAGCGTCCCCTACCCTATCCTATACAAAGCATATAGGGGTTTGCATGACTCACTAAAGAAAATAAGAACAATAAAATTTCAAAACAGTAACAATTAATTGCACATCTATTCAAAATCAAATTTAAACTTTTTAGTTGAAATGTTTTCAACAAAACTGATGAACTTGATCCAGTGGTACCAGCTCTTCAAAGTCTGGGGGGAAATTCTGATCATTTCCCCCAAATTTGCCAGGATGGTGCCATAGCTTGAACTATTGTAAATTAGCGAACAACACAGTTGAAGGGGCCCACCTCTAGCGCCCCTAGGGTTGCCAACCTCCAGGTAATAGCAGAAGAGCTCCTGCTATTACAACTGATCTCCAGCCGATAGAGATCAATTCCCATGGAGAAAACGGCTGCTTTGGCAATTGGACTCGATGGCATTGAAGCCCCTCTCCTCCCAAACCCTGCCCTACTCAGGCTCCGCCCCCCCCAAATCTCCCACCAATGGTGAGGAGGGACCTGGCAATGCTAAATGCCCCCCTGCTGCCCTCTTGCCTCTTAGTGCCCCCCTAGGTAATCCCACCGCCCTGACCTGGATGGCCCAGGCTAGCCTGATCTCATCAGATCTCAGAAGCTAAGCAGGATCAGCCCTGTTTAGTATTTGGATGGGAGACCTCCAAGGAAGTCCAGGGTTGCTGTGCAGAGGAAGGCACTGGCAAAAAAACCCCACCTCTGTTAGTCTCTTGCCATGAAAACCCCAAAAGGGGTCGCCATAAGTCAGCTGCGACTAGAAGGCACTTTAGACACACACACACACAGGTAATCCCCCCCAGGGGGTGGTACTGCTCACTTTGGGAACCACTGGTCTAAGGGCTTAAACAGATGAGCTGACAATTGTGCGTCTGATTCTGCATCTTGTTCTGTCTATAAAATGCAGAGTGGAGCCTCATGGAGCCTCGCTTTGCCTCGGAGTTGCAGACACTCTACCTAGGGTTGCCAACTGCCAGGTACTAGCTGGAGATCTCCTGCTATTACAACTGATCTTCAGCCGATAGAGATCAGTTCCCCTGGAGAAAATGGCCCCTTTGGCAATTGGACTCTATGGCATCGAAGCCCCTCTCTTCCACAAACCCCACCCTCCTCAGGCTCCCCCCAAAAAACCTCCCACCAGTGGAGAAGAGGGACCTGGCAACCCTAACTTTACCACTGAGCCACGGCCCTTTCCACCAACATGGGGTCCCCAAGTCTTTGTCACCCCAGACTAATTCAAACCAATAAATTAGACCTGTTTAAAATGCTACAGAACGTAAGCCCTGACCTGGATGGTCCAGGCTAGCCCAATCTTGTCAGATCTGGGAAGCTAAGCAGGGGTCAGACCAGTTTAGTATCTAGATGGGGATACCACCAAGGAAGTCCAGGGTCGCTTCGTGGAGGCAGGCAATGGCAATCCACCTCTGGATGTCTCTTGCCTTGAGAACCCTATGGGGTCGCCATAAATCAACTGCGAACTGATGGCACTTCCTACCATCATAAAATAAAATGGGTGCTAAGAGGAAAAAAAATAAGGCTGAGGCGGATGGTGCAAAGCAAGCTAAATAGATATATAAATATATTATTATTCAATTATTACTAGGGTTGCCAGGTCCCTCTTCGCCACTGGCGGGAGGTTTTGGGGGCAGAGCCTGAGGTGGACAGGGTTTGGGGAGGGGAGGGACTTCAACGCCATAGAGTCCAATGGCCAAAGTGGCCCTTTCCTCCAGGGGAACTGATCTCTATTGGCTGGAGGTCAGTTGTAATAGCAGGAGATCTCCAGCTAGTACCTGGAGTAGGGTTGCCAGGTCCCCCTTCGCCACCAGCGGGAGGTTTTTGGGGCGGAGCCTGAGGAGGGTGGGGTTTGGGGAGGGGAGGGGCTTCAATGCCATAGAGTCCTATGGCCAAAGCAGCCATTTTCTCCAGGGGAACTGATCTCTATCGGCTGGAGATCAGTTGTAATAGCGGGAGATCTCCAGCTAGTACCTGGAGGTTTAGCAAAAAAGAACTAGCACTACTCAATCAAGAAATTAAACAATTAAACAAAGTTCAACTTAAGACCGGAAGGTTTAGCAGCCCTTTTCTTTGGGAGCATAAAAATCAATTAAAAATTCCAAAAAATAGTATATTATAAGAAACTAATACGTTTTACGAAAAAGGAAGAAAATTAAATTATATGGAATATATTCCTCCCAATGAGTATGCTTTCTAACACACTAAGAGGCTGATGAAGCTGTGCTTTGGTGAAAGCGCTAAGATATCCGGAATAGCGTTTCCTCCGTTGTCTTTATATAATCTTTGGACCTATATGGACTTTGTATCTACGTTTGGATCAGAAGAGGATTGAATAGGATAAGACCTTTGGACTTTGGACTTTTTTCCATTTGTTCCTAATATTTCTTTGTTTATAGTGTTTATAGTGTTTATATTGTATGTATTGCACACTTGTGGTGGTTTCTATTATAGCACCTTAATGAATTGTTTAATTTCTTGATTGAGTCGTGCTAGTTCTTTTTTGCTATACTTGTTACTAGTACCTGGAGGTTGGCAACCCTAACCTGGAGGTTGGCAAACCTAATTATTACTGTTGGCAAAACACTTAGGAAATTTTGGGGATTTTACCGGAGTAATAAAATGTATTTTTCCTTTCTTTTGCACCATTGTTGTTGGCCTTATTTTTTACTTTCTACCACCACCAAGGAACATAATAAACAAACAAATATTCATCATGGTGGGGAAATGGTTACCATTTGTCCTCCAGCTTGCTTTGCTCCTAATTTCCCTTTCCTGAAGCTGCTTTTTCCTTATTAAAAATGCATAAACTTGTGTTTTTCTTTTATAACTTCATTTTCTCCAGGGGAACAGATCTGGTTGGCCCCTGTGTGAACAGACTGCTGGGCTTGATGGGCCTTGGTCTGACCCAGCAGGGCTTTTCTTATGTTCTTATCTCTGTTTCCAGGAGATCAGTTGTAATCCCAGATCTCCAGCCACCACCTGGAGGTTGGCAACCCAAGCTATAGCATATGTGAGACCGCTTGACTTCACTACAAGGCTTTCTCTGATCCCTATTTCCATCAAGAAATGGACAGTCAGATTTGTTAAGGTAAAGGTAGTCCCCTGTGCAAGCACCGGGTCATTACTGACCCTTGGGATGACGTCACATCCCGCCATTTACTAGGCAGACTCTGTTTACGGGGTGGTCAGATTTGTTAGTGATCCGTTAACTCTGCAGCTTCTTCTTTTGTCCATAAAATGACCTAGAGGATAGACTTTGTCCGAGTGAGTTGTTTTTATATTTTTAAAAAATCAGAACACTGCGGTATCTTGAATTTTGCAACCTGCATGACTCAGAATAAGCTCATTTGCATGCTAATTTGTATGATTTTAATGTGCCCTTTCCCCACTGCTTTACAGAATTTACTCTGCCATTCCTGCTAGTCAGAGGAAAACAGCCCGCCCTCCGCAACGTCCCTAGTTTCTTTCATCTGCACTTGCCGGATTATCGTTTTTGAATCGTGATACCCCAACCTCAACATTCTTGTACAGTGATGCATTTTGCCAAGCCTCAGAGCTAGCAAATGGCTTATTTTTTAAAAAACAAGGAAAAATGAGGACTCAATTCTAGCTCCGTTTGCAGGTCTTCTCTGAACCAGCAGTATCACAGCATCTGGTGACAAATGGCTTGTATTGCAGGCAAATGCGACCGAGTTGTTCCAATGAAGAGATGGAGGTATTGTGCTATATATTACCTATCCTCATAAATCTGTCAAAGGGGAGGAGCCGGATAACCCTGCTCGAATCTGGTGAACACCCAAATTCAAAGCGCTCTAGGGCACCTCTGCCAGGGCTCGGTTTGTGCCAAGCTGCAGCGATGTGCAAATCAACCACGAATGGGCACTTGCCCAGCTCCGTGTGGTAATACTCTGTCAGACACAAATACCTATGTGTGGTGTAGTGGTGCAGTGGTTAAGAGTGGTGGTTTGGAGCGGTGGACTCTGATCTGGAGATCCGGGTTTTATTCCCCCACTCCTCCACCTGAGTGGCAGACGCTAGTCTGATGAACTGGGTTTGTTTCCCCGCTCCTACACACGAAGCCAGCTGGGTGACCTTGGGCTAGTCACAGCACTCTCAGCCCCACCTACCTCACAGGGTGTCTGTTGTGAGGAGGGGAAGGGAAGAAGTCAGCAATGCTGGTTCTATGACCTTAAGCAGATGATGAGAGGCAGGGCATCGTGGCTATCTTCTGGGTATGCAGTAGGGTCACTGGGGGGGGGGGAGGTAGCTGTGAATTTCCTGCATTGTGCAGGGGGTTGGACTAGATGACCCTGGTGGTCCCTTCCAATTCTATGATTCTAAGAAGAAGAAGAGTTGGTTTTTATATGCCGACTTTCTCTGCCACTTAAGGCAGAATCAAACCAGCTTACAATCACCTTCCCTTCCCCTCCCCGCAACAGACACCCTGTGAGGTAGGTGGGGCTGAGAGAGTGTGACTAGCCCAAGGTCACCCAGCTGGCTTTGTGTGTAGGAGTGGGGAAAGAAATCCAGTTCACCAGATTAGCATCCAGCACTCATGTGGAGGAGTGGGGGATCAAACCCAGTTCTCCAGATCAGAGTCCACCGCTCCAAACCACCGCTCTCAACCACTACACCACGCTGGCTCCCAACTGGCAGATGTTTGCATGAAGGTGATTATAAGCCAGTTTGATTCTTCCTTAAGTGGCAGAGAAAGTCAGCATATACAAACCAACTCTTCTTCTTCTTATCGGCTTGTGCCTGTGTGCGACGGCCGTCATTTAGAACAATACAACCTTGACAGAAGCATTTCATCCACACCAACTCGTTTGGGTAAGGGGAGAGTGAGAACAACCTTGAGTCCTCTGCTGAATTCAGTCCCAGGGAGAAAGCAGCGGAGGCACACAGAACAGAGAATCTGGCGTTCTGGGGACGAGGCTGCTGCATGTGACACAGAGGATAAATTGACCCCGCGGGGGCGGCTGAGGTGCATCGCGGGGGCTCGGCTAACAAAGGAGTCGTGAGAACCGGAATAGTGCGGAGGCAGGGAAGGGAACCGCTCCCCGACGCTGCCAGTAACACTCTGGATGAGTGAGGCTAAGGTGGAGATGGACAGAAAGCTGAAGGGGGGGTGTCACTTCCCACGTTCTTGCCTCTCATCAGACAATCATGCGGGCTTTCAAATTCATGCAAACATGTGCCAGTCCTTAGCACAAATGCCAAGCACAGAGCCAGCGTGGTGTAGTGGATAAGAGCAGTGGTTTGGAGCAGTGGAGTCTAATCTGGAGAACCGGGCTGGATTCCCCGCTCCTCCACATGAAGCCAGCTGGGTGACCTTGGGCTAGTCACAGCTCTCTTCGAGCTCTCTCAGCCTCACCTACCTCACAAGGTGTCTGTTGTGGGGAGAGGAAGGGAAGGAGATCATAAACTGGTTTGGTTTTCCTTTTTAAAAAGGTAGAGAAAATCAGCATATAAAAACCAACTTTCTTCTTGAGAGCGTTGGATGGTAATCTGGTAACCGGGTTGGTTTCCCCACTCCTTTCCATGAAGCCAGTTGGGTGACCTTGGGCTAGTCACAGCTCTCTTAGAGCTCTCTCAGCCCCACATACCTCACAGGGTGTCTGTTGTGGGGAAGGGAAGGTGATTGTAAGCCGGTTTGATTCTCCCTTAAGTGGTAGAGAAAGTCGGCATATAAAAACCAAGTCTTCTGGCAACCCTGTAGGGTTTTCAAGGCAAGAGAATTCAGGGGAGGGGGTTTGCCATTGCCTGCCTCTGCATCATGACCCAGGTATTCCTTGGAGGTTGCCTGTCCAAATACTAACCAGGGCCAACCCTGCTTAGCTTCTGGGATCTGACGAGATCAGGCTAGTCTGGGGCTATCCAACTGTCTAACAGCCCTCGGTTATGAAATTGTTTCTTTTTTTAAAAAAGCCACCCGGACTTTGCAACATCATATAATAATGCGTTTCTAAGTGCAGCCTTGGAAGATGAACGCTTGCATCATGTTGTTCTGGTGATGATGTCCTGTCCCCCCATAGGGAGGGATGTGCTGCTCCAAGCCAAAGGTACCTTTCCAAAATTAATAAAGGTCGGGAAAACAGGGTTGCCATCTCTGGGTTGGGAAATTCTTGGAAATTTGGAAGTGGGGAGGACATGGTTTGGGGAGGGGCGGGACCTCAATAGGATATAATGCTATAGAGTCCATCCTCCAAAGCAGCTGTTTTCTCCTGGGAAACTGATCTCTGTAGTCAGGAGAAAGACAGGCGGAGGAGGAAGGGGAGGAGGTTTTAATACCCCGCTTTTCTCTACCGAAAAAGGTCTCAAAGTGGCTTACAATCACATAGTTAAATTGTAGAACTCCCTGCCCCAGGATGTGGCGATGGCTGCCAACTTGGAAGGCTTTAAGAGGTGAATGGACATGTTCATGGAGGAGTGGAGTATTCATGGCTACTCATTAAAATGGATACTAGTTGTGATGCATACCTATTCTCTCCAGTACCAGAGGAGCATGCCTATTCTATTAGGTGCTGTGGAACGCAGGCAGGACGGTGCTGCTGCAGTCGTCTTGCTTGTGGGCTTCCTAGAGGCACCTGGTTGGCCCCTGTGTGAACAGACTTTTGGACTTGATGGGCCTTGGTCTGATCCAGCAGGGCTTTCCTTATGTTCTTATGTTCTTCCCCTCCCCACAAGAGACAACTTGTGAGGTAGGTGGGGCTGAGAGAGTTCAGAAAGAACTGCGAGTAGTTCAAGGTCACCCAGCAGGCTTCATGTGGAGGAGTGAGGAATCGAACCCGGTTCTCCAGATTAGAGTCCGCCGCTCTTCTCCACTGCACCAAATAAAAATAAAGAAGCCCAGAACTCTTCTGCCGAACCGAGAACTCGGCCTAACTCGAACCCGCACTGCGGTTCAGCCAATAAAAGTTTTTGTTTGTGCTCTGTTGGATGCTGTCTATATGTAGAAAGATCTGGAGCTGGAACCATAGGAGAGACTGTGGGTGGGAGAAGGGGAAAGCATCTGTTTGGACCAATGCGAAACATACTTTCACGATTCCAACCTTCATCCCATCTGGCGGTCGGCACCGGCAAACCCTTGTTCCTCCGGCACAGACGTTTGCCGCAAAATCATATACTGCGCGAAGCTCTACGACAACTCCCCAGGAGAAAAAAGCCATAGGTGAGCTAAACGCCCCCCCCCCCCCGCCACACACCATTTTCTGTTCCCATGGTTTCCATTTGCATGTGTGCTATCCGTTTGCCACTGGAAAATGTTCTCTGAGCTGGGGGGAAGAGCAAAGCACGCCTCTCTCATCTCGAATCTCTGCTGATTTCCAGCGGCCTTTAAAAAAGAAAAAAAGAAAAAGATAACCGCAGCCTAAGAATCAATGAGACCCATTAGCTGCACTCCAAAGAGCTGGCTTTTAAATATCTCAGGTATCAAAGCTCCTTGAATTCACCGCAGGCCAGCAGGGAAGTGGGCGGAACGCTAGCAGCAAAATCAAATCCCTCTGGGGGCAGCGAAAAAGACATCGCGGGTCACCACGGGAGGAGAGCGGGGAGCCTCGTGTCGTAGGCTCCGGCAGTGCTAAGGGGACTGAGCGGCAGCGCTGAATGCCACCATTATCTCGGTGTGTTCAAACCACCGGCCCCTATCTGTTAGAATCATAGAAGCCACAGTGTTGGAAGGGTCCATAGAGGCCATCTAGTCCAACCCTCTGCTCAATGCAGGATCAGCCTAGAGCATCCTTGACAAGTGCTTGTCCAGCCTCTGCTTAAAGGCTGCCAGTGAGGGGGAGCTCACCACCGCCCTAGGTACCCGATTCCACTGTCCAACAACTCTTACTGTAAATTTTTTCCCTAAATTCTGCTGGTACCTTTCCTCCCGCAATTTATGCCCATTATTGCGAGTCCTGTCCTCTGCCGTCAACAGGAACAGCTCCCTGCCCTCCTCTAAGTGACAGCCCTTCAAATACTTAAAGAGCGCAATCCTGTCCCCCCTCAAGCCTCTTTTCCAGATTGAACATTTCCCAAGTCCCTCAGCCTTTCTTGGAAGTCTTGGTCTCCTGGCCCCTGTTCACCCTTGTCGCTCTCCTCTGCGCCTGCTAGATTCTGTCCAAATCTTTTTGGGAGTGAGGCCTCCAGAACTGCACACAGTACTCCAGGTGCGGCCTGACCACTGCACTGTACACCGTTACTCCTTAGCAGGAGCAGATTTGACAGTGATTGGATTGCCAAGGTGCGTAGACAGGGGAAGCAGGTCTGTGAATCTCCCCACATAGTTCTTTCCCTGCAGGAATCGGTCCCTCGGTTAGCTATTGAAGGCCCCTGGGCCAAATCCGGTCCTCTGAGAAATGCCCCTCCAACCATCTTGTGCAAATGGAAAGGCACGGACGTAGGGTTGCCAACCTCCAGGCAATAGAAGGAGATCTCCTGTTATTACAACTGATCTGCCGCTGACAGAGATCAGTTCACCTGGAGAAAATGGCAATTGGACTCTATGGCATTGAAGTCCCTCCCCTCCCCAAATCCAGGCTCCACCCCAAAAATCTCCACTTATTTCCCAACCCGGAGCTGGCAACCCTATCTCCCGCCATAGAGATCAGTTCACCTGGAGAAAATGGCCGCTTTGGCAATTGGACTCTATGGCATTGAAGTCCCTCCCCAAACCCCGCCCTCTTCAGGTTCCACCCCAAAAACCTCCAGGTATTTCTCAACCCGGAGCTGGCAACCCTATCTCCAGCCAATAGAGATCAGTTCACCTGGAGAAAATGGCTGCTTTGGCAATTGGACTGTGTGGCATTGAAGTCCCTCCCCTCTCCAAGCTCCACCCTCCTCAGGCTCCACCCCAAAAACCTCCTGCCATTGGAGAAGAGGGACCTGGCAATCCTAACTGCACGGCACGGTATAATGCAAGTGTAGGGTATAATGCATATGGCGTTATACCCTGAACCCCTCTCCCAGGCTCCACCCTCAAATCTCCAGGTATTTCCAGACCTGGAGTTAGCAACCCTAAGACGACCCCTGGGGCGTGAATGTGTCTACAGCCTTGGACAATGAGGCTGTAACAGGCCTTGAGCTTACTGCGCCGAATAATTGTCGTGTGTCGCCACAATCTGCCAAAGGAAGACGACAAACTGTTTATACGATGGGCTGCCAAGCAACGAGCAAGGAGTCTGCGGAGCAGGGTTTGTGTGGGAAACAAGGACTTCCGTTGGGATGCGTGGGACCGTGCATGCACGAAATTCTGCTCGCCGCGCTGTGCCGTGCTCTTCCGTTCTAATGCATGAGAAGTAACCCGACGGACAGGGTCGAACTGCTCACAAACAGCTGAAAGGCTCCGTAAAAAACCAGCTCTCTGCTTGCAACCGGTGAGTGGAACGTGAACCATACCAGAGGATGTTCAAGCACCCATAGTGGCCATAACTTTGTTGGCTCTGATGAATGAACTCAACGGCCAAATTCCTTTCTTATTTCAGGGTTTCGGCTTGACGAAACCCCCATCTTCCCTTTTAAAGGTTTTTTTTTTCTCTTGCCTGGCAGGAAGGGGGAAGTCAGTCGCTCCCAAATATTGCCCAGGTACCAACCTTCAAAGCTTTAGAAATGCTAATGGCCACCTTGGCTAGAGACAATGGGCATTTATGCAAGGGAGTTTTACCTGTGGTTCATTGGACCCACACTTGCCTGTTGGGAGTCTATGCACCAGCAGTCTCCAAGCTCAAATCAGGGAGTATTTGAATCCCCGCCCCTTGAAATGCTGCTTTGTAATTGGCTGTAGTGAGAGAAAAGTTCCCTCCCCCTGCAACCCAATTGTTGCATAAAAAGGCATTTTAAGGACATAAAACAAAAAATGGAGCAATCTGAAAAGAAGGGGGGAGGAGAAATCCAAGCCTCGGCTTTAAAAAGCCTTTCTCCCTCTCAGAATGAGCTCTGAGGAAGCAGGAAGCATTTGAATCCCCGCCTCTGGACATCCTGCTTTGTAACTGGCTGTGAGCGAAACTAAGCGTGTGTGTTCCGCGCTTTGCCTTATGCATGGGGATTTCACACGGGCTGAGCTCAGGGGAGAGGGAAGAAGGGTTAACAGAGGGACGGGAAGTCCCGGGATTTGTGAGGGCTGGCAGCGAGGGCATCTCTAATGGAGGGAAAACTCATGCGTAACTCCAAGGAACAACTGAGACAGACGGGGGGGGGGTAAACATGAAATGACCAATGGAACAGGCTGTTCACACCTTGTCTGGAATCTGACACCTAGAAGGGACACAGAGACGGGGGGGGGGGGAGTTGCCACATCTCTCACGCAATCGACCGATCTATTTGACAGCAGATAACGCAGTATCCGCTTCACAAAAAGAGTCTTTAGCTGTTTTATCCAGGCAGCGATATGTTTATTTCGTGCAATATTATTTTGTGGACATGCTAAAACAATGTGGGCCAGGGAGTCTATTTGATCCGGACAAAAGGGGCATTTTCGTTCTTTTGATTACGCATGGGTTGGCCACTGTGTGAACAGACTGCTGGACTGGGTGGGCCTTGGTCTGATCCAGCAGGGCTTTCCTTATGTTCTTATGGAGGATGGTGCTATCCATGGCTACTAGTCAGAATGTATACTAGTCATGATGCATGCCTATTCTCTCCAGGATCAGAGGAGCAGGCCTATTAGGGGCTGTGGAAGACAGGCAGGATAATGCTGCTGCAGTCGTCTTGCTTGAGGGCTTCCTAGAGGCACCTAGTTGGCCACTGTGTGAACAGACTGCTGGACTTGATGGGCCTTGGTCTGATCCAGTAGGGCTTTCCTTATGGGGCTATCCATGGCTACTAGTCAAAATGGATACTAGTCATCATGCACACCTATTCTCTCCAGGATCCGAGGAGCCTGCCTATTATATCAGGCGCTGTGGAATTCAGGCAGGATAATGCTGCTGCAGTTGTCTTGTTTGTGGGCTTCCTGGATGCCCCTGGTTGGCCACTGTGTGAACAGACTGCTGGACTTGGTCTGATCCAGCATGGCTTTTCTTATGTCTTTACGGAGGATGGGGCTATCCATGGCTACTAGTCAAAATGGATGCTAGTCGTGATGCAGACCTGTTCTCTCCAGTCTCAGAGGAGCATGCCAATTATATTAGGTGCTGTGGAACGCAGGCAGGATGTTGCTGCTGTTGTCTTGCTTGGGGGCTTCCTAGAGGCACCTGGTTGGCCACTGTGTGAACAGACTGCTGGACTTGGTGGGCTTCGTCTGATCCAGCAGGGCTGTTCTTATGTTCTTATGACTTTTCCGCCCATCAGAGGTCAAGTCGCTCTCCCCGCATGTTTGGCCTGCATTTTCAAGATTCTGGCTAAAACAGCTTCTGGAAAATGCGGGCAAAATGCGCGGGGAGAGCAAGGCGACCTCTGACTGGCAGAAAAGGCCTGCATAATCAAAAGGAAGCCCCAATGCAGTCAGCGGGGATGAGTGCGGGGAAACGTCCCTGCATAAAATGCCAGAGATAATAAAATCCCTTTGCTGCCCTCTGCTGGCTGGGACATCCCTTGATGTCATAAGAGCATCATGCATGCTCATGTCTCACTAACAGTGCATTCCTAAAGAGAGCTACACCATTAGGGTTGCCAGGTCCCTCTTCACCACCAATGGGCAGTTTTGGGGGCCTGAGAAGGACAGGGTTTGGGGAGGGGAGGGACTTCAACGCCATAGAGTCCAACTGCCAAAGCGGCCATTTTTCTCCAGGGGAACTGATCTCTATCGGCTGGAGGTCAGTTGTAACAGCAGGAGATCTCCAGCTAGGACCTGGAGGTTGGCAACCGTAAGCCTCAGCCCATTCATTTCCGTGGGCTTAGACTTGTGTCACCGTGCTTAGGACTGAAACGAAACCAAAGGGCTTGAGCTAAACACTATTAAAATATCAACAAATATATCTGTTCTATTATTATGATGCACAATTATGTTAAAAACACAGGGCCTACAATGCAGGCTAACTAAAAATAGTAAACATTTACATACAACACATTCACAGTTGATGTATATCGATACAATGACCAAACTAAGACCAGATGCTTTATGGCCTTCCTCAGTGGTCATACAGAAAATTATTATATAATACACATCCTGACATCTCCAGTAACGTAATACAAGGTAAATATGTAAAACCCTTGTATTATGTGTGGCTTTGTGTAGCAGGGTTGCCAACCTCCAGGTACTAGGTGGAGATCTCCTGCTGTTACAACTGATCTCCAGCTGATAGAGATCAGTTCCCCTGGAGAAAATGGCTGCTTTGGCAATTGGAATCTATGGCATTGAAGCCCCTCCCCTCTCCAAACCCCACCCTCCTCAGGCTCCGCCCCCCAAAATCTCCAGGTATTTCATAACCTGGAGCTGGCAACTCTACTCCTACGGTTGCCAGGTCCCTCTTCGCCACCAGCGGGAGGTATTTGGGGCGGACTCTGAGGAGGGTGGGGTTTGGGGACGGGAGGGACTTCAATGCCATAGAGTCCAATGGCCAAAGCAGCCATTTTCTCCAGGGGAACTGATCTCTATCAGCTAGAGATCAATTGCAATAGCAGGAGATCGCCAGCCACCACCTGGAGGTTGGCAACTCTATCTACTCCCCATGCCTGCGCGGCCATAATTGTGGCCACCACCCTTCCCATGGGCGTAGGGTTGTCAACCTCCAGGTACTAGCTGGAGATCTCCCGATATTACAACTGATCTCCAGCCGACAGATCAGCTCCCCTGGAGAAAATGGCCGCTTTGGCCATTGGACTCTATGGCATTGAAGTCCCTCCCCTCTCCAAAATCCACCCTCCTCAGTCTCCGCCCCCCAAACCTCCCACCGGTGGCAAAGAGGGACCTGGCAACCCTACATGGGTGCTACCAGCCCCGCTCTCCTCGGCTATCCCTCCTCCCCTTTCCAGGTGTCTGCTGCCTTTCTCAGGGAGACAAGCTGGCCCGGTTTCCACTGGAGCCTCCCCGGGAAGAGTATCCGCCACTGAGTGAAGCGGCTATAAATAGAGAAAGGAGGAAAATCAATAACTTGCAGGCCAGACATAATGCAATTGTAAACCACGCTCCCACCCCGTACGGCTCGCACTCCGCCACCTCAGGCCTTGGCTGCCTCGTTGATGTTCAGCCTGGCCCCCGATTGACTTTCGGACCAAGATGAAGCTCTTGTTGCTTCCAGAGTATTTTCAGCCACTGGAAATTGGCTTAAAAAAAAAAAACTCTCCCCCAAAACTCCACCTGGATTTTTATTAATGCCGGGGGTGCTACTAGGGTTGCCAGGTCCCTCTTTGCCACCGGCAGGAGGTTTTTGGGGCAGAGCCTGAGGAGGGCGGGGTTTGGGGAGGGGAGGGACTTCAGTGCCATAGAGTCCAATGGCCAAAGCGGCCATTTTCTCCGGGGGAACTGATCTCTGTCGGCTGGAGATCAGGTGTAATAGCAGGAGTGCTCCAGCCACCACCTGGAGGTTTGGAAATCAAGCAGCAGAACTGGTGCCTAAGATAGGAAGTGATATAAAACAACGGCACTTATGGTAAAAAAGCATAGAACTACTAAAGGCTTAACTAGGAATTTTCAATATGAATTGAAAGATTCAATTCAATATGAATTCAATATAAATTGAAGATATGAATTCATAAGGACAAGCACAAAACACAAAAACAATGTCCATATCAAGACATCATAGAATTGGTAAAGTCCAAGAATAAAGATACCGTAGGTATCCAGTATTGAGTCCTATTTCGGGTTAGCTTTTTCAATTCTGGCAATCCCGCGACGATCTGTCATAGTTCAACAGAACATAAGTTCCAGAACCAAGGCTTGTAGCCATCTAATACAAGCGGATGTGTTTTGTGCTTGTACTTATGTATTCATATCTTATTGAAAATTCATAGTTAAGCCTTTAGTAGTTCTATGCTTTTTTGCCGTAAGTGCCGTTGTTTTATATCAGTACCTGGAGGTTGGCAACCCTAGGCGCTACAGTTTCTAAATTCAAGTCGCGTCCTCGCTGTCATCCTCACATAGGTAAGCGTGTCCCCAAATGACCCTCGATCACAAAAAGGACCGTATTTTCAAACCTGACTCCTTCTGAGTCACCGAAATCTGATTTATTTTCCTGGCAGGGGAAGGACAGTTCATGATTCTGAAGCCCTTGGAACAGGAAATATTACATCAAGTAGGCGTACTGTCTGCTCATGTGCGATCTAAACAGATGCTGTCATTCATGCCGTTGGAACCTGGAGGGTTGGCTCCCGAAAGGAGGATTTCCCCCCAGGACTGTCCTTGAAGATGGTTAAAGAGCCCCACCCCACCCCACCCCGCCGTCAAGTCACAGCTGACTTGTGGTGATCCCGTAGCATTTTCAAGACAAGACAGTTTCTGAGGTGGCTTGCCCTTGTCTGCCTCCGCGTCATGACCCTGGTATTCCTTGGAGGTAGGGCTGCCAGCTCCAGACTGGGAAATACTTGGAGATTTTTGGAGGAGGGCGGGGTTTGGGGGAGGGATTTCAATGCCGTAGGGTCCAATGGCCAAAGCGGCCGTTTTCTCCAGGCGAACCGATCTCTGTCAGCTGGAGATCAGCTGTAATAGCAGGAGATCTCCAGCTAGTAATTGTAATTTTAAAACATTGGGCACTCAGGCTGAAGAAGCCATCATTGGTGAAAGCGTCTATTACCTGGAAGACGTTTCCATTCTACAATAAGTGCCAGCTTGGTCTCCGTTTGAAACACCTGCAGCACATAGCCAGTGGATATAAAAGTCTGATTGGACTCTTGGAAAATCTGTAGGAATTCTTTCTACTTTCGGGACCAGCTCTTACAAAGACTGAAATTATACTGGAAAGTCTTTAAGACTCAAAGAGAAACATTAGACATAGATTTGTTGTATATATTGTTCTTTGAGTTGTCTTTAGATATTTGTGTATAATGTTCTCTTGTTTGTCGCTCACCTATAAATATTGCTTGCACCACATTTTGTATCGACTATCTCCTTTTGAATATATGTATAGAACTGAGCCTTGTGTGGATTGTTTTTGCATAGTACCCGGAGGTTGGAAACCTTACTTGGAGGTCTCCCATCCAAATACTAACCAGGGTCAGGCCTAGGGTCTTCCAAGGCCGTGGTCCAATACTCTAGCCGCTACACTTCGCTGTCTCTCTTTCTGTCTTTTTTTAAAATCCCCTGGCCGTGGAAGAGCCACACGTTTAGCATTTTCAGAGGCCAGTATTTTCAGAAGCTTAAAAACATAAAATAAAATTATGGCCTCAATTCGGATTGCCAACCAGGTTTTTCTTCTTCTGTTGAGAAATCATACCGGCATGGGTACCTGTATATTGCCCCAGCAGGGCAAACGGTGGCTCCCCAGGGCTGTCCTATAGACTTGCCAACCTCCAGTTGAGAGCGGGAGCGCTCTCCTGGAATCACAACTGATCTCCAGGTGACAGAAGTCAATTCCCCTGGGGGAAATGGATGGTTTGAAGGGTGGACTCTATGGCACTGTACCCCACTGTCCTCCACAGGCTCCCCCCAAAAAAAATCTCCAGGAATTTTCCAACTTGGTGTTGGCAACCCTAGCTGGGTGCCATATTCTGAGGCCTCCCCCCGGATCTCTCACCCATATCCTTAACCCTGTTTTCTTCTCTGTCAGCATTCACTCTGATGATGCTCTGGAGGAGGGGAAGAAGAAGAAGAAGAAGAAGAAGAAGAAGAAGAAGAAGAAGAAGAAGAAGAAGAAGAAGAAGGAGGAGGAGGAGGAGGAGGAGGAGGAGGAGGAGGAGGAGGAATTGGTTTTTATATGCTGACTTTCTCTCCCACTTAAGGAAGACACAAACTGGCTTACAATCACCTTCCCTTCCCCTCCCCACAACAGAAACCCTGTGAGGTAGGTGGGGCTGAGAGAGCTCTAAGAGAGCTGTGACTAACCCAAGGTCACCCAGCTGGCTTTGTGTGTAGGCATGGGGGAACCAACCCGGTTCACCAGATTAGCCTCTGCCGCTCACGTGGAAGAGTGGGGGGATCGAACCCGGTTCTCCAGTTCAGAGTTCACTGCTCCAAACCGCCGCTCCTAACCCTCTGCTGGTGGCTGGAGGGTGGGGGGGACGGGACCTGGCAACCCTACCAGTGGGCTATCCTTCATCGCTCCCTTTCCTGCAGCTTTCCCTCCTGTCCTCTTTGACCGTACCTGCCTGGTGACATCACCTCTCTTAAGAGAGAGAGAGAGAGAGAGAGGCCTGGAGAGCGTCAGCCTGGCACACGCAGAGGAGCTGACGGACAGCGAGAATCATCCCCATGAAACAAAGGGCTAGTTTCCCCGTCCTTAAAAGCCTCCTTCCCCTCCTCCCTACTTTAATGGGAGTCGTGTGAGCATAAACAGATGATCTCATCCCTTGGCCGGCTGGTTCCCTTTCTCCATTACCCACTCAGAGATTGCCAACATGATTCCCGTATTCTCTGCAGAGCTGGGCCGGCACATAGGATCACGCAGTGACAGCAAGCTTGGCGAAGTGGTTAAGAGTGGTGGTTAGGGTGGCCTCTTCACCATCAGCAGGAGGTTTTTGGGGCCAGTTGTAATAGCAGAAGGTCTCCAGCTAGTACCTAGAGGTTGGCAACCCTACAATGGGCCCCGACCTGACCTGTAAGCACTGTAAGGTAGGGTTGCCAACCTCCAGGTACTAGCTGGAGATCTCCTGATATTACAACTGATCTCCAGCCGACAGAGATCAGTTCGCCTGGAGAAAATTGCCGCTTTGGCAATTGGACTCTATGGCACTGAAGTCCCTCCCCTCCTCAAACCCTGCCCTCTTCAGGCTCCGCCCCAAAAACCTCCTGCCGGTGGTGAAGAGGGACCTGGCAACCGTAGTGTAAGGTGTAGTTTAGGGTTGCCAGATCCCTCTTCGCCACCGGTGGGAGATTTTTGGGGTGAAGCCTGAGGAGGGCGGGGTTTGGGGAGGGGAGGGACTTCAATGCCATAGAGTCCCATTGCCAAAGCGGCCATTCTCTCCAGGCGAACTGATCTCTGTCGGCTGGAGACCAGTCGTAATAGCAGGAGATCTCCAGCTAGTACCTGGAGGTTAAGCAATCAAAATATACACCACCATACCACTACTCACAGTCAAGAAATAAGTACGGATACGGCTAATCAAATTTAAGTCAATCACAATCACAATACAATTCAAGGTTCTCAAAATTTATCTTCAGTTCTTTCTCATCTTTCAGTTCTTCCTCGGCCCCTTTCAATTTGGTTCAAATTGCATTCATTCAAAAAGTCATTTCCATTTCTCCCGGTCAGGATGCAGACGCAACCACGTATAATTTCTTTTCAAAATTCCTTGCAAGGATATACAATTCTAAATACGTAGGCGCACAGATGCTACTAACCATTCCCATAGGGATATATAGTGTTACTGAAACGATCGTCCCCCTCATCATTCTTCTGAGAACAATTGGATCTTACCCTTATGGGACTTTGGACTCTTTGACTTCTAGCCTACATTTGAGAAGACTACTCAAGATAGGACTGTGGAGATTGTTACCGTGTAGGATTGTGAGCATAGGATTGTAAATAAAATTGTATGTTGTATGTCTTTCATTGCACATTTGCATGAGATTGAGATAAATTTTGAGAACCTTGAATTGTATTGTGATTGTGAGTACCTGGAGGTTGGCAACCCTATCCCAGTTGCTGAGTGAGGTGATGGTTAGAATCTGGCAACTGTAGTCCCTCTTCCCCAAAAGTAAAACCTACGCGATTCTGGCCGAGTTCAGGGCATGGGTGTCACATGGGAGATGTGCAGTTGGATAGCCTCCAATGTTTTTCTAATTATTATTATTTTTGCTTTGAAAGAGCACTCTTGCGGGGGCCCAAATTGTGGGAAAGCGGAGTCATTTCCCCAGTATAAACCGTGTCCGTGAGTTGGCGTTTGCCCTGCTGGGCAAAAGAAATAAAAATAAAATCCGGGTCTCTCCACAGAAACCACTTGGGCAATAAATGTCAGAATGCTGTCATTGCTACGGATTTGTGCATTTTAATGTTATCTGATCATATTGTACTGATTTTACTCATCGCATGTTCTCTAAAAGAAAGTGGCAATTCATAAATATTAGAAGTGGAAAGGGAAGGGAAGGGAAGGAGAGAAGAGCCATTTCTTGCATAGGTGGGATGCATAATAGGTCTTAGAACGTCAGTGGGGACTGATTAGGGTTACCAATGGGGTTGCCAGCCTCCAAGTGCTGATGGAGATCTCCTGCTATTATAGCTGATCTCCTGCCGATAGAGATCAGTTCCCCTGGAGAAAATGGCCACCTTTGGCAATTGGACTCTATGGCATCAAAGTTCCTCCCCTCCCCCAAACCCTGCCCTCCACAGGCTCCGCCCCTAAAATCTCCAGATATTTCCCAACCCAAAGCTGGCAACCCTAGTTACCAAGTCCAGTTGGGAAATTCCTGGAGATTTGAGGGTGGAACCTAGGGCGGGGCGGGACCTCAGTGGGGTATAATGCCATAAACTCCACCCTCCGAAGCAGCCATGTTCTCCAGAGGAACTGAAATCTGTCATCTGCACATCCAGTTGTAATTCCCGCCCGGAGTAGGGTTGCCAGGTCCCTCTTCACCACTGACGGGAGTCTGAGGAGGCCGGGGTTTGGGGAAGGGAGGGACTTCAATGCCATAGAGTCCAATGGCCAAAGCAGCCATTTTCTCCAGATAAACTGATCTCTATCACCTGGAGATCAGTTGTAACAGCAGGAGATCTCCAGCTACTACCTGGAGGTCGGCGACCCTAACCCGGAGGTCAGTAACCCTAGCATTGATGCAGGCTATCCAGAAACTGCGGGAGGACCCAAGTTCATTTCACATCCTGGTCAAGAAAACGCTCTCTAACTGGGATGAATAGATGTCTTTATTTGTGCGAGGGAGAAAAGGGTTATGTGTGCGTCGGCGCATGCATTTTGAAGCAGGGTGGCGGCGGCAGGGTGTAAGGCAAGTCTTCCCTCTGCTTTTGTGAGCTGGCGTGTCTCTCCGTGGGATGAGTGTTATCAGCTGCTTGCATCCATGGCTCAGGGCACGACTGGGACTAGTATGAAAACGGCTGTGTACTAACAAATGCGTGTCCTTGGAATAGAGTCGGAAGGGGCCATACAGGCCATCTAGTCCAACCCCTTGCTTAATGCAGGACCAGCTGGCTTCATGTTTCGGAGTGGGGAAACAAATCCAGTTCTCCAGATTAGTGTCTGCCACTCATGTGGAGGAGTGGAGGAATCAGACCTGGTTCTCCAGATTAGAGGGAGGGAGGGAGGAAGGAAGGGGCTGAGAGAGCTGTGACTAGCCCAAGGTCACCCAGCTGGCTTCATGCGTAGGGGAGGGGAATCAAACCCAGTTCTCCAGATTAGAGTCCGCCACTCATGTGGAGGAGTGGGGGAATCAAACCCGGTTCTCCAGATTGAAGGAAGGAAGGAAGGAAGGAAGGAAGGAAGGAAGGAAGGAAGGAAGGAAGGAAGGAAGGAAGGAAGGAAGGAAGGAAGGAAGGAAGGAAGGAAGGGGCTGAGAGAGCTGTGACTAGCCCAAGGTCACCCAGCTGGCTTCATGCATGGGGGGGAATCAACCCCAGTTCTCCAGATTAGAGTCCGCCGCTCATGTGGAGGAATGGGGATCAAACCCGGTTCTCCAGATCAGAGTCCACTGCTCCAAACCACCGCTCTCAACCACTACACCACACTGGCTCTCAGGGGAGCAGTATCTTGCTGCCCGCCGTGACTTGAAAACGTTATAAATAGAGAAGAGTGCCCACTCAAAACACAGAATGTGGAAAACCCTGTATTGGATCCAAACACCCCTCCCCAACTGTACGTCTTCATTTTTTTTCCCTGCACAGGATGAAAATGGATATGTTGCCAAGGAGATTAGAACCGGAGGAGGATGAGGACGACAGGAACGTGCGCGTGTTTTCATAAAACTATTCTTGGAAATTTACTTTGCCTGGATTCTTTCTTTGCTGTGAATCGCCGAGAGAGGTTCCACCTTGGTTGGCATTAAGATGGCGTTCTCTGTGGTCGAAACTTGGTCCTTGGCACATTCACCCTTTGGCACAGTAGTAGTGCGGGGCGGGGAGATGGAGAAGGAAGTACGAAGATCACATCCATCTCACATTGTTCAACCTGTACAGCGGATGCTAATGGGAGTTTTCAGACAATCTTTGCAAGCGATTTATTGTGTCAACCTCCAGGTTGTGGCTGGAGATATTCCGGAATAACCTACATGACATTGCTTGAACTGACAGACGCCAGGACCATCATCCCCTGAGGTGCCCAGATCTAAAACTTAGTTTACAAATGAATTTAACAGTGCGTTCCTGGGAGGAATGCCTGCGCCGGCCATAGGAGGCAGCGCGACTGCGTTGCCTCCAAAGGAGGTCCCCTCCCCCGAAACCTCCCCGTGGCGTAAAAAATTGGTGCAACCATAGTGTTGCATGGGAGATACACCACCTAAAAAGGTGGCATATCTTGCAAAAATAAAAAAGGGTCGTTCTCGGCCCGAAAGGGCTTTGGAGGCTCCTCCCCCAGCCCGGCGCCGGAACACCTTGGGAATGCCTTATGGGACACCAGAACACCTCCCGGGACGCCGGCACAGGCTTTTACACTGGTGGGACACAGGCGGAAGGCCCCGTTGGTGTCCCGGTGAGGCACTGCCACGGCAGTATCAGTGCCCGGGCTTTCCCACTGGCATTCGGGTAAGGTTGCCAACCTCCAGGGACTAGCTGGAGAACTCCTGCCGTTATAACTGATCTCCAGCTGATAGAGATCAGTTGCCCTGGAGAAAATGGCCGCTTTGGCAATTGGACTCTGTGGCATTGAAGTCCCACTGGTGGCTTCCTGGAGGCACTTGGTTGGCTACTGTGTGCGAACAGACTGCTGGACTTGACGGGCCTGGGTCTGATCCAGCAGGGCCTTTCTTATGTTCATGCCTATTCTCTCCAGGATCAGAGGAGCACGCCTGTTATATGAGATGCTGTGGAATGCAGGCAGGACAATGCTGCTGCAGTCGTCTTGCTTGTGGGCTTCCCTAGAGGCACCTGGCTGGCCATGGTGTGAATGGACACAGGGGAGGAGCCGTAACTCGGTGGTAGAGCATCTGCTTGGCATGCAGAAGGCATCTCAGGTTCAATCCCCAGCATCTCCACTTCAAGGGACTAGGCAAGTAGGTGATGTGAAAGACCTCTAGCCTGAGACCCTGGAGAGCCGCTGCCGGTCTGAGCAGACAATGCTGGCTTTGATGGACCCAGGGACTGATTCAGTAGAAGGCAGCTACATGTGTTCATGCGACTGCGGAACTGGATGGGCCTTGGTCTGACTAGGGTTACCAGGTCCCTCTCCGCCACAGGCGGGAGACTTTTGGGGCGGGGCCTGAGGAGGGCGGGGTTTGGAGAGGGGAGGGACTTCAATGCCATAGTTCAATTGCCAAAGTGGCCATTTTTCTCCAGGTGATCTGATCTCTTATCGGCTGGAGGTTGGTTGAATTAGCAGGAGATCTTCTACTACCTGGCAGTTCAATAAACACGATGGGTACTGATATAAGATATGCAATCCTAAAGGAAATAATACTCAGTACACAGCCACTGATAATTACAAATATATTCACTACTGTAATTACAAAATGAACATCAATGTGTATACAAGTTACCAACTTTTCACATTCAATTAACCTATCTTTGGTTATAAATTCAATTCACGGTGATCCTGGAATCTGTTGATTCCAGGATCACCGTGAATTGAATTTATAACCAAAGATAGGTTAATTGAATGTGAAAAGTCGGTAACTTGTATCTGTTGATTCCAGGATCACCGTGAATTGAATTTATAACTAAAGATAGGTTAATTGAATGTGAAAAGTCGGTAACTTGTATCTGTTGATTCCAGGATCACCGTGAATTGAATTTATAACCAAAGATAGGTTAATTGAATGTGAAAAGTCGGTAACTTGTATCTGTTGATTCCAGGATCACCGTGAATTGAATTTATAACCAAAGATAGGTTAATTGAATGTGAAAAGTCGGTAACTTGTATCTGTTGATTCCAGGATCACCGTGAATTGAATTTATAACCAAAGATAGGTTAATTGAATGTGAAAAGTCGGTAACTTGTATCTGTTGATTCCAGGATCACCGTGAATTGAATTTATAACTAAAGATAGTACTCAGCTCAAACCCAACCCCTCTCTGACTCTTCCTACACACTTGACACTGAGAGACACTGTCCTTCAGTGTCACTCCTCTGAAGATGCCTGCCACAGCTGCTGGCGAAACGTCAGGAAAGAAAATTCCAAGACCACGGTTACACAGCCCGGATAACCTACAAGAACCAGTGAATGTGGAAAGTTGGTAACTTGTATCTGTTGATCCCAGGATCACCGTGAATTGAATTTATAACCAAAGATAGGTTAATTGAATGTGAAAAGTTGGTAACTTGTATCTGTTGATTCCAGGATCACCGTGAATTGAATTTATAACCAAAGATAGGTTAATTGAATGTGAAAAGTCGGTAACTTGTATCTGTTGATTCCAGGATCACCGTGAATTGAATTTATAACCAAAGATAGGTTAATTGAATGTGGAAAGTCGGTAACTTATATCTGTTGATCCCAGGATCACTGTGAATTGAATTTATAACCAAAGATAGGTTAATTGAATGTGGAAAGTCGGTAACTTGTATCTGTTGATTCCAGGATCACCGTGAATTGAATTTATAACCAAAGATAGGTTAATTGAATGTGAAAAGTCGGTAACTTGTATCTGTTGATTCCAGGATCACCGTGAATTGAATTTATAACCAAAGATAGGTTAATTGAATGTGAAAAGTCGGTAACTTGTATCTGTTGATTCCAGGATCACCGTGAATTGAATTTATAACTAAAGATAGGTTAATTGAATGTGAAAAGTCGGTAACTTGTATCTGTTGATTCCAGGATCACCGTGAATTGAATTTATAACTAAAGATAGGTTAATTGAATGTGAAAAGTCGGTAACTTGTATCTGTTGATTCCAGGATCACCGTGAATTGAATTTATAACTAAAGATAGTACTCAGCTCAAACCCAACCCCTCTCTGACTCTTCCTACACACTTGACACTGAGAGACACTGTCCTTCAGTGTCACTCCTCTGAAGATGCCTGCCACAGCTGCTGGCGAAACGTCAGGAAAGAAAATTCCAAGACCACGGTTACACAGCCCGGATAACCTACAAGAACCAGTGAATGTGGAAAGTTGGTAACTTGTATCTGTTGATCCCAGGATCACCGTGAATTGAATTTATAACCAAAGATAGGTTAATTGAATGTGGAAAGTCGGTAACTTGTATCTGTTGATCCCAGGATCACCGTGAATTGAATTTATAACCAAAGATAGGTTAATTGAATGTGGAAAGTCGGTAACTTGTATCTGTTGATTCCAGGATCACCGTGAATTGAATTTAGAACCAACGATAGGTTAATTGAATGTGAAAAGTCGGTAACTTGTATCTGTTGATTCCAGGATCACCGTGAATTGAATTTAGAACCAACGATAGGTTAATTGAATGTGGAAAGTCGGTAACTTGTATCTGTTGATTCCAGGATCACCGTGAATTGAATTTAGAACCAAAGATAGGTTAATTGAATGTGAAAAGTCGGTAACTTGTATCTGTTGATTCCAGGATCACCGTGAATTGAATTTATAACCAAAGATAGGTTAATTGAATGTGAAAAGTCGGTAACTTGTATCTGTTGATTCCAGGATCACCGTGAATTGAATTTATAACTAAAGATAGGTTAATTGAACGTGAAAAGTCGGTAACTCGTATACACATTGATGTTCATGTTGTAATGACAGTAGTGAACACATTTGTCATTATCAGTGGCTGTGTACTGACTACCTGGCCGTTGGCAACCCTGCCTCTGACCCCGCCTGGCCTTCCCGATGTCCTTAGGGAGGATGGGGCTATCCAGGGCTACTAGCCCAAACAGCTGCTAGTCCCGACGCACGGCTACCCTCTCCGGGACGCGAACCCTTCCAGGCTCCCACGACGACCCCACATCTCCCCCCCACCCCACCCCTCGGGCACATTTACATATCGGCCCCTCCTCCCGCCGAGCGGCCAATGGGGGCGCGGCGGGGCGGGGCGGCGGGTCTGTACACAGCCACCACGTGGAGGCGGGGTGGGGAGTCGGGGGGAGCGCAGAGGCGGGCGGGCGAGCGGGGCTCGAACGCGCGGCGGGCGGGGAGGCTGGAGGCGGCCGGCGGGCTCTCTCCCTCCCTCCTTCCTCCGCCCCGGCCTGCCTGCCTGCCTTCCCTCCCTCCTGGCCGGGCTCGCCCAGCGGAGCGCCGCCGGAGCGCATCCCTCGCCCCTTCCCTTCCCTTCTCCCCCGGCTGCGGATGGAGGCCGGTTGATGGGCGGCCGGCCGGCCGGGCCAGGCTCGCCGGCCGCTGCAGGGGCGGAGAAGGCTCGCCTCGCCCGCAGGATGCAGGAGCCGCCCAGGGGAGCCGGGGAGCCCAGCCGGCGGGTGAGTGCGGCGTCTTGGCGGGGCCCGGGGAGGCGTCGGGGCTACCGGGACCCCCCCCCCTCTCCGGGTGACCGGCCGTGGGGTAGCAGCTGGAAAGGGGACCTATCGAAACCAGGGACGGCCGTGGCCCGTAGAGGAGGCACGGTTGCCCGTAGGGAGGAATGGGGGACGGCGCTTGCCCGTAGGGAATCAACGCGCGCTCGCCATGGGGAGCGAAGGAAAGCGCGCTTGCCCGTGGAGAATCACGGATGCTACGCTTGCCCGTAGAGAATAAAGGCACGCGTGCCCATAGGGGATAACCCATAGAGAGTGAAGGAAAGCACGCTTTCCCATAGAGAGTAATGGGAACCATGCTTGCCCATAGGGAATAATGAAAACCGCGCTTGCCCATAGGGGATAAAAGCGTGCTTGTCCGTATAGAGTCAAGGAAAGCACGCTTGCCCATAGAGAATAAAGGCATGCGTGCCCATAAGGGATAACCCATAGAGAGTGAAGGAAAGCACGCTTGCCCATAGAGAATGATGAAAACCACGCTTGCCCATAGGGGATAACAGCGTGCTTGCCCATACCGAGTCAAGGAAAGCACGCCTGCCCAGAGGGAATAAAGGCGTGCTTGCCCATAGAGAGTAATGGGAACCATGCTTGCCCATAGGGAATAATGAAAACCGCGCTTGCCCATAGGGGATAAAAGCGTGCTTGCCCATACCGAGTCAAGGAAAGCACGCCTGCCCAGAGGGAATAAAGGCATGCTTGCCCATAGAGAGTAATGGGAACCATGCTTGCCCATAGGGAATAATGAAAACCGCGCTTGCCCATAGGGGATAAAAGCGTGCTTGCCCATACCGAGTCAAGGAAAGCACACCTGCCCAGAGGGAATAAAGGCATGCTTGCCCATAGAGAGTAATGGGAACCATGCTTGCCCATAGGGAATAATGAAAACCGCGCTTGCCCATAGGGGATAAAAGCGTGCTTGCCCATACCGAGTCAAGGAAAGCACACCTGCCCAGAGGGAATAAAGGTATGCTTGCCCATAGAGAGTGAAGGAAACCATGCTTGCCCATGGGGAATAATGAAAACCGCGCTTGCCCATAGGGGATAAAAGCATGCTTGCCCATACCGAGTCAAGGAAAGCACGCTTGCCCAGAGGCAATAAAGGCATGCTTGCCCATAGAGAGTAATGGGAACCATGCTTGCCCATAGGGAATAAACACATGCTTGCCCATACCCTACCAGAAAAATAAAGCTCATACCCTACCAGAAAATATTTTTGTTAGTCTTTAAGGTGCTACTGGACTCTTGCCCTTTTTGACTACTGCAAACAGACTAACACGGCTACCCACTGTGAATTATGCTTGCCCATAGAGAGTCAAGGAAAGCACGCTTGCCCATAGGGTACAATGGGAACCATGCTTGCCCATAGAGAGTCAAGGAAAGCACGCTTGCCCATAGGGTATAATGCTTGCCCATAGAGAATAAACGCATTCTTGCCCATAGAGAGTAATGGGAACCATGCTTCCCCATAGGGGATAAAAACATGCTTGCCCATAGAGAGTCAAGGAAGGCATACTTGCCCATAGAGAGTAATGGGAACTATGCTTTCCCATAGGGAATAAACACATGCTTGCCCATAGAGAGTCAAGGAAAGCACGCTTGCCCATAGAGAGTCAAGGAAAGCACGCTTGCCCATAGGGTACATTGGAAACCATGCTTGCCCATAGGGAATAAACGCATGCTTGCCTATAGAGAGTAATGGGAACCATGCTTGCCCATAGAGAATAACCCATAGAGAGCGAAGGAAACCACCCTTGCCCGTAGAGAATAATGGAAACCACGCTTGCCCATAGGGAATAAACACATTCTTGCCCATAGAGAGTAATGCTCATGAGAGGGAGGGCATCTTGGCCATCTTCTGGGCATGGAGTAGGGGGTCACTGGGGGTGTGGGGAGGGAGGTAGCTGTGAGTTTCCTGCACTGTGTTGGACTAGATGACCATGGTGGTCCCTTCCAACTCTATGATTCTGTTCTATGAAAGCACACTTGCCCATAGGGAATAATGGAAACCACAGTTGTCTATAGGGAATAACAGAGAGCGTGCTTTCCATTACTCGCTATGGGCAAGCGTGCTTTGTATTACTCCCTATAGGCAAGCGTCGCTTCCATTGTTCTCTGTGGGGAATCTTGCATTCTCTGTGGGCAATGGTGAATTGTCTGTGGGCAATCGCTGTCCTTAGCTTTAGTACATCCTGGGGGAAATGGCCTCTGAGCACGCGCAGAGCGTCTTTTCCCCCTTGAGAACACTATCATAGAGTCGGTCTGCAAGTGTTGTCTAAGAGGAAGATCCTCTTGTGTTGTCTGTGGAGCATCCCACTCGGTTGACTGTGTTGATTTATTCTGTGGCATCTGCCTTGCGTCCCAGTGAGCAAGGTCTCTGAGCATGTGCGGAGTTGCCTTTCCCCCTCGCAACTGTGTAACCCGTCTTGGCATCAGGTGGCAAGTCATCAGTGCCTCTGAGCATTGAGTCCCATGATTAAGGACCCCACAGTAAATCCGTTTTGTAAAATTAATATTTTGGAAGGGGCTATGCCGCCTAACATTTGCCGTTTTTGGGAAGGAAGCAGCCAGGGGTGGATCTCACCCATCCCCCACCCCCTACTAAGAAACTCAAAGAAGCAAAAAATAATTCCTCCCTCCTCCTTAGTATCCTCAGAACAACCTTGCAAAGTAGGATTGGCAGAGAAAGAGCGACTGACCAGATATCACCCAGCAAGTTTCCATGACAGAGCAGGGATTTGAACCCAGGTCTCTAGGATGGCCCAGGCGGCCCTGATCTCAGAAGCTAAACAGGGTCAGCCCTGGTTAGCACTTGGATGGGACACCACCAAGGAAGTCCAGGGTTGCTACGCAGAGGCAGGCAACGGCAAACCACCTCTGCCTGTCTCTTGCCCTCACCTGGATGGCCCAGGCTGGGGCGATCTCAGAAGCTAAGCAAGGTCAGCCTTGGTTAGCACTTGGATGGGAGATCACCAGGGATGTCCAGGGTTTGCAAACCACCTGTGCCCGTTTCTTACCCTCACCTGGATGGCCCAGGTTAGCCCAAGCTAAGCAGGGTCAGCCATGATTAGTATTTGGATGGGATACCACCAAGGAAGTCCAGGACTGCTATGCAGAGGCAGACAATGGCAAACCGCCTGTGCCCATCTCTAGCCCTCCCCTGGATGGCCCAGACTAGCCTGCTCTCAGAAGCTAAGCAGGGTCAGCCCTGGTTAGCACTTGGATGGGAGACCACCAAGGAAGTCCAAGGTTGCTACGCAGAGGCAAACAATGGCCAACCACCTCTGCGAGGGTGACCAAGTTCTTGAGTTAGCAGCAAGAGTACTCTGCCTTGTGGATGGTACTGTGTTCCTAATGAAGGAGGGGCTTTATTTTAATCGCCATCCATTGGAGCACAAGGAGGTTTTGCAGTCTGTGAATCAGCTCTCGATGGGGAGGGTAGGAGACTGGTCTGTGCTTAGAGGGGAACCATATTTGTGCAGGGGGTACACGGGTGCGGGGGAGATGATTTTCCTGACTGAAGTGGGGAATTAAGAGGGAAGCAATCCCCAGATGAGTCAGGCGTGCCCGCGGAGCTTCCCATACAGGCCTTGGAAGTTGATAGGAACACCACGTCCAACGATACTAGGGCTGCCAACCTCCAGGAAGTAAACAAGCAAAAAACAGCCCGCCGGCTCAGAATCAAGAATATAATGATACACATACCAAAGTAAGCAATTACTAACAAAAGCACAATACTAATAGCCACAAATAAGAAACATCCAGCCGATGAACAGGTAATCTGCAAACGGAGCAACCAGAAGTGGTCCACAAAGGAGTCTAAGACCACTCAGCAGTGGCCGATAAACTCAGCTGGTAAATGACACGAAAAACGCTGAGCCTTGCCTCTGAGTCTTGAAAAATCACCATAGGCTTGGTAAAGCACACGATTGTGCGATGCAACAATTGCCTTTGAACCCTCTGCGGTCTGCACTTAATTGATGAAGCATACAGGCTGATGAAGCTTCGGCGAAACGTGTTTCTGTCATCTGGAGGGCACGTTCTAGTCTGTTATTTACCAGGCCTATGATTTTCCAAGCCAGCATAGAAAGCAGGTTAGATACAAAATGAATTTTCCGGATGTCTTTTTGAATAATCACGTTTTCTGCAATTTGACCACCGAGGAAGGCCCAATAGTCCGAAATGCGTATGGTCTATCGGACGGTCATTTATATTTTACATACCATCAACGGTGCTGATTATTTTTGTAACGGTTTGCAGCCTTCAGTCCAGGCTCAGTGTTTTTATCCATTACACCTAATGTGCACCTAATAAACATATAAATATTTTTGTGAAGAATTTTTAGTTCTCAGCTCAACCCTTAGGTTCCCTGTTCTCTAGGGTGCTCTTTAGAGGGAACAGGGAACCTGTGGAGAACCAGCATGGTGTAGTAGTTAAGAACGGTGGTTAGGAGTGGTGGACCGGATTTGGAGAACCGGGTTTGGTTCTGCACTCCTACACATGAGCAGCGGAGGCTAACCTGGTGAACCGGGTTGGTTTCCACACTCCTACACCTGAGCAGCGGACTCTAATCTGGAGAGGATTCCCCACTCCTTCACATGAATCCAGCTGAGCGACCTTGGGCTAGTCACGCTCTCTCAGCCCCACCTACCTCACAGGGTGTCTGTTGTGGGAAAGGGAAGGTGACTGGAAGCCGGTTTGAGTCTCCCTTAAGTGGTAGAGAAAGTCAGCATATAAAAATAAACTCTTCTTCTTCCTTAAGTGGTAGAGAAAGTCGGCATATAAAAACAAACCCTTCTTCTTCCTTAAAAAAAACCCAAATCTGATCCTGAAAAATGAGTCTGTCTCTTAAATTTTTGAGCTGGATTCTAGAGCCAAAGGAAGGTTGTCTGGGTCTGTTACAAGGCACCCCCCCCCCAAAAAAAAAGACTAATCACAGCTTGTGGATGTGTGGAACTGGGAATAAAAGAGTTCCAGGGCGCAGGATGCTGGGCAGCTTTGAGCCCCCAAACCTCTGGGTTGAGAAGCCCAGGGGAGGGGAGGGAGTGTGTACACAGCCAATGTTGTCATCCGGCTCTCTCGGCAGTTGATGCCGTCTTCACTCCAGTTGCCAGGAAGTCCCGTCAGCATCTAGCCAGGATGAGGGGGGGACAGGCTAAGGTGCCAGGAAGGGAACGCGCACTTCCCCTCTTTCCCGTTGCCTTCCTCCTCTCTTTCTCTCTCTCTCTCTCTCTCCAACCTCACTCTCCTCTTTTGCTTTCCCGCTGCAGGTTGGTCCGGCAACAGATCCCAAAGCCATGCGTGCGTTCTCATGTTCTCCGGGACCCTGAGACCTCGCACCCAGCACCCGGGCCAAGGGGGCATCTCTCGCTTCCAGGCCCTCTCCTGCCATTTTCCACCTGGATGCCTGCTTCTGACGGACCCGGCTCTCCCCCGGCCTCTGCTTCAGCACGTCCTCTCCAGTGGTTTTGGGTAGGGCGACGGGCGGGAGGGACCATAAGGATTTTCTGAGGGCCACGAACTGGGTGCTTCTCAGCCGGCAGAACCCTCCTCGAACTCAGGGCAACAACCTCGGAAGCTTGGCCTCGACCCCTTCAGGCGAACAAAGCCAGATCGATCGACGCGGATCGTCCGGCGTGAATTCTGCCCTACCCGGCCTAATTTGGTAGGCGGCAGCTACCTCTAAAGTAGGGGATCCTTCCTACGCATTGACAGCGGGTGAACCGTACCAGAAAGGCATACCGAGAACACGGGTCCCAACAGAGGTGTCTGGGAAGCAGCTTTTTTTCCAAAGAACAGCCAGTTTCAGAAATGTTTTTCCTTGGGGCCATAAGCCCCCACGATCCAGCCCGTCCTTTATAACTGCACTGTTTGGTTTTGGGGAAGCCGGCTCCCGTCCTTCTCCCCGAAAGATCCTTTCTATGCAAAGTTCCTTTCTAATAACCCACAGTGCCCGCCAGCTACCTGTCTAGCGAGAGCCGTCCCCTTGCAATGGGTAAGACGAGCCAGTCTGCGTTTGCAACGTGACGTAGAGACGACTCCGGGACCGAGTTCCGTCGGGATTTGGGGTCCTACATTTGGGACAGCCTCCTTGAAAATTGTGCCCCTATGGATTCCCGCCACGAGCCCCGGAAGAGTGGAATCGCGGGAGGCGGCAGGCGTCGCTTTTGATACCGCCGATTGCATCCTTTTGCCTAGGACAACCGGGAGATCCGGGCGGGGGGCTCAATGCGCTGATTCTGACCCTCCGGACGGTGGCTCGCAGCCGCATGGAAGACCTGGGCAAGCCCACGGCGTGGCTGCGGGCGGAGCTGGCCTCCCCTTCCCCCCGTCTGCACATCCTCGACTGCCGCAGCCGGGAGCTGTACGACTCGTCCCATGTGGAGCGGGCCCTGAGCGTGGCCCTCCCGGGCCTCCTGCTCCGCCGCCTCCGCAAGGGGAACCTCTCGGTCAGGGCGCTGCTCCCCGGGCCGCCGTGCGGACTCGGGGGGGACACCGTGTTGCTGTACGATGAGGGGACGCTCCACCTCTCCCCCGTGAGGGACCCGGAGGAGGACGTCGAGGAGCCGGTGCTGATGACCTTGCTGCAGAAGCTCCAAGAGGAAGGATGCCTGGCTTACTACCTTCAGGGTAGGTGTATGGGGGCGGTAGGGTTGCCAAAAAAAAAACCAGGTGGGGCCTGGAGATCTTCCAGGATTTGAACTGCGCTCTGTCTAGGGTTGCCAGCTCCGGGTTGGGAAATACCTGGAGATTTTGAGGGCGGAGCCTGAGGAGGGCGGGGTTTGGGGTGGGGAGGGACTTCAATGCCACAAAGTCCAATTGCCAAAGTGGCCATTTTAGGGGCGGGGCTGTGGCTCAGTGGAAGAGCCTCTGCTTGGCATGCAGAAGGTCCCAGGTTCAATCCCCGGCATCTCCAGTTAAAGGGACCAGGCAAGTGGGTGACGTGAAAGACCTCTCTGCCTGAGATCCTGAAGATCTGCTGACTGTCTGAGTAGACAATACTGACTTGGATGGACCAAGGGTCTGGTTCAGTATAAGGCAGCTTCATGTGTTGGGGGGGGGGGCTCAGTGCAGAGCCTCTGCTTGGCATGCAGATGGTCCCAGGTTCAATCCCCAGCATCTCCAGTTAAAGGGACCAGGCAAGTAGGTGATGTGAAAGACCTCCACCTGAGACCCTGGAGAGCCCTTACCAGTCTGAGTAGACAGTACTGGCTTTGATTGACCGAAGGTCTGGTTCAGTAGAAGGCAGATTCATGTATTCAAAGCTTGATGACTTTGATGTTAAAATGAGATCACCACGTAAAAACATTTTTAAGGTACCATGGAAGAATTTGTTCAGTTTGACTGGTAGATTTTTATGACAGTTCTCCTTCGTGGCGTAGTAGTTAAAAGCGGTGGTTTGGAGCGGCGGACTCTGATCTGGAGATCCAGGTTTCATTCCCCACTCCTCCACTTGAGCAGCGGACGCAAATCTGGTGAACCAGGTTGGTTTCCCCACTCTTCCACATGAAGCCAGCTGGGTGACCTTGGGCTAGTCACATTTCTCTTAGAGCTCTCTCAGCCCCACCTACTTCACAGGGTGTCTGTTGTGGGGAGGGGAAGGAAAGGCGATTGTAAGCCGGTTTGAGTCTCCCTTAAGTGGTAGAGAAAGTCGGCGTATAAAAACCAACTCTTCTTCGGCACTTAGAGATGCAAAGGGGGAGGTTCTAGGCTCGGCCTTGTCTTCCAGGCCCAGAGCCTGGCGAAATCCACGCGGATTTCTAATTCTCACAACGCCCAAGCGTCTTCCATCACACAGGGCACTGCTGCTGAGTCTGTTGTGCCTCTTGTTCCCTTTGCAAAAGCAAGAAATTCAACAGGTGAAGTCCTGGGCCACACGGGGGTGCAAAGATACAAAAGGCTGCACCTGCTTCTTGTGCCGCTGTCAAGGACACGAAAAGCAGGTACAGCCTTTCGTCGGACTTCCTTATACATTCCTTATAGTATACATCCCTCTTGGGTACCCAACTTTATTTTCAGGTTGGGTCTTTCCCCCCTCTTTGTTTCGTCTTGGTGAAATAGGTTTGCCAGGCCCCCCTAAAGTTCTGAGCTGGACACTCAAGGGGTGGCGTCTGAGAGTTAGGAAATGGGGCCTCATAGACCAGGGGGTGCAGTCTGGTGGGATGGGGCGAAGGGGTTGTACCCAGAGTGTCAGGGTAGGGTCCTGGCTGTGTCTGGTGCACAGAATTCATTATCCTGAAAACATCACCTTTCATTTAAGACGGGGGGGGGGGAGTTAGTTTCTCACCCTCGCAAAGAGAGGTGTGAAAGCGGCGTAGGCGATACTTGTCAAAATCTTAGTCGCCGGAAGGGGGTACTCGAGAAAATTTTGCAGTGGTTGTGGACAAGGATCTGCAAAGCATAGGGCTGTTCAGCTTGGAAAGAAGGCGAATAAGGGGAGACATGATAGAGGTCTAGAAAATTATGCATGGTTTGGAGAGAGTGGACAGGGAGAAGTTTTTCTCCCTCTCCCGTAATACTAGAACATCTGCTAAAGTTGGAGGGCGAGAGATTCAAAACAGATAAAAGGGAGTATTTTTTCACACAACGCATGGTTAAATTGTGGAATGGCGGTGGCGATGACTGCCAACTTGGACGGCTTGAAGAGGGGAGTGGACATGTTCATGGAGGAAAGGGTTATTCACGGCTAATAGTCAAAATTAATACTAGTCATGATGCATACCTATTCTCTCCAGGATCAGAGGAGCAGGCCTATTATATTAGGACCTGTGGAACACAGGCAGGATAATGCTGCTGCAGTTGTATTGCTTGTGGGCTTTCTAGAGGCACCTGGTTGGCTACCAGTGTGAGAGCCACCGTGGTGTAGTGGTTAAGAGCGGTGGTTTGGAGCGGTGGAATCTGATCTGGAGAACCGGGTTTGATTCCCCACTCCTCCGCATGAGCGGGCGGAGGCTAATCTGGTGAACCGGGTTGGTTTCCCCGCTCTTACACACGAAGCCATCTGGGTGACCTTGGGCTAGTCAGAGCTCTGCTAGAGCTCTCTCATTCCCACCTACCTCACAGGGTGTCTGTTGTGGGGAGGGGAAGGGAACGTGATTGTAAGCCGGTTTGAGTCTTCCTTAAGTGGTGGAGAAAGTTGGCATATAAAAACCAACTCTTCTTATACTGTGTGTGAACAGACTGCTGGACTTGATGGGCCTTGGTCTGATCCAGCAGGGCTTTTCTTATGTTCTTATGGAGCATGGGGCTATCCATGGCTACTAGTCAAAATGAATACTAGTCATGATGCATACCTATCCTTTCCAGTCTCAGAGGAGCACGCCTATTATACTAGGTGCTGAGGAACACAGGCAGGATGGTGCTGCTGCAGTTGTCTTGCTTGTGGGCTTCCCAGAGGCACCTGGTTGGCCACTGTGTGAACAGACTGCTGGACTTGATGGGCCTTGGTCGGATCCGGCATGGCCTTGGTCTTATTTTCTTATGGAGGATGGGGCTATCCATGGCTACTAGTCCAAACGGATACTGGTCATGATGCTTACCTATTCTCTCCAGCATCAGAGGAGCATGCCTATTAGGTGCTGTGGAACGCAGGCAGGATACTGCTGCTGCAGTCGTCTTGCTTGTGGGCTTCCCAGAGGCCCCTGGTTGGCCGCTGTGTTAACAGACTGCTGGACTTGTTGGGCCTGGGTCTGATCCAGCAGGGCCTTTCCTTATGTTCTTATGTTCATGTTTCATCTTTGGGTTCTGTCCTCCCCACAGGAGGCTTCAGCAAGTTCCAGGCCGAGTGCCCGCACCTTTGTGAGACCAACCTGGACCCAGCCAGTGCCAGCAGCTCGCCCGTGCCCGTGGCGGCCTCCGTCGTGGGGCTGGGGGGCTTGAGCCTCAGCTCGGACTGCTCAGACGCCGAGTCGGAGCCCCTGAGCAGCGGCATGGAGTCAGAGGGGGCCAGCCCCCCCTCCTTCCCCGTACAGATCCTGCCCAACCTCTACCTGGGCAGCGCCCGCGACTCCGCCAACAAGGACACGCTGGCCAAGCTGGGGATCCACTACATCCTCAATGTGACGCCCAACCTGCCCAACCTCTTTGAGAAGAATGGTGATTTCCACTACAAGCAGATCCCCATCTCGGACCACTGGAGCCAGAACCTCTCGCAGTTCTTCCCCGAAGCCATCGAGTTCATTGGTGAGTTGCCAGGAAAGGGAGAGCGATCCTGACCATTCTCGGTCTCAGGCCGGTGTTGCTAGCAGCTTCTGTGCTTAGGGCTGCCATATGGAGGATGTTGCCAAGTTGTTTTCTGTTGCCCCAGAAGGTCGGACCGGAACCAATGGGTTGAAATTAAATCAAAAGAGTTCCCGTCTAGACATTAGGAAGAATTTTCCAACAGTTAGAGCGGTTCCTCAGTGGAACAGGCTTCCTCGGGAGGTGGAGAGCCTCTCCTTCCCTGGAGGTTTTTCAGTAGAGGCTAGATGGCCACCTGTCAGCAATGCTGATTCTGTGACCTTGGGCAGATCATGAGAGGGAGGGGATCTTGGCCATCTTCTGGGCATGGAGGAGGGGTCACTGGGGGTGTGGGGGGGGAAGTAGTTGTGAATTCCCTGCATTGTGCAGGGGGTTGGACTAGATGACCCTGGTGGTCCTTTCCAACTCTATGATTCTAACCTTCCCCCCCCCCCCCATTCTGAGTATACATACAGATTGGGACTTCCCACCACCACCACCTTCACCACTGCCTTATTTATTTAAAACATTTATTAGTTTCCACTCTCAAGGCAATAAAATACATAAAACCGCTAACAGAATAAGAAGAGTTGTTTTTTATAGTCCGATTTTCTCGACCACTTAAGGGAGACTCAACCCGGCTTACAATCCACCTTCCCTTCCCCTCCACACAACGGACACTCTGTGAGATGGGTGGGGCTTAGAGAGCTCTTAATAGAACTGTGACTAGCCCAAGGTCACCCAGCTGGCTTCATGTGGAGGAGCAGGGAAACAAATCCGGTTCACCAGATCAGAGTCTATCGCTGCAGGCCACCGCTCTTAACCACTACACCATTAATAATTCAAACTTGCCAGTTGGCAGAAAAACTAATAATAACAAAAAATGTATTTGTGGCTATTATGCCAGATAAAATCGAAACTGACCTTACAAGGAATAGATTTACAAACCAAGGCTAGCAAAATTAAAAGTCACCTGATTGGGCAAGAGAACTAGAATTAATTGGATGCCATCCTGAATAAAATCTGTGGGAGGCCTAAACTGTACTTGCTCTTAGGGGATTGATAAACCCAGCTGTAAAATGCATCTGGAGGGGTGGAACTTGGATCGAACTTGGGAGGGGCTGTGGGTCAGTGGGAGAGCATCTGCTTGGCATGCAGAAGGTCCCAGGTTCAATCCCTGGCATCGCCAGTTAAAGGGACCAAGCAAGTAGGTGATGGGAAAGACCCCTGCCTGAGACCCTGGAGAGCCGCTGCTGGTCTGGGTAGACAATACTGACTTTGATGGACCAAGGGTCTGATTCAGTATAAGGCAGCTTCATGTGTTCATGAGACTGCAGTGCTGGTAAGAGGTGGTTAAATCTCCCCTCCTGTGCCGTTTCTTCAATTGGGAATGCCTCCCCAGGGCTAGTTTAAACCCCAGGTTGGGAGGAGAAAAGACAAGCACAGGGTGGTTATCTATTGGGGCCAATTCACACTTTAAAGCTGTTCCAAAGCGTTTTGGGTCAGGAGCGCACCTGAAGTTCCATGGTGGGGGTCAATTTCCAAGGCACGCAAGCCCATCTAAGATTAGGGCTTGGCCCCCCCACCCTCTCCGCACTGTTTTCCCAACATGAAACAGCCCCAGGGAGCCGCTATTTCCCCCACTGGGGGAGCACGTGTATAGCCATCGACTTTCCCCATTGTGCGAACAGCCGTTGCTGATTTCACATTTGTCAAGCTGGGGGGTGGCGGGGAGTCTGGAGCCCGTCCTCCATGTGGACTCTCCCGGGATTGACAAGGATCTTGGCAGGAGTTTTTAACAATGCGCAACCGGCCACAAAACGTGTCATTCCGAGAGAACATTTGTGCCGTTCAGTACGTCGAGTTACGCAAAAGTCGCGTGACATTAGCCGATGTTACATTCATCTGAATTTTTTAAAAGCCATGTAAGCAGTAAAGCGAGCAGTTGAAGCAGGGCTAGAGACCCAAACCCTCGTCAGCAATACTCATTTTTCCTCCCCTGCTCACGAGTCCACCGCCCTTCCGCATTTAGTACTGTTAAATTCAAAGTTCTGAGGATTCCCCACCCCGCTCTCTGTAGCCACATTTCTCAACCTTTTTACCCTTGTAGAACCCTTGAAATAATAGTCATGTCTCAGGGAACCCCTACAAACGATTATGTATGATTTATGTGTGATTACCTTATTCATCACTATTTCTCACGGAACTCTTTTTACCCTTGTGGAACCCTTGAAATAATAGTCATGTCTCAGGGAACCCCTACATACGATTTACGTGTTATTATCCTTTTCATCACTATTTCTCGCTGAACCCTTTTTACCCTTGTGGAACCCTTGAAATAATAGTCATGTCTTAGGGAACCCCTACATACAATTACATATGATTTACGTGTGATTATCCTATTCATCACTATTTCTCGCTGAACCCTTGAAATAATAGTCATGTCTCAGGGAACCCCTACATACAGTTACATATGATTTACGTGTGATTATCCTATTCATCACTATTTCTCGCTGAACCCTTTTTACTAGGGCTGTTGAAAAAAAAATTCGGTATAGTTCGGCTTCGGCAAAATTCAGCCCGTTTTTATTCGGGCCGTGCCGAAGTCCGAACTCCCCCACTTTGGATCCCCGGAAATTCGGGGGGATCCGGAGTTCGGGGGGAAATTCGGCCCCCCGCGCGCCTTCACGGGGCTTCCAGCTGGGAGGCGCAGATCTGTTTAAAGGGCCCCCCACGCGCCTTCAGGGAAGCCCTTTAAACAAGCCCCTCTGCGCTGTCTGTGCAGGCCACGCAGAGGGGTTTAAAGACCCCCGCCCCCCCTCCCGGGACTCCCGGGAAGGCAGGCGGGAGGCTGTCAAGCCCCTCTGCGCTGTCTGCGCAGAGAGCTCAGAGGGGTTTAAAGACCCCCCGCCCCCCACTCCCGGGACTCCCGGGAAGGCAGGCGGGGGGCTGTCAAGCGCCTCTGCACTCTCTGCGCAGAGAGCGCAGAGGGGTTTGAAGACCCCCGTGCTCCAGGGAAGTTCCCTGGAGGCGCGCGCGGGGGGTCTTCAAACAGATCTGTGCCTCCCGGCCAGGAGGCATAGATCTATTTAAAGCCCCCCCCCCCGCGCCTCTAGGGAAGCTCCCTGGAGGTGCGCGGGGGGGGGGAGAAACTGATCTGCGCCTTCCAGCTGGAAGGCGCAGATCAGTTTAAAGTGGCCGAATTTGCCGAATTTATTCGGGAACACCCCAAACTCGGCTAATTCGGCTCCCCGGTTTCCCCCTTTTTTGAGTTCGGTCCAAACCGAAAAACCGCCGAATTGTGGGAAATTCGGCTGTTTTTCGGTTCAGACCGAACCAAATCAACAGCCCTACTTTTTACCCTTGTGGAACCCTTGAAATAATAGTCATGTCTTAGGGAACCCCTACATACGATTGCATATAATTTATGTGTGATTAGCCTGTTCATCACTATTTCTTGCGGAACCCTTTTTACCCTTGTGGAACCCTTGAAATAATAGTCATGTCTCAGGGAACTCCTACATACGATAACATATGGATTTACATATGATTTACAAGTGATTAGCCTATTCATCACTATTTCTCACGGGACCCCTAGCAATTTCTCGCAGAACCCCCGCGAGAATACGCATACCCCTGCCTTTAAGCTGAGCTTTCAAACCACGCTTCTTTTCTATCTGGACCTCGCCCATTTTTGGCCTCCTGCTTCCCCGCAGTGGTGTCCTTCTCTATCCCATGTACCCCGCTACAGGGCCGCTACTAGAAGAAGACGAAGAGTTGGTTTTTATATGCCGACTTTCTCTACCACTTAAGGAAGAATCAAACCAGCTTGCAATCACCTTCCCTTCCCGTCCCCACAACAGACACCCTGGGAGGTAGGTGGGGCTGAGAGAGGTGTGACTAGCCCAAGGTCACCCAGCTGGCTTCATATGGAGGAGCTGGGAAACCAACCCGGTTCACCAGATTAGCCTCCGCCGCTCATGTGGAGGAGTGGGGGAATCAAACCCGTATTCCAGATCAGAGTCCACCTCTCCAAACTACCGCTCTTAACCACTACACCATGCTGGCTCCCACTAGAATTCACCCCCTCCATATTTCTCTTGTCTCTCCCCAGATGAGGCCCTGTCTCGGAACTGCGGCATCCTGGTGCACTGCTTGGCTGGGATCAGCCGCTCGGTCACCGTCACTGTCGCCTACCTCATGCAGAAGCTCCACCTGTCCCTCAACGACGCCTACGACCTGGTGAAGCGCAAGAAGTCCAACATCTCGCCCAACTTCAACTTCATGGGGCAACTGCTGGACTTTGAGAAGTCCCTGGGGCTCAACCGGGGAAGCCGACGCCCCGCCGCCTCCGGCCAGAGCTTCTTTACCTCCCCCACCGATGACAGCGTCTTCGAGCTGGACCCGACGTAGGGGCGGAAGGGGCTGGCTGGTTGTCGTCCTCTACTCTTCGGTCCTACCTGCCACCCCGGCGGCAGAGCTCAGTAGGCCCGACGGAATACCTCACGCCTGAGAGGGAGGCCCGTCTTTCGGGACTGGCAGCCGCTTCTGGAGAAGGTTCAACTTGCCTTTGTCCTTTGAGGCGTCCCGAGTGACGCTTCGTACCTACCGATCTCGCAAATGAGCTGGCACGGCCATAGAAGTAACCAAAGACCCTCCCTGCCCCTCTCCTGGAGAGCCCTGTACAATTTCTGGAGACCATTGTTTCTTGAATAGCGTTTTTTTCTTGGACACCATGCATTGAACAGTCCAGATTAAATTAAGGATGCCAAATGGGCCGTGTCAGTTCTGGAAGCTGCCGGTTTCTGGTGGCGTCCATGTTAATGTTGAATGTTTCCCGTTCTGTAGACCGGATGTTAGAAATGAAGGTCCATGCTTTTCTTACACATGAATACTTTGTGGCTAGGACTTCTGGTTCTAGAATGATATCCAGCTTACTGGAAGACTTACCATAGCATGGAATGAACAAACGTTTTCCCAGGTCAGGAACCCACTTCTCAGTGGTGAGTTGCTCTCTCCCTAAAATGTTTTTTTTTTCCCTGGATGGTTTCAGAGCAACAGGATCCACAAACGTCAGCATATCTAGAACCCAAGAACATCAGCAGACTCTAGAAATTGCCTTAAGGAGACCTCCAATGCAACGTCCGGTCAGGTTGCCTGAAACTGTAGGACGAGGATGGGGACAGCTCCCTCCCTTCGCTTAGCTCTTCGACCACAGGAATCGATTCTGCCCCATGGGGGCTGGAGACCTTGCAGCTCTGGAAACGAGCCACGTCAGCAGATCTCTAAGACCGTAACCGGTTGGGAACCGTCAGCTTTGGCCGCAGGGTTCAGAAGCCTGCATAACCATACCTCATCTTCGCCCCGCCCCACAACTTTGGATGGCCTGCCTTGTCTCAGCAGGCGATCCACTCAGCCACTCTGCAGTTAGTCCAGCAGAAGGGAAATTCAGAACAGGTTTGCACCAGGAAGCCGGCTGGAGGACGCCGCTCATGGGCGGCGGCTGTTGACCCTGTAAGGTGGCGTAGCCAGTGGCCGTGTGTTGAAGTTTGTGTGTGTGTGTTCATGCCAGCATGTGAGCAGTCCCATCTGTGGTGTGTGTGTGTGTGTACACACCGGGCAGTGTCGGGCATACCTGCACGCAGGGCTCCATTTGTACCCCAGATCTTAGCCCTAGAACTTGCTTTCGGTTGCTCCTGCCAGGGTCCAGCCTCGGAACGGAACAGCGAGAGAGTGTATCTGGACATTCACAGAAGAGACGCAAGGAAAAATGAACGAGCAGGGTGTGTTTTTTGTCGTCGTTTTCCTCCGTCTCCCCCCGCCCCACAAGTCCGAGAGGCCTCCGTACATCTGGGACCAAGTGGCAGAGCTTTTGCCTGAAAAGATATAACTCCTAAGCAAATGTGATTACCAGCAATTCTGGCTTTAGAACAGCAGCATTAAATCAACCGCCGCGCATGCGCAGTGCGTGTGATCGGACAACACATGGTGTCTGTACGTTAAAATGCACCCAGAGGGTTCCGTCATTTTCCGCTGAAGGTCCTCGGTCTGTTCGTTTGTGTGTGTGTTTGGTTTTACTTTGGAAAGTTTTTACCCCTCTAGCTGTGAAGAAATGCTTGGAAGTGTGTTGGCCAATAGCTTGCTTAGGCCTCCGGAAACCAGAGGGGGGTCGCTCATTGGGGCTGGGGGTGGGTCAGCTCCCCGCCTAACGGTCTTACCTTAGTACGAGCAAAACCAGAAAAAAAATTATGCAAAATAGTACCAACGGCAGAATAAATTATGCAAAGATCTGAACAGTTATGCAAATTTGCTCCGCATAATTTATGTGCGTTGCGGAATTCAGATTGTCTTTGGATTGCCTGGGTGTAGAATTTAAAAATAAGCATGGAGGACACACTGTACGTTTCTTTCGTGCATAAGCAGCAGGTCCGCAGCAGGTCCGCGTATGGGTGTTTCTCTCCGGAGTGGTGCTCTTTAATGGAAGCTGAACGCCCGTATGGAGAGGAGCTGCCCTTTGCAAACTGGTTGCCATCGGGGCTTCCTGGCCCAGATTTGGTTTTCAGATTAATGTAAATGGCTCCGGAGCCGAAGGGGAGGTGGGCAAACGCCCTCATCGCCACGGATAACAGTCTCTTCAATAAAGCAGGACTTTAAAAACAGTACAAAGAGATGTGACTTTGTGTGAATTAAAGGTGACCTGGGCGAGAATAAATGCATGGATCTTCAGCCTTCTGCCCCATCCAGGAGAGAGCCAGCTTGGCGTAGTGGTTAAAGAGCGGGGGTTTGGAGCCGTGGACTCTGATCTGGAGAACCGGGTTTGATTCCCGACCCGACCCCATGAGCGGCGGATGCTAATCTGGTGAACCGGGTTGGTTTTCCCCACTCCTCCACATGAAGCCAGCTGGGTGACCTTGGGCTAGTCACAACTCTCTCAGTCCCACCTACCTCACAGGGTGTCTGTTGTGGGGAGGGGAGGGGAAGGAAAGGTGGGGAAGGGAAGGGTTGATTCTTAAGCGGAAGAGAAATTCGACATATAAAAACCAACTCTTCCTCCTCCTTGCAATCCAAAATAACTGCTGTTGGCTCTGATCATAGCCATTAGGAATGAATTAGAAATCTGCCAACCCCGGGATTCCCAACCTTTTTGAGCCTGTGGGCATCTTTGGGATTTTGACGCAGTTGTAGTGGGTGCAGCCACAAAATGGTTGCCACATGGGGCGGAGCCAGCAACAAAATGGCTGCCATAGCTTGCCCTCAGTCGCACAGTGAAGATCCTTGTACTGTGGTGGCCATTTTCTTCAGGGGAACTGATCTCTGTCATGGGGATCTAAGTTGTAATTTGGGGAGATAGTTGGGCAGCTTTGGAGGGTAGATACTATGGAATCATATTGCCCCTGAGCTCCCTCCCCTCCCTAAATTTTGCTCGCCCCAGGCTCTGCCCCCAAATCTCTGGGAATTTCCCAACTCAACGCTGGCAATCCTCTTGTGGTTCCTGGCCTTGACGCTCCTGGGGGGTCATAACATGGCGCCACTCTTCCTGTCATGTGACTCCGACACCGCACGACTTTCTTGCAAGCTCAGAAAGTCCCATGCCGAATGGGTCCAAAGTCGAAGGCCTAGAAAGCCAGACACTTGTGCTATCGTGGAGACTCCTACGCCACCAGGATGGGAGACAGGTTTGGGGGCCAATCCCGAGGAGACTGTGGATGGGGACTTGTGCCGGAGGCAGGGATGCATGAAGCCATGAAGCTGCCTTATACTGCCCTTGGTCCATCAAAGTCAGTATTGTCTACTCAGACCAGCAGCAGCTCTCTGGTGTCTCAGGCAGAGGTGTTTCCCATCACCTGCTTGCCTGGTCCCTTTAACTTGAGACGCTGGGGATTGAACCTGGGACCTTCTGCGTGCCAAAGCAGATGCTCTCCCACTGAGCCACAGCCCCTCCCCTGTTTAAAGGATTTGTTTTTCCTCTTTGAACAGACATGAATCTGCCTTGTTCTGAATCAGACCGTTGGTCCATCAAAGTCAGTATTGTCTGCTCAGGCCGGCAGCGGCTCTCCAAGGTCTCCGGCAGGGGTCTTTCCCATCACCTACTCGCCTGGTCCCTTTAACTGGAGACGCCGGGGATTGAACCTGGGACCTTCTGCATGCCAAGCAGATGCTCTGCCGCTGAGCCACATCCCCTCTCCATGGCTCTCCAAGGTTTCAGGCAGGGGTCTTTCCCATCACCTACTCGCCTGGTCCCTTTAACTGGAGATGCCGAGGATTGAACCTGGGACCTTCTGCATGCCAAGCAGATGCTCTACCACTGAGCTACAGCCCCCTCCCCAAAATCTTGTTGCACAAATTTTGCATGTACCTTCGCGACTTGAACACACGAAGCTGCCTTCTACTGCATCAGACCCTTGGTCCATCCAAGTCAGTATTGGCTACTCAGACCGGCAGCGGCTCTCCAGGGTCTCAGGCAGGGGTCTTTCACATTATCTACTCGCCTGGTCCCTTTAACTGGAGATGCCGGGGATTGAATCTGGGACCTTCTGCATGCCAAGCAGATGCTCCACCACTGAGCCACGGCCCTTCCCCATCCCAGAGGGCGTCTGCTTTGAGGGTCTTTGCTGCATTTAAATGTGTGCCCTTCGGATCTGGGGTGAATGCTCCTGCATCGAGTAGAGTCATTGTCTCCTCCTCCCCCCGGCGCTGTTGTCTTCAGCTGGAGCACGCGGTTCCGCTCATGACTTCCCCCCGCACTCTTCCCATCTGTGCCTGATTCCTGTCTTTGGGTTTTGTGTGTGTGTGTGCTTTTAAGCATCCTCTCCGACTCAGTTGCCTGGTAACCGGTTTCCTTTCTGTTCTGAGACGAAGGTGGAGTGGGAAGGAAAGAGGCTATAATCCTAAAAGGGATGCCCAAATTGGACTTCCCCCCCTCCGCCATTCCCCCCCCCACCGTGTCCTCCCCCCCCCCTCTTTGGGAGATGGTGCCGCTGTGCACACCTGACCTGCATGGACCTCAACTCACGGCATACGGGAATCCGTTCCGAAATCATTCTGTGAGCCAGTGTGGTGGTTAAGAGCAGTGGTTTGGAGCGGTGGACGCTTATCTGGTGAACCGGGTTGGTTTTCCCCACTCCTCCACATGAAGCCAGCTGGGTGACCTTGGGCTAGTCACAGCTCTCTCGGCCCCACCTACCTCACAGGGTGCCTGTTGTGGGGAGGGGAAGGGAAGGTGATTGAAAACCGGTTTGATTCAATACTGACTTTGATAGACCGAGAGTCTGGTTCAGTGTTAAGGTAGCTTCGTGTGTGTTCAAAGAAGAAAAACAAGTCGTTCAACCAGGGTAGGGGCCACGGTTCAGTGGTAGGGCCTCTGCCTGGCATGCAGAAGGTCCCAGGTTCAATCCCTGGCATCGCCAGTTAAAGGGACCAGGCAAGTAGGTGATGTGAAAGACCTCTGCCGGAGACCCTGGAGAGCGGCTGCTGGTCTGAGCAGACAATACTGACTTCGATGGACGTTATTCTGATTCAGAATAAGGCCGCTTCATGTCTGTTCAAAGAGGAAAAACATATCCTTTAAACAAGGGAGGGGCCGTGGCTCAGCGGTAGAGCATCTGCTTGGCATGCAGAAGGTCCCAGGTTCAATCCCCAGCATCTCCAGTTAAGGCACCAGGCAAGTAGGTGATGTGAAAGACCTCTGCCTGAGACCTTGGAGAGCGGCTGCCGGTCTGGGTAGACAATATGATTCTGTATTAGGCAGCTTCATGTGTTCACAATGGAAACCTCAAATCTCATACCTGTAGTTTATGCGGGGAACAGGAGGAAAAAGGTAGCCATACAGTGGCATTTGTTGACCTATGTGTATGTAGACCATGGAGGTCTACCAGAATTAAGGGTTGCTTTTCTCTCAGTCTAAGCTTATCTGCAGGAGCCCCGTGGCGCAGAGTGTTAAGCTGCAGTACTGCAGTCAAAAGCTCTGCTCACGACCTGAGTTCGATCCCGACGGAAGTCGGTTTCAGGTAGCCGGCTCAAGGTCGACTCAGCCATCCTTCCGAGGTCGGTCAAATGAGTACCCAGCTTGCTGGGGGTAAAGGGAAGATGACTGGGGAAGGCAACGGCAAACCACCCCGCAAACAAAGTCTGCCTAGAAAACGTCGGGATGTGACGTCTCCCCATGGGTCAGGAATGACCTGGTGCTTGCACAGGGGACCTTTACCTTTTTAAGCTTATCTGCAGGGTTATGGTGAGGACAAATAGCATAAATCCACACTGGCCACCCTAAGGACCATGATGAAGGACCTTCGGGGGGAGGGCGTGTTATGAAACCACTGTTATGTCCATGCCAAGAAAAGCTGCATCTCTGTATGTTTGTGGAAAGCACAGGAGTTCCTCCCGCCAAGGAGAGAGGTTGCTGTCCTTTGAGGGGAAATGTGGTCCTCCTCCTTTGTACGGGCCTCCCCTTTCCACACACACGGTTCTGATTCTCCAGCCTCACACTTCCGTTCCCACCGACACCCTTCCCCTCTCGGCAGCCCTTTCCTGCAAGCTGTTTCCGAGGGATTATTCCCCCCCAAGCTCGCTTCCCGTCAGAGGAAGGGCCGCTTCCCAGACCAAGGAGATTACCGTCGCCTAAAGAGTCTGTCTTTATTCTGCTGTGAAACTAGGGTTGCCAACCTCTGGGTGGGGGCTGGAGATCTCCCGCTATTGCAACCGATCTCCAGGCGATAGAGATCAGTTCCCCAGGTGAACTGATCTCTATCAGCTGGAGATCAGTTGTAATAGCAGATCTCCAGCTGGTACCTGGAGGTTGGCGAGGCAGCGTGGTGTAGTGGTTAAGAGCGGTGGTTTGGAGCGGTAGAGCCTGATCTGGAGAACCGGGTTTGATTCCCCACTCCTTCACATGAGCGGCGGAGGCTAATCTGGTGAACTGGATTGGTTCCTCCACTCCTATACACGAAGCCAGCTGAGTGACCTTGGGCTAGTCACATCTCTCTCAGCCCCACCTACCTCACAGGGTGTCTGTTGTGGGAAGGGGAAGGGAAGGTGATTGTAAGCCGGTTTGAGTCTCCCTTAAGTGGTAGAGAAAGTCGGCATATAAAAAACCAACTCTTCTTCTTCTTCATAGCAGGAGTGGTAAATATTTCTGCTTCCAGATGCTGCTTCCACATTTCTGCTAGGGTAAATGCCTGAGGCCAGGAGGCTAGTGATTGTAAAGAAAACCCAGCTGGATCAGACCAAGGTTATGGCTGCCATGTTTCCAGCAATCTGCAGCCTCTAGGATGTTATGAAAGACTAGCGTAGGGTTGCCAACCTCCAGGTGATGCATATAACTGCATAAGTGCACAGATGTATATATGTGAAAATTATAAAGCATCAGCATGTTAATCAAATATTAATGGTTTAAGTGTATATCCTTTCATTCTCCATACAAGGTTGTCTTTAAAATAGCCTACAACTGTTCTATTTGGATACTACTTCATTCTACAGTTGAATTTTACCTTGTTTTGAAAACCTCCAGGTGGCGGCTGGAGATCTCCCGCTCTTACAACCGATCTCCAGGCGACAGATCAGTTCCCCTGGAGAAAATGGCCGCTTTGGCCATTGGACTCTATGGCATTGAAGTCCCTCCCCTCTCCAAACCCCGCCCTCCTCAGACTCCACCCCCAAAATCTCCAAGTGTTTCCCAACCGGGAGCTGGCAACCCCATGTGAAACACTTGGCAACCCTGATGCCTCTTCACAAAAACTCTATGAGGCCGGGCGATCCTTGTTTTGAAGGTGGGAAACTCAGAGCACATGAAGCTGCCTTCTACTGAATCAGACCCTGGGTCCATCAAAGTCAGTATTGTCTACTCAGACCGGCAGCAGCTCTCCAGGGTCTCAGGCAGAGAAAGGTCTTTCACATCTCACCTAGTCCCGTTAACTGGAGATGCCCGGGATTGAACCTGGGACCCTCTGCGTGCCAAGCAGATGCTCTACCACTGAGCCACGGCGCCTCCCCAATGTAGGGTGGCCAACTCTGGATTGTGAAAATCTTGGAGATTTGGGCCCTTCCCTCCCCAAACCCTACTTTTCCAAGGTTCTGTCCCCAAATCTCTAGGAAATTCTCAGGAGCTGACAGCCCTAGGGTAGTGACTTCAATGGGGTATAATGCCATAGAGTCCACCTTCCAAAGCGGCCATTTTCTCCAGGTGAACTGATCTCTATTGGCTGGAGATCAGTGGTAATCCTAGGAGATCTCCAACTACTACCTGGAGTTTGGCAACCCTCTTTATTGGGTAGAAAATAGAAATGCCACCAGTATATTTTTCTTTATAGCTTCATAACCACCACCATCACCCCGAAAACTGACCAAGGGTCCTCTCCAAGGGACTCTGCTAGGGTTGCCAGCTCCAGGTTGGGAAATCCCTGGAGATTTGAGGGATGGAGTCAGGGCAGGGCAGGGTTTGGGGAGGGGAGGGACGTCAGTGGAGTATAAAGTCACCTGCCGAAGAAGCCCTTTTCTCCACGGGAACTGCTGCCTGGAGATCAGTTCTAATCCCAGGAGATCTCCAGCCACCACTTGCAGGTTGGCAATCCTAGTCCCAACTGTTCTAAAAATGTCCCTTTTCTTTCCTCCTGGGTCTTATTCTCCGCCTTCCCAGTTGAACTGTCCTTCCTGCCAGAGGGACTTTGGAGCCAGATCTGGCTTCCTCCGCTGAGAGAAGAGGAAATGTATCATCCGCTGAAGGGCCCTCCCTCTTCCTATTACAAGAAAACCTTCTCCAGCTCAAGCGAGAAGACGGTGGGGGAGCCGAGAAGATGATGATGGACCGGACTTCTCGTGTGCAAGTCTGAGTGGATTGCTGGGGTGTCTTTTTCAAGGTTGTAAACATTAATATGCATGATTTTGCAACGCCGGCCTTTCAGAAAACTCTCCCTATCATTCCTAAATAAATTGGTGTCATCTGCAAACTTGGCCACCTCGCTGTTCACCCCCAACAGGTCACTGATGAACAGGTTGGAAAGCACCGGTCCCAACACAGATCCCTGAGGGACCCCCACTGCTCACATCTCTCCATTGTAGGGCTGCCAACCTCCAAGTAGTATCAAAATAGACACTTCTGTGTACAAACAGGTTCAACCCAAAGACACACAGAATATTGACTCATATAAACATAACCCAAAATGTAATGGGAATCAAAATACAGAATACAAAGGTATCATGGAATCAACAATGTACTGAAAAATGGTGTTCATTATATGTTCCAATTCAGATATGTTGAGTCAATAGTCTGTGTGTCTTTGGGTTGAACCTCCAGGTAGTAGCTGGAGATCTCCTGCTATTACAACTGATCTCCCTCCTATGGAGATCAGTTCACCTGTAGAAAATGGCTGCTTTGGCTATTGGACTCTATGGCATTGAAGTCCCTCCCCTCCCCAAACCCCACCCTCCTCAGGCTCCGCCCCAAAAACCTCCCGCGAGTGGCGAAAAGGGACCTGGCAACCCTACTCCATTGGGAGAACTAACCATTGATTCTTGCTCCATGCTTCCTATTTTTCAGCCAGCTCTCAATCCGTAAGAAGACTTGTCCTCTTATCCCATGACTAAGAAGTTTGCTTAGCACCTTCTTTGGTGGGGGACTTTGTCCAAAGCCTTTTTGGAAATCCAAATACACCAAGTCCACAGGCTCATTCCTGTCCACATGCTTACTGGCACTTTCAAAAAACTCTGGACCTACCTTTACAGAAGCCATGTTGGGGGTTGCTCCGCAACATATAGATCCCTTCTATATGCTTGACAATTCTATCTTTAATAATGCTTTCCATCAATTTACCTGGAACAGACATTAAGCTAACTGGCCTGTAATTTCCTGGGTGCCCCCTGGAACCTTTTTTATAAATGGGTGCTGCATTGTCCCTTCTCCGGTACAGAGGCTGATCTAAGGGACATGTTACACATCAATGTTAGAAGTTCAGCAGTTTCCCATTTCTTGAAGAACTCTAGGATGAATACCGTCTGGTGTGTGTGTGTGTTAAGTGCCGTCAAGTCGCTTCTGACTCATGGCGAGTTGGCGACCCTATGAATCAATATCTTCCAAAACATCCTATGGCAGCCTTGCCCAGGTCTTGCAAACTGAGGGCCGTGGCTTCCTTTATAGAGTCGCTCCGTCTCATGTTGGGTCTTCCACTTTTCCTAGCATTATTGTCTTTTCCAGTGACTCTTGTCTTCTCATTATGTGACCAGATAAATAACATAAACATAAAATAAATGAATGTGTCTAAATGGGTAGCTGAAGCTTTTCATGGCGTGGAGGCCAATAACTTGCACTGCTAAATAACCCCCCCTCCCCATTAAGCCTCTATTAAGAGGTCAGGATATATTTTTCCCCTTGCAAGCAGTTCGCAACCCTAAGTGCAGTTCTTCAAACAGTGGGGAGAATGAGAGCCAAGTTCCTGGATGGACGCCATGACAAGCTGAATTGTGATTTGTCACCTGCTGCCTTTCCTTCCGTGAGGGGAGACGTGTTCTGGCTATCCTGACCCAAGCCCTAATCCAATGCAGGGGCCACCTTTCCCAAAGATAGCATCAATATTAGCTTCCACGCTACACCACATTTGCACGGCCGAAAAAGGAATCGAGAGCATGGCAGCACCATATTTCCCCAAAACATCCAACAATCTCCCTCCTCACTGGCAAATGCGGTCTTGGTCTGCATCAACAGAGGTATCGTGTTCAGATCATGCAAAGTGATGGTATCGCTTTACTCTGCTCTGGTTAGACCTCACCTAGAGTACTGTGTTCCGTTTTGGGCACCGCAATTTAAGAAAGTTGTAGACAAGCTGGAACGTGTGCAGAGGAGGGCAACGAAGATGGTGAGGGGTCTGGAGACCAAGTCCTATAAGGAAAAGTTGAAGGAGCTGGGTATGTTTAGCTTGGAGAGGAGAAGGCTGAGAGGGGAGATGATAACCATGTTCAAGTATTTGAGGGGCTGTCATAGAGAGGATGGTGCAGAGTTGTTTTCTGTTGCCCAAGAAGGCCGGACCAGAACCAACGGGTTGGAATTAAATCAAAAGAGTTTCTGTCTAGACATTAGGAAGAATTTTCGAACAGTTAGAGCGGTTCCTCAGTGGAACAGGCTTCCTCGGGAGGCGGTGAGCTCTCCTTCCCTGGAGGTTTTTAAGCAGAGGCTAGATGGCCATCTGTCAGCAATGCTGATTCTGTGACCTTAGGCAGATGATGAGAGGGAGCGCATCTTGGCCATCTTCTGGTCACTAGGGGTGTGTGGGGGGGAGAGAGGTAGTTGTGAATTTCCTGCATTGTGCAGGGGGTTGGACTTGATGACCCTGGTGGTCCCTTCCAACTCTATGATTCTATGCCAAGAACTTACTATTATATTTACTGGAAGTAAAGTAAGCATATCTCCTTCGACAAAGATCTTGCTCTCCAGCGGTCCTTTCTTTTGTTTCTCAGCTGTGAGCATTTGTTTCCCTTGCTTAGTTTATTGCTTCCTGTGAAGTCACAGCAGTCCTGAATGGAACCGTCCTTCCCTTTGGAGGGGCAGGCGGGCTTCCATTATTTTGCTTCTCTTTGCAGCAAAAGCCGTAGTCCATTTGCTTTCTTTTATTTTTCATTATCTCAATTTGGTGATAAATAAAAGAACCAAACGGGCAGTTGCTCATGCTACAAAGTGAAAAGCAGCAATTGACGGCTATTCCCCCCCCAAGAAATTAAAGATCTGTACCATTTAGGAATACCATGTAAGTCTTAAAGCTGAGAAACAGAAATTGCTCCAAACCACAGATGGAATGGGGAAAACCTCATGGGACTTTCTTTTCAATAACTGCATCATATGTGGGGAGAAATGGCCACAAATCAGGGTTTAAAGAAAGATGGGGAAACAGTACAGAAAATGCAAAGGATGCTGTTGACACAGTCCATAAAAACTGTGATAACAAATTATGTCTGTTTCAGACTATTCTTTTATTCATTTACAAAATTTGTATCCCACCTTTCTGCCCTTACAAGGGCGGAGAGGGACGTGGCGACCCATTCCCCCCAACCCCTGCACCTCATAGGCTTCATCTCTGTTCTCTCTTGTCAGTTTCAGCAGCAAGAGTTAAGCTCAGTAATGGAGCCACCTGTCCCCCCCACCCTCATTTCCATTGACTATTTTAGTGGGGGTTTTTTTTGCTAAAATAATACTAAACCAAAAATCTTCAGGGCAAAAAGCCCCCATGCATACAGTTCTGAGAATTCGGACCAGAAAAAGATGTATCTGCAGAGCGGCAAACCCAGCCAAATTTCCCCTATCAGGAGAAGGCCCTTGGAATCAGTCATGCTCTTGACTGTGGAGGAGGAGGAGGAGGGCTCCGAGGGGCTGCACGCGGAGCCATGCGGGGAGGTGTGATTCAGCCAGGAGACAGGCGGGATTCGTCATCCGTTGCATAACCTGGCAGCGCCTCCTCCCGCCCACCAGCCAGTCAGGAAGCCAATCTGTGCCGTGCTCCCTGACTCCAAAGCAGGGCCTGCCTGCCATCTGCTGGCGCTGGCGAGCAAACCTCCTCCAAGAATCCCTTCCCTCTCCCACCTTCGGGAGGATGGCACAGGTTTGTCCGTGTGAGTTTCTAGAGCAGGGAGCGTGTTGCCCAGCCTAGAGGGATATTAGGCTAGCAGAGTGCTGGAGGCATGTAACGCAGCAGAGTCCGTCTGGTTTGTGTGTGCTGCTAAGAAACCAAAGTTACGCACAAAGCCTCTTTACCTTTCCAACACAAATGTGGGTACTTTATTGTAAGTAACTCCATTCTAAGGATGGTGTAGAGAGAGGATTCTAATCTCGACTTACTAGCTAGGATGGATAGAGATACAGGAGGCATGTACTGCCCTCAGGGTGCCAAGGTGATGGAGGAGGAGGAGGAAGAGGAAGAAGAAGTGGTTTTTACATGCCGACTTTCGCTACCACTTAAGGAAGAATCAAACTGGTTTACAATCACCTTCCCTTCCCCACAACAGACACCTTGTGAGGGAGGTGTGGCTGAGAGAGTTCAGAGAGAACTGTGACTAGCCCAAGGTCACCCAGCTGGCTTCATGTGGAGGAGCGGGGAAACAAATCGGGTTCCCCAGATTAGCCTCTGCTGCGTTTTTCCAATTTAGAATATTTTCCTTTTTTTATTATGTACATTTATAACTATTAGAGGCAATTGTTGACATGTTTGCAATGGGCTTATGGCTACATGCAAATAAAATTCATTCACATTCCAGTATACAAATAATGAACAAAACCATAAAGCTCATATACTGTAGTTTGTAATTATTTGTATGCTGTAATACACGTTTTGCAATTTATTTGAACCTTTGTTGTTACTACTACTTTGTAAAATTTTTGGAGCAGCTACAAGTTATTAGTTAAACACATAAAGCTGCCTTCTACTGAATCAGACCCTGGGTCCATCTAAGTCAGTATTGTCTACTCAGACCGGTAGCGGCTCTCCAGGGTCTCCGGCAGGGGTCTTTCACATCACCTACGTACCTGGTCCCTTTAACTGGAGATGCCGGGGATAGAACCTGGGACCTTCTGAATGCCAAGCCGAGGCTCTTCCACTGAGCATTGTAACCTCTGTTGCTGTGCACAAGATCCAAGGAAGCCAGCTGTGATGGAGGAACTTCACCGGCCATATCCCACCCAGCTGCGCAGCAAAGATCCCAGCAAAGATTGCCCCATTTTCATTAGCCTGGCTCCTGTGCTTTTAAGCAGCGATCCAATGCCCAGAAATGTAGTAATTCATGTGTTCTTTTCCTGACATGGAGATGAAAAGCTTCGCCTGTGGGACTCCCATTTGGCTGCTGTCGGAGGCATATGGTGTAGTGGTTAAGAGTGGTGGTTCGGAGCGGTGGACTCCGATCTGGAGAACCGGGTTTGATTCCCCACTCCTCCACATAAGCAGCAGAGGCTAATCTGGAGAACCGGGTTCGATTTCCCATTCCTCCGCATGAAGCCAGCTGGGTGACCTTGGGCTAGTCACAGCTCTCTTTGAGCTCTCTCAGCCCCACCCACCTCACAGGGTGTCTGTTGTGGGGAGGGGAAGGGAAAGTGATTTTAAGCCAGCTTGATTCTTCCTTAAGTGGTAGAGAATTCGACATATAAAAACCAACTCCTACTCCTCTTCTTCCCGTTCCTCTTCTTCACCGGACTCCCGTTGGTCTGACTGCTCTGTTGAAGGCGAAGAAAATCCAAATGGGAGACCGTCAGGCCGCAATCCGGATCTTCCTCGTGTTCCTTTAAGAATGAGCAGTGAAGCGAAAATGAGGGCACAGCGGCTCACCTGGGCCTTTGTGCCTCCATCTGTGCTGGCAAGCAAGGTGCCAGGTATGCTTCCCAGCAGGTGAGGGGAGAGAAAGGGAACAGATGGGGGCGCACAGAGAGAACCTCCTGGTCGCCACCTGGCCGCTATCTAGGGAAGGAAGGCTCCCAATCGCAACAGAGGCAGCTCTTCACCGGCAAAAACAGAGTTTACATAACCCGATCTCCAAAACCGGAAGATGCATTTTCACACCGGCGGCTAAAAAAAGCAGTTTGGAAGGCGAGTCTTCAGTGCATGTTGGCTGGAAATGAACAGCCGCTTCCTTCCCAGCCTTTTCCACCTTAGCGACAGATCGACAGAATGCACATTTCTGTTGGAAGGGAAGGACTTTGTGCTGTCTCTTAACCTCAGGCATCAGGGGGAGACAAGAAGAAGAAGAGTCGGTTTTTATATGCCGACTTTCTCTACCACTTAAGGGAGACTCAAACCGGCTCACAATCACGTTCCCTTCCCCACAACAGACCCCCTGTGAGGTAGGCGGGGCGGAGAGAACTGTGACCAGCCCAAGGTCACCCAGCTGGCTTCGCGTGTAGGAGTGGGGAAACAAATCCAGTTCACCAGATTAGCTTCCGCCGCTCCAAACCACCGCTCTTAACCACTACGCCACGCTGGCATCCCATCTGCACGAGCTCCCTGTTCGTTTCCGGGCTCAAGGCGAGATGCTGCGTTTTTCGCCCTTGAAAGCTCTCTCCATGCTTTGAGCTCAGAATAGCCGAAGGACCGCTTTTACTCCTAGCGACCAACCCAACACCTGAGATGGGTGCAGGGGGTGGGGTGTCCCCTTGGTTCCTTCCCTAAATGCAGATATGTCTTCCAGTGGGCACTTAGAGCCAGCGCGGTATAGTGGTTAAGAGCAATGGTTTGGTTAAGATTACTTTTACAACAAAATACCCCTAAGACTTCAGAGATGATGTTGTTAAGCATTATACCAGACCATATTATAACACAACGAACTTTTTTACTTTATGCCACCCCAGCTGCAAGAATGGTCTATGCAGCTAAGTGGAAAATGACTGAGACACCGGACAAAATAGACTGGATACATAAAATGTTTGAACTAGCAGAAAGGGCGAAACTGACTGCGTTAGTAAATCAAAAAGACAATGATGAATTTGTTAAGGAGTGGGAGGCATGGATTGTATATTGTAAAAACGAACTTAGTATGCAAAATGTTAAAGGCTATGACTTAGACTAATTCAAATTGTTATGAATGGTTATACTATAGAAATACATAAATGGGGAAGTTAAGTAATTTTTTTTTAACCACTGTGGAATGTTTTATAAAGAATTAGAAAATAATTGCAAAGAGGACTATGAAGATAAGTTAGAGATAGAAGAAGGAAGAGGGGAGGTCACAGGAGGGGAAGATGTTGATAGCATATATAGTAGATTAAACTAAGAATTGGAAGAGATTATAGGATAATGTTAATTTATTGTATGGAATATATGAAAAAAATTTTTTTTTTAAAGAGCAATGGTTTGGAGCGGTGGGTTATGATCTGGAGAACCAGGTTTGATTCCCTGCTCCTCCACCTGAGCGGTGGAGGCTAATCTGGTGAACTGGATCTGTTTCCCCACCCCTACACATGAAGCCAGCTGGGTGACCTTGGGCTAGTCACAGCTCTCTTAGAGCTCTCTCAGCCCCACCTACCTCACAGGGTGTCTGTTGTGGGGAGGGGAAGGGAAGGCGATTGTAAGCCGGTTTGATTCTCCCTTAAGTGGCAGAGAAGGTCGGCATATAAAAACCAACTCTGCTTCTTCTTCTTAAATTGGATCACGGAGTTAAATGGAGCTGCAGGGCATGGGCCTTTGGTCTGATCCAGCGTGGCTCTTCTTCTGTTCTTACCACCCCAGATCGCCAGCAATCTCCCAAGCTGGCATTGGCAACACCGTGGGGCGGTCATGCTAGGCCCAACCGGAGACCCTGATCCTTGTGAGATGACCCCCCGCGACTCCATGATCGCTGGGAAGATATATAGTGCCAGATCGGTAATTTTCCAGGAAAGCACACCAGATGTTGTTGCTCTTATAGAAGAGCTCCCGGTGTGTTTGCGAAGATCCCTCGCATCCTCTGGATTGCAGTCTGAAAGCCACTGTTTTTTCAAACAGACTGTGGCCATTTATTCAGGGGAGGTTTTGCCTTGGATTTGCCACTCTTTAGATGTACATTTTCCCCATCCAAATGCTCCAAACTCAACAATAAGCCCCCATGCAGAGTTTTGAGAATTTGGATGGGGGAAATGTGCATCTAGAGAGCGGCAAATCCAAGGCAAACCCTCCCATGCATAAATCTTCCCCTTCGCCCAATGCCAACACCACTTCCTTCTTCGGTCTCCCCAGGAGACACGTTAGGGTTAAGGCGGTTTCCAAGCGTTTTTGAAGCCTGGCAATTCTTTGTAAAAAAACAACACACACACACACGCCTCCGGTTTCTCCAGATCCAAACAGAGAAAGACCAAACACCACCGCCTCCGGAAAAATCCTTTCCAGTTCCTGAGAACAGGTAAGTTGCTTGCAGGAGTGTTTTGGGTCACTAAGCCATTCTTTCTCACTGGCCGTTTATGCAGGGTCAATTTTGATGCTCACTCAAAGCTCTTTTTTAAAATGCGACTTTAAAAATGCCCATTCACGGTCCCGACGCAAAAGGAGAAACTCCACCCCCCCCACACTCGCCTGCTCCTTCGTTCCTTCCATTAGCAACCGCCGTTTGCATAGCTGTGATTTTGCATGCTCGCTTGAGGGGATCCTTCGCTGCGGGGGGGGGAGCAAACACAAATGGTCACGTTAAAGGGGCTCTTAAGAAATGCGAAGCACTTCGCAGTCACCTCCTGAATGACGGTTCAGCATGAAAAACTCAAAAAAGAAAATATGCTGGGCAATTCAGCATGGAACGCACTGCTAATCACCAAGCATAAATGGCCACTGTGTTCGCCGTGACATCTTGAATCCTCTTCCCGGGGACGTAGAAGGAAGCAGCTGGCGTTAGCTAGGATTACTCACTGCTGATGATTTGAAGGCATCTTTTGGGCAGTTTGTCAGATGGTCTGTCTTGAATGGGGTTGCCAACCTCCAGGTGTACGAGCCGGAGATCTCCCGCTATTATCTCTATCTCCAGCCGATAGAGATCAGTTCACCGGGAGAAAACGGCCGCTTTGGCTATTAGACTCTATGGCATTGGCGCTGAGAGCCAGTGTAGTGTAGTGGTTACGAGCAGAGGTTTGGAACGGTGGAGTCTGATTTGGAGAACCGGGTTTGATTCTCCTCTCCTCCACATGAGCGGCGGAGGCTTATCTAGTGAACTGGATTTGTTTCCCCTCTCCTACACACAAAGCCAGCCGGATGACCTTGGGCTAGTCACACTCTCTCAGCCTCACCTACCTCCCCGGGTGTCTGTTGTGGGAAGAGGAAGGGAAGGTGAAAATAGTCCCGGGGTGACGTCCCATCCTGACGTTTACTAGGCAGACGTTGTTTGCGGGGTGGTTTGCCGGTGCCTTCCCCAGTCATCTTCCCTTTACCCCCAGCAAGCTGGGTCCTCATTTTACCCACCTCGGAAGGATGGAAGGCTGAGTCGACCTTGAGCCGGCAACCTGAAACCAACTTCTGTTGGGATCGAGCTCAGGTTGTGAGCAGAGCTTGGACTGCAATACTGCAGCTTACCACTCTGCGCCACGGGGAACTATGACATCTTGCAATTTGGATGTTATGCCTCTGTTGAGAAAGAGGCCCCCACACACAGACACACACACATACACACTTTTCATCCAGCAAAAAAAACCCCACAGCCGTTTCCACACAGCTTTTCACAATTTCCACTCGTTTATTGACACAGGTGTGGGGAGAGGGGGTAGCATACGGGGAAACCCCCCCCCTCCGGCCCCCACAAGAACCACAAGGAATTCTCCAGCTCCGAGCAACACAGCGAAGCAAATGTTCAGTCCGACAGGGAACAAAAGGAACGAAAAAAGAAAAGGCGGTGGAAGGTGGGGAGGAGAGGGCTTGTCAGCTTGGCCGTCCCTCTCCCCCCATCAGGGGCTTCTTTGGAACATGGGGAGGGGGTCAGCCTGCTCCGAGATGGAGGAACTCTGGATCCCGCTCAGAGGGACACAGGCCTTGCGCCCTAGAGGCCGGGTCACTTCTACTAGGGGGAGGAGGAGGTAGTGGCGGCAGATCTGACCCTCAAAACAGAGCTTGTTCCCACGCAGCTGCTGCCGACTGAGTCAGACCCTTGGTGCATCCAGGTCAGTATTGTCTGCTCAGACGGGCAGCGGCTCTCCAGGGTCTCAGGCGGAGGGCTTTCACATCACCTACTGCCTGGTCCTTTTGACTGGAGATGCCAGGGATTGAACCTGGGACTTTCCGCATGCCGAGCAGAGGCTCTGCCACTGAGCCACGGCCCTTCCCCTACTGAATCAGACTCTTTGGTCCATCAAGGTCAGTATCGTCTGCTCAGGCCGGCAGCGGCTCTCCGGGGTCTGCGGCGGAGGTCTTTCACATCACCGGCTACCTGACTTTTTAACTGGAGATGCCAGGGATTGGACCTGGGACCTTCCGCGTGCCGAACAGATGTTCTACCGCTGAGCCCGGTCCACACCCCTGTTCCGCCTAGCAGGAAGCGCCTGCTCCAAACAGCACCCAGCCGGCTCTCTCTTTCTCTACAGTTCTGATCAGACTTTGTCTAACGTGGCCTAGCTACCGACAAAAATAAAAATACAAATGGACGGTGAAGACAAACCGCAGCATCCCAAGAGCAATCACGGCACATTCTTTACCCACGGTGTGAACTCAAGGTTTGATATTTACATAACACTTATGTGTAGAAGCGAGACAAACGCAAGGCGAGATAACGGCTTCCTGTACCAAAGAGATGCATAACCTCACAATCTTGCCCCACACCTCAAACCCCCTTTGGGGTTTTTTTTGTTGCAGCTTACTGCAGTAAACGTGTGTTTATGCTTCCCTGCACCCTTCCTTCACCTTTCCCTTCCCCTCAAAGAAAAAAAAAACCCACCTTCACAAACATTTTTTAGAATAACCGTAAGCCTGCTTCAGAATTGGGAAGGGAGTTGGAAACGGCACTGGCGCTAGCCAAGAGGTGCTCATCCTTCCCGGGTTCAGGAAGAACCCCAGTGGGAGCTTGGAAACTGTTTCTTCTCCAACACTTACTCCAGAAGGGAAGGGGGGAATATATTTGTCTGGAAAGCGGCGACCGTGCTACCAAACCACCTCCGCCACTTTTTAAACATTACCCCTGTCTTCACCCACAGGGAGTTCAGCAAAACCCAACCACACCGCCTTCCGAGTCTCAAATCCTGAACTCCCCGGGATTGACTAGCCAACTGCGCCTTCATTCTGGCCCAGCGACCTCTCGCAAACAAAGACGGGAGGACCCCTCAGCTTTACCGACCGCCGTTCGTCCCTGACTCTTCCCGATCCCCCCATTCCCACATGCCTCTCGAGCTTCTTAGGGGGATTCTACATCCCTACTGGCTTCACTCCATCTTGCGGCTACCGTTTTTGAAAAAAATTCTCACGGGGGAGGAGAAAGACGGTCTCGGATCCATTTTTGAACGATCCCTCCGGCTTACAGAGGGAGACACTCTAGCCTCCCCGCCACAAACCCGCGTTCCCGACTCAGCTCTCTACTGGCCTCTGCAGCTGACATGGGTTGAAGTGGGGTGAGTTAACACAGCAAGGTTGTGACGGGTTCCCCAGCCTCGAGGGGAATCGGACTTCGGTCCTCGGCGGAGTGGTTTTGGGCCCCTCCACGAGCAGACTGGCAAGTGACGGACTCCGGTTAAACTCTTGAGCCTCTCGGGCCAGAGATGTCCCCAGAAGGAGGCGGAGGAAATGAAAGGAGACACCCCTCCTTGGACGAGGGGGCTGGCGCAGCGTCGTGGCTGTGAAGCCGCATGCAGGAGGGTAGCTCATGCAAAAGGGCAGCGGCCCAGGCTCTTCGGGTACCTGCGGAGGGCAAGGAGAAGGAGAAGAAGTGGAGAAGAGATGAAGAAAAGAAGCCAAAGAAGAGAAGAAGAAAAAGAAGAGAAGTAGTGAAGGATGAAGAAAAGAAGAAAAAGAAGTAGAGATGAAGAAAAGAAGCAAAAGAAGAGAAGAAGAAAAAGAAGAGAAGTAGTGAAGGATGAAGAAAAGAAGAAAAAGAAGTAGAGATGAAGAAAAGAAGCAAAAGAAGAGAAGAAGTAGAGAAGAAGAAAAAGAAGAAAAGTAAAGCAGAAGAGGTGAAGAAAAGAAGAGAAGTAGGGAAGAATTAAAAAAGAGAAGAAGAAAAGAGGAAAAAGAGAAGTATAGAAGAGATGAAGAAAAGAAGAAAAAGAAGAGAAGACGTAGAGAAGAAGAGAAGAAAATGAAGAGAAGAAGAGTTGGTTTTTATATGACGACTTTCTCTACCACTTAAGGAAGAATCAAAATGGCTTACAATCACCTTCCCTCCCCCTCCCCACAACAACCTCCCTGTGAGGTAGGTGGGGCTGAGAGAGCTGTGACTAGCCCAAGGTCATCCAGCTGGCTTCATGCATAGGAGTGGGGAAGCCAACCCCATTGACCAGATTAGCCTCCACTGCTCCAAACCACCGCTCTTAACTTCCTCCTCTCTCACTGCAGCCCCCCAAACCGCCCCCCCCATTCTGCTCATGGAGGGACAAGGGACCCTCCCTAAAAAAATGGGGGTAAAGTGGAGGTTCACAGCAGAAGAGGAGAATTGGCCAAAAATCCCACACACACCCACTTTGCCAATAGAAGTGGTGTTCGCACTTTAAACCAATGGACCCTCTCGAGAACAAACCCAAGTCGGCCAACTTTTCTTTTTCTCTCCGGCCCCGCTCCTATTAAACAGTCAGAGGGTTTCCCTCCCTCTCTTGATTTCCTAACCGAGAAAATCTCCACCTGCTTTCTTTCTGCAGGACAGGGCACCATTTGGGTGGGCAGAAGGGGTGGCAATCCCGCTCTCCGTAGCCCCAGCCGACGACACCTTTCTAATACCCACCTCTCCGGTCACCATTTCCCATGCTCTCCCCCGGACGTTGCCTCTCCGATTTCCTCGCCCTCCGCGCCCGGCCCCAGCTTGGTGATGTGGCGCAGGAAAGACGTGGCGTTGAACGCTCGCTGCAAGAACCAGAAGGAAAAGGGAACGGGGTCACGCCAGGGAAGCGGCAAAGACGCCGCTCTGCCGTGGCTCCAGCCACCTGCTCGCTGACAGTGGATGGCGTGGTTGTTCAGGGCAGAGGTGCCAATGCCGCTGAAGACACCTACGGCCCTGGATGAGAAGGGGGGGACCAAGTCCTATGAGGAAACCAAGTCCTATGAGGAAAGGTTGAAGGAGCTGAGCTGGGCATGTTTAGCCCGAAGAGGAGAAGACTGAGAGGGGATATGATAACCATCTTCAAGTACTTGAAGGGCTGTCATTGAGAGGAGGGTGCCGAATTGTTTTCTGTTGCCCCGGAAGGTCGGACCAGAACCAACGGGTCGAAATTAAATCAAAAGAGTTTCCGTCTAGACATTAGGAAGAATTTTCTAACCGTTAGAGCGGTTCCTCAGTGGAACAGGCTTCCTCGGGAGGTGGTGAGCTCTCCTTCCCTGGAGGTTTTGAAGCAGAGGCTAGATGGCCATCTGTCAGCCATGCTGATTCTATGACCTTAGGCAGATCACGAGAGGGAGGGCACCTTGGCCATCTTCTAGGCATCGAGTAGGGGTCACTGCGGGTGTGGGGAAGAGGTAGTTGTGAATTCCCTGCATTGTGCAGGGGGGTTGGACTAGATGACCCTGGTGGTCCCTTCCAACTCTATGATTCTATGGTTTTAGTCTGGAAACTGTTTTAAGCTATTGGTGGCCTGTTTTTATGGTCCACGTTTGTGTGCTGTGCTGGGTTTTTTAATGCAGGATTTTAATCTCTCTTTTAACGTTTGTGCTTTTTATTTTGCAAGCCACCGTGGGCAGGTTTTTGGAGAGGTGGCATTAAATTGTTCTAAATGAAATAACAGAAAATAAAATAAAAACACCTTCCTGGGCTTTGGGTATCCAGAAGCAGCAAATAATTTAAAAATCCAAAGTGGCCGGGGTGGGGGAGGGGGGAGGCTGTGGCATGTAGAAATGTAGCTGCTCAGGTTTTTCTCGCCTTTCCTGCTGACTTTGCCATGTGGCTAGAGCTGGACCAAAGCAAACCCAAACCTGGCAATCCTGATCGCCACTTCCCCTCTCTACTGGTACCAACTGGTTTGCTGCTTTTCCTCAGTCTTGTTTATGCTACAAGCATAACCTTCGTTCACCTGCCCGCTTTCGGAGGCAGGGGGAAGAGGCAGAAGAAGAAGAGTTGGTTTTTATATGCCAAATTTCTCTGCCACTTAAGGGAGACTCCAAACCGGCTTACAATCACCTTTCCCTCCCCACAACAGACACCCTGTCAAGTAGGTGGGGCTGAGAGAGCTGTGACTAGCCCAAGGTCACCCAGCTGGCTTCGTGTGGAGGAGTGGGGAAACCAACCCGGCTCACCAGATTAGCCTCCGCCGCTCATGTGGAGGAGTGGGGAATCAAACCCGGTTCTCCAGATCAGACTGCCCTGCTCCAAACCACCGCTCTTAACCACCACACTACGCTGGCAGTACATAAACAGAGCCCGAGCAATGTAATCTTAGTAATGGCTTCTGGACATGCACAGAGCGAGCAAAAATCCGCTCCTTCGTCTCACGCGTGTGGCCTCCCTGCCATGAGGGCATCGTTTCCAAGCGTACTTGAGCCCTAACGCCTCTCTTTTTTCTCTTTTTACCCCCCACCCAAAGTATTTCAGAAGGAATGAAGAATCCCACCCGCCTGCAAGCAAATGTCCCCCCCCCTTACCTTCCACTGACTGCGAGCAAAGTTCTTCTGAATCTGCTCACACACGGAGCCGTGGATATCTTTTTCCAGGGCCGTGTCTCCAGAGATCCTAAGAGATACAGAACAGGCAGAGGCAATATTTTTCATCAGGCTCCTGAAGGGGCTGATCTGGCAGAACTGATGCATAACTCACAAGAGCTTGCTATTTCCGGGCGAAAGTCACGACGTTATGGGATTTCCACAGTAAACACATAGGCCATTTATGCAAGGGTATTTTGCTCGCGATCCCTGCTGGACCGCTTCGAGCCTGCCTTTGCATTATTCATGATCCTACCCACTTTTAGATGTCACTTCGCTCCCGCCTCATTCTTTCCCCGCAGTTCTAGGGTGCTGTTTTATAACTAATTTAAATTCTGCTTCGAGGCAAGAGCAAGGCAAATCCCCATTTCCATGCATAGTCCTGGGGGGTTTCTCTCCCTACGCCCATTCTGGCTTCTCCCTCCCACATGTCTGTCCCTTCCATCCAACCCCTTCCCTCAAAAAAAGTGAGGAGGAAGGCGGAAGAAGAAGAAGAAGATGATGATGATGATGAAGAAGAAGAAGAGGTTTTTTATATGCTGACTTTCTCTGCCACTTAAGAGAGACTCAAACCGGCTTACAATCACCTTCCTTTCCCCTCCCCACAACAGACACCCTGGGAGGTAGGTGGGGATGAGAGAGTGCGACTCGCCCAAGGTCACCCAGCTGGATTTGTGTGTAGGAGTGGGGAAACAAATCCAGTTCAGCAGATTAGCCTCCGCCGCTCATGTGGAGGAGTGGGGAAATCAAACCTGGTTCTCCAGATCAGAGTCCACTACTCCAAACCACCGCTCTTAACCACTACACCACGCTGGGAGTGAAACCTTCATGAAATGTGCAGGAAGACGCCAACCAAAGAGAGGCTGGAAGGCAGCTCCTGGCAGGGAGCTGTTGAAGAAAGGAGGAATACCAAGCTTTGCAAAAGCCCATGCATAGACAGGGCGCAGAGTCCCTTTCAGAGCTGACCCCCCCCCCCCAAGTAAACTGCAACAAGGCTGCATTTTCAGGGGGACCCAGAAGCTGTGATTCACTGGGGATGCATAATTAATCACAAGGTACTCCTGGGATTTCTTCGGAGGAGGGGGAAGCCCTCATGCATGTGATGTCTGAAAACTCGGATCAGAAAACTGTGCAGCAAACCAAACACAAAATTCCCCTGCAAAAACGGCCATAAAGCACCAAGAAGATATAGGCATCGAAACGACCAGACAGGAGGCCCAGAGTGGAGTGATTTGCTGGCATGGTAACGCAGCTGCTGTCTCGCCACACAGTTCACTCCAGGTAGGACTGTTTTCCCGAAACCGAGCGGAGTGTTTAAAATTAGGTCTGCCGGCGGCGCCTGAACTCCCAGCAGAGCGCAACCCGGGAACAGTCAGAGGACTAGGCGATGCAATGTGATGCTCCCCCTCCTCTTAGGGACTAAGTACAGTAATGCACGTACAGGAGCCTGAAGCCTTTGTAAAAGAAGAAGAGGAAGGAGGAGATGGAGCTGGAGGGGAGATTTTACCTTCTCGAATGACACACACATACACACACACAAGTAGCACTTCCCTTGCCAGGTTCAAAATGCGCGTTTGACCTTGTTGGCGGAAGTGAGGGGAATTTGGAGTGGCGACTGTTCTGTCAGGGAAGAAGGGAAGCGTTCATCTCCCCGGCTTCCCCTCTCAAAACTGGCCCCCTGTGAAGCTATTTTGCTTTAATTTAAAAAAAACCACCAAGTCTTGAGGCTTTACTGCACATGTCTTCACAGAACATGCAATTAAGGTTGCCAAACTCCAGGAGGTAGAAGAAGAGGAAGAAGAAGAGTGTTTGCATGCCGACTTTCTCTACCTTTTAAGGAGAATCAAAGCAGCTTGCAATCTCCTTCCCTTCCTCCCCGCACAACAGACACCTTGCGAGGTAGGTGGGGCTGAGAGAGTTCGGAGAGAACTGCGACTAGCCCAAGGTCACCCAGCTGGCTTCATGTGGAGGAGCGGGGAATCAAACCCGGTTCTCCAGATTAGAGTCCGCCACTCATGTGGAGGAGTGGGGAGTCAAACCTGGTTCTTCACATTAGAGTCCACCGCTCTTGAATGACAATGTACAATTTTTGAGGGAATGGGAGGCGTGGATAATTTATTGTGAGAATCAATTTCTAATGGGACTGTTTAAAGGATATTTTTTGATTTAATCTCTCCTGTACACTTTGTATTATGATTATATTAAGGTATTGAATGAATAACACTAGATAAAATAAGATAAGATATGGTAAATATATATTCATTAAATAATATGGGGATTAGCTTGATCGACAAAAGTATTTACATTTTATTTGTAGATGGAAGAGAGTGAAGGGGAAATCATATGTTTACTGTAGATTTTTTAGTATTTTTATTAACTTTTAGTGTTAAATGCTGATTTTATATAGATGTATTAATTGAAGGAAAACAATGAAATTTTTTTTTTTTAAAAAAGAGTCCATCACTCTTAACCGCTACACCATGCTGGTAGTTGGAGATCTCCCACTATTACAGCTGGTCTCCAGGCGACAGAGATCAGTTCCAAGTGACAGACATCAGTTCACCTGGCGAAAACAGCTGCTTTGGAAGGTGGACTCTATGGCATTATACCCCATTGAAGTCCCTCCCCTCCCCAAACCCCACCCTCCCCAAGCTCTACCCCCCCAAAAAACTCCAGATATTTCCCAACCCGGAACTGGCAACCCTAAATATAACTTAAGGAACACAGCAAGTAACACAGCATTCGAGAGGGACACCGCCACTCATGAAAAGCAAATACAACGGACTTATTATCCCTGTGTCTGTGTCTTTACTTAAAAATAATATACACTGAAAATAATATACACTGAATAATATACACTTAAAAATAATATACACTAGGACACTTCCTAGTGGGAATGCTAGCTGCGGGTTAAACTCTTTAATGTGCTCTCACCAAAACACACCTTCCTCTCAGGTGGGACTTACCAGGGATGCTGGAGGGCCTGTTCGCAGGTGAACCGTTTCTCGGGGTCCCGTTCTAGAAGATGCCGGATGAAATCTTTCGCTGGCCAGAGACAAAGACATAGGCCTCGATTAGATGGAGGATCTCCCGAGGTTCCAGGAGGAAAGGCGGGACACTAATGTTTTAATAAATGCATTAAAAAAATAAATAGTCCCCAAAGTACAGCTACTCGCCACTTAATTTGCACTGGCAGAGGTTCCCAAACTGTGCTCCACGGAGCACTTGGTGCTCCGTGAAGCATCTCCTAGTGCTCCATGAAGAGATTGGAAAGAAAAATACTACTGTCATTCGGTTTAGTATCTAGGTGCTAGGTGGAAATTGGTGCTCCGTGACGAATTTCCCTCCTGAAAAGTGCTCCGTGACTCAAAAAGTCTGGGAACCTCAGGTCTAAAGAAACAAAACAACTCCCACCCACCCCAAAAAAAAAACCCAACAACGTGCCATACATAACATCAGGACCATGCGTCCCCTTCCTTCTCAAAATGGCTCTCGAGTAAAACTAGTCATTATTCAGAGTTTCAAAGGGCTAATAATGCCTCTGAGGTTACAAGAGGATGGAGAACCAATTCCCAAGTTAAGCTCTCTGCCCCAAGCAATAATTCCCGCAGCCAGAAAAAAAAAAAGAGGAATGTTTGCACCCCCCTTCTCTTTGGGGTCTCACCCCCAGCCTGGCCCCCGCTCACCCGACTCGGAGATGTCATCCCAGTACGGGGAGTCAAACTCGTATTCGGCTTTCAGAATCTGGTTGAAGAGCTCGGAGTCGTTCTCGTCGTAGAAGGGGGGGTAACCGCAAAGCCTGCGAGGTGGAGGGAAAGCCGCATGTTTCGGTGTGAATACGCAAGGGAGCGCCCTCCCAATTCTAACCCAGGGGAGCGGGGAGATACGCACAAGATGTACGAGATGACCCCGAGGGCCCAGGAGTCCACGGCTTTTCCGTAGGGTTTCTGCTCCAGGATCTCGGGGGCTGTGGAGGACACAAAGGTCAAGAAATGAGAGGAAGGCGGGCGGCGACCCCTGCCCTTTGCCCATAGACTCATAGAGTTGGAAGGGACCACCAGGGTCATCTAGTCCAACCCAATGCACAATGCAGGAAATTCACAACTACCTCCACACCCCCAGTGACCCTTCCTCCATGCCCACAAGATGGACAAGATGCCCTCCCTCTCATGATCTACCTAAGGTCATAGAATCAGCATGGCTGACAGACGGCCATCTAGCCTCCGCTTCAAAACCTCCAGGGAAGGAGAGCTCACCACCTCCCGAGGAAGCCTGTTCCACTGAGGAACCGCTGTAACTGCTAGAAAGTTCTTCCCAATGTCTAGATGGAAACCCTTTTGATTTAATTCCAACCCATTGGTCCGTGTGCTTTTGCAAAGCTGGTGGGCTTCCCCAGGGATGCCTGTGTCATCTACTTCAGTTTTAAGAACAGCCTGCTGGATCAGACCAAAAGAGTGTCATTGTAAGCAATGGGATTCCCCTCCAAGTCCACTGAAGTCAAGGGGTTTACTCCGTGTAGGATGACAGGACAATCTAGTCCAGAGTCCCGATTTCAAAACCTCCCACAAGAAAAGCATGTTGACCACACCCTCTTTGTTTATCATTATTAGATTTCTCCCCAGCCTTTCCCAACCAAGGTCGGGCTCTCACTTTTTAACTTTAATATCTGTTCTTCAAAGGTATTCTTCCAAATACCAAATTCCATGTAGCTATCGCAGCCATTTTTAGACCTTACGCATCAACAAGGCCTTATAATCTGAGGACGCCAAGATAGGCTTGTACTACCCGGAGTTCTTCACCTGGGTTACAGAAATGAGGGACTTGCACACTGGATGGGGGATATACTTCTGGGCAACAGTGTGCGTGAACAAGATCTTGGGGTACGGGTGGGCCATAAGTTAAATATGAGCAGCCAGTGTGATGCAACAACCAAAAAAACCTAATGCAATCTTGGGGTGCATTGACAGAGGCATAACATCCAAATCGCAAGATGTCACAGTTCCGCTGTACTCGGCATTGGTCAGGCCGCACCTGGAGTCCCGTGAGCCGTCCTGGAGGCCTCACTTCAAAAAGGATGTGGACAGAATGGAGCAGGTGCAGAGGAGGGCGATGAGGATGATCAGGGGCCTGGAGACCGAGCCCTACGAGGAAAGGCTGAGGGATGTGGGAATGTTCAGTCTGGAGAAGAGGAGGTTGAGGTGGGACATGATGGCTCTCTTTCAGTATATGAACGGCTGTCACTTAGAGGAGGGCAGGGAGCTGTTCCTGTTGGCAGCAGAGGACAGGACCCACAACAATGGGTTTAAATTGAGGGCGGAAAGGTACCGGTTGGATATTAGGGGGAAATGTTTTACAGTAAGAGTTGTTCAACAGTGGAATCGGCTACCTAGGGAGGTGGTGAGCTCCCCCTCCCTGGAAGTCTTTAAGCAGAGGCTTGGCAAGTGCTTGTCAGGGATGCTCTAGTCTGAACCTGCATAAAGCAGGGGTTGGACTAGATGGCCTCTATGGCCCCTTCCAACTCTAGGATTCTACGATTCTATGACTTTACCAATGAAGCTGCCTTGCTATCATAGAGAAGCCCCCCCTTCCCCAGTCTCCTCATGGTGACCCCACGCTGTACTCACCCACGTAGCCAGGGGTGCCACACGCCGTGGCCATGATTCCATCGGCCTCAATCTTTGACAGCCCGAAGTCCGTAATCATGATCTTGGCGTCCTCAAATGGAGTGGCGTAGAGAAGGTTCTCGGGCTGTTTGGGAAATGAAACGGATTAGACCCCTCCCACGTGACCCGTGCTCCAAAAGCCACCAGCGGTGTAGATGGGCAGCAGGCCATTTCACACACACAACACGCACCTTCATTGGCACATAAAAAGGAAGAACATACATTAGGATAAATCCGAGTGCAAATAAATAAAATTGGATAAAGCCATCCCAAATCAGTGATTGAGGAAAGCTACGCCTCATTCATGATATCTAGAGTTTCCGTCTAGACATTAGGAAGAATTTTCTGACAGATAGAGCGGTTCCTCGGTGGAACAGGCTTCCTCGGGAGGTGGTGGGCTCTCCTTCCCTGGAGGTTTTGAAGCAGAGGCTAGATGGCCATCTGTCAGCAATGCTGATTCTATGACCTTGGGCAGATCATGAGAGGGAGGGCACCTTGGCCATCTTCTGGGCATGGTGTAGGGGTCACTGGGTGTGTGTGTGGGAGGGGAGGTAGTTGTGAATTTCCTGCATTGTGCCGGGGGTTGGACTAGATGACCCTGGTGGTCCCTTCCAACTCTATGATTCTATGATTGCTAACTGTAAGAACCTTGCAACTGATTCAATTATTTGTGGGTATAAGATAGGATGTCCTGATCTCGTACGAAAGCCATTCCCTGTTTACAAACAGCGGGTCAATGAATTTGGATCGGCTACAAGCATAAAAGGAACAATTAAAAAGGACGTGCACAAGTGATTCAATTTCACCATTCCTGCAAGGGCAAACTCTGTCCACAGATGAAATTTAACAGGTTGAGAATCCCTTATCCGGACTGCTTGGGACCAGAAGTGGTCCATATTTTGGATCTTTCCATATTTTTGGAATTTTTGCATATACATAATGAGATATCTTAGGGATGGGACCCACGTCTAAACACAACATTCGCTTGTGTGTGAGTGTGTGTATAAAGGTAAAAGTCCCCTGTGAAAGCACCGAGTCATTCCTGACCCATGGGGTGACGTCACATCCCTACGTTTACTAGGCAGACTTCGTTTTACGGGCTGGTTTGCCAGTGCCTTCCCCAGTCGTCTTCCCTTTACCCCCATTTTACCCACCTCGGAAGGATGGCTGGCTGAGTCAACCTTGAGCTGGCTATCTGAAACTGACTCCCGTCGGGATCGAACTCAGGTTGTGAGCAGAGCTTTTGACTGCAGTACTGCAGCTTACCACTCTGCGCCACGGGGCTCTTTTTGTATATACATATACATACATACATACATACATACATATACACACACACACATACATGTACGTATGTGTATATATGTGTGTGTGTGTGTATATATATATATATATGTATACATACGTATATATATGTATGTATATGTATGTATATGTGCGTCTGTGTGTGTATGTATATTTGTGTGTGTGTGTGTGTGTGTGTGTGTGTGTGTATATATATATATATATATATATATATATATATATATATATATATACATACACACACATACACACACATACACACATATATACATATAATGTATAATTTATTCACATAGCCTGAGTGTAATTTTAAAAAAATATTTTTAATAATTCTGTGTACACTGAACCATCAATAGTGCTGCTGAGGGCCTCTGAGTAATGCATGTGAGCCGGCTCAAACCGTCTGGTTTTCGGACCAGTCTGGATTTCCTATGTCCGAATATCGGATGTCCAGATAAGGAATACTCAACCCGTATCATCACAGCAAAGTCACCAAGGCACCGAAACAGTGCTTAGCCCAAAAGACCGCCTTCATAGATGGTGAGAGATCTGAATCTAACTCAGCGATCTCTGCCCCGCAGAAGGTATCCCAGATACACAGAGATGTGCTTTATTGTTCAAAACCAGATGTCTATAAACAGAGAACAGGCTCCACCTGTTTGGCTGTCTGCCTGGTCATCTGGCGGGATTCCTTCAAGTGTTACTATCGATAGGGGATGGGCTGTGGCTCAGGGTTAGAGCCTCTGCTTGGCATGCAGAAGGTCCCAGGTTCAATCCCCAGCATCTCCAGTTAAAGGGACCAGGCAAGTAGGTGATGGGAAAGACCCCTCTGCCTGAGACCCTGGAGAGCCGCTGCCAGTCTGAGTAGACAAAACTGACTTGGATGGACCGAGGGTCTGATTCAGTATAAGGCAGCTTCATGTGTGATCCTAGGACATCCCGAAGCCCTTCGCCTTCTTACCTTGAGATCTCGATGGACGATACCCAGGCTGTGCAGGTAATTCACCGCTTCCAACACCTGCCGGACCAAGAGGCTGGCATCCTTTTCCGTGTAGTAGCCCCGCTCGATGATGCGGTCGAACAGCTCCCCGCCCGTCACGCTGCAGGCCAAAGACAGCTGGTTTGCAGCCTGGATTTCCCTCAAGAGTGTTAAATTATTTAGCTGCGAGGCCCTTCCTCAAACGGGAAAGGGAATTGAGAGGAGCTGTGGCTCAGTGGCAGAGCATCTGTTTGGCATGCAGAAGGTCCCAGGTTCAGTCCCTGGCCTCTCTAGTTAAAAGGGACTAGGAAAGTAGGTGATGTGAAAGACCTCCGCCTGAGACCCTGGAGAGGGGCCGTGGGTCAGTGGTAGCGCATCTGCTTGGCATGCAGAAGGCCCCAGGTTCAATCCCCGGCCTCTCCAGTTAAAGGGACTAGGCAAGTAGGTGATGGGAAAGACCCCTGCCTGAGAGCCATGGAGAGCCGCTGCCGGTCTGAGTAGACAATACTGACGGATGGACCCAGGGTCTGATTCAGTATATGGCAGCTTCATCTGTTCATGTGAAAAAAACCAAAATAACCTCTTCCTCAAAAAAAAAAAAAAGAAGTATGTGGCAAAAATGTATTTTTTAGGTACACGAGGCATTCATTTTGAAGATTTTTAAATATCTTGTTTCATGTTACACAGGAATTATTAATCTTATTGCTATTATTATTTACTTAATTTAGGCCCCACCTTTCTCCCCAACGAGGGCCCAAAGCAGCTTACATCCTTCTTCTCGCCTCCATTCTATCCTCACAACAACCCTGCGAGGTAGGTCAGGCCGAGAGTGCGTGACTGGCCCATGGTCACCCAGCAAGCTTCCATGGCTGAGTGGGGATTCAAACCTGAGTGGGGATTCGACCTCAGATCCTGGCCTAACACTCTAACCCAGGGGTGTCAAACATGAGGCCCACGGGCCGGATCTGGGCCCTTGAGAGCTCTTATCCGTCCCGTGAGCCAAGGCAGCCAGCCCCACCCTTGACATTTACGTTCTATCTGGCCCTCGTAACTAGTGAGTTCGACACCCTCCCTGCTCTAACCACTACACTGCACAGGCTCTCATTGTGCTGTGTGAAAAAAAAGTTGTTAAATGATATTATGTGTATGTGTTTAGCGCCTTCAAGTTGCTTCCAACTCATGGCATCTTCTGGGCATGGAGGTGTCACTGGGGGTGTGGAGGGGGGAGGTAGTTGTGAATTTCCTGCATTGTCCAGGGGGTTGGACTAGATGACCCCTGGTGGTCCCTTCCATCTCTATGATTCTATGGCGACCCTATGAATCAAAGTCCTCCAAAACGTCCTATCTTTGACAGCCTTGCTCAGATCTTGCAAACTGAGGGCCGTGGCTTCCTTTATTGAGTCCATCCATCTCTTGTCGGGTCTTCCTCTTTTCCTGCTGCCTTCCACTTTTCCTAGCATGACTGTCTTTTCCAGTGACTCTTGTCTTCTCATAATGTGACCAAAATACGATAGCCTCAGTTTAGTCATTTTAGCTTCTAAACATTACTACCTTTCCCAAAACGGAGAGTTCATAAAAACCAGCAGTTTCCTCCAAACCAGGGAAATCATCTTTAAATCTTTCATTTAAATGGCACTGCTAAGATCCTTGCAAATTCATTTATGCTCCAAAAACCACGGACATTGTGAATTAAGGCCACTGCCTCGGTTTTTGCACAATGCCGGCGGAACCGCAGACGTTGCGCAACGTGACATTCGGTGCTTCTTTGGCTCTCGAATGCCCTGCCTGCTACTCCGCCCCCGGTTCTGTCCCCACCGCCGCCACCACCACCCCTGATAAGAATTTGGGGACGCTCCGCAATTATCGAAACGGGATGTCCGTTCGAAGGAATGAAAGCTCGCAGCGACGCTTCTATGGAAGCAAAGGATAGCGGAGCGGCACCAAGCCGAGGTCGGAAGCGAGCGCGAAAACGTTCTCTCGTAGGACGCTCGCCGTGCTCCCAAGGAGGCAGCCTGAATGCACAAATCCACTCACGCTCCAAAACACATGGAAATGTTAAGTGCCTACCCACGCTTTACATACGCTGAAGGTATCTTGATTTTAGATGGCTGGATCCAGCAGGCCCTTTCTGGGCTTTCCTCAGTGGATGCAGCCTTCCTCTGAGATAACATGCTCCTTTTAAATGTATTGCATAATTCTGTTTATTTATTTACTATACCAGCGTGGTGTCGTGGTTTGGAGTGGTGGACTCTAATCTGGAGAACCGGGTTTGATTCCCCGCTCCTCCACATGAGCGGCGGAGGCTAATCGGGTGAATTGGATTTGTTTCCCCACTCCTACACATGAAGCCAGCTGGGTGACCTTGGGCTAGTCACAGCTCTCTCAGCCCCGCCTACCTCACAGGGTGTCTGTTGTGAGGAGGGGAAGGGAAGGCGATTGTAAGCCAGTTTGATGCTTCCTTAAGTGGTAGAGAAAGTCGTCATATAAAAACCAGCTCTCCTCCTCCTCCTCCTCCTCCTTCCCTGCCTTTCTCCCCAGCAGGGACCCAAGTTGCTTACATCATTTTCCTCTCTTCCATTTTGTCCTCACAACAACCCTGTAGGGTAGGGTAGGCTGTGGGTACGTGACTGGCCCAAGGTCACCCAGCAAATTTCCATGGCAGGCTTTTACTCTATTGTACCACTGTACTATTGTGCAGCAGAGGAGGAGGAGGAGGAGGAAGAGGAAGAGGAAGAAGAGAGGTAGAGAAGAAGAGATGAAGAAAAAGAAGAGAAGTAGGGAAGAAGAAGAGAAGAAAAAGAAGAGGAGAAGAAAAATTAGAAGTTTTTTATATGCCGACTTTCTCTACCACTTAAGGGAGAATCAAACTAGCTTACAATCACCTTCCCCTCCCCTCCCCACAACAGACACCCAGTGAGGTAGATGGAGCTGAGAGAGTTCGGAGAAAACTGTGACTAGCCCAAGGTCACCCAGATGGCTTCATATGCAGGAACGGGGAAACCAACCCAGTTCTGCAGATTAGCGTCCGCCGCTCATGTGGAGGAGTGGGGAATCAAGATTAGAGTCCACTGCTCCAAACCACCGCTCTTAACCACTACACCACGCTGGCTCCTAGCCTTGGGAGTACTCCCCACCCCCACGTTAAAACAAGGCCCCATTCAGAGTGCAAAGAACCGTGACTCACAGCTGCATGGCCAGGTAGAGATGAGTGGGGCTCTCATAGATGTCCTCCAGAGCCACGATGTTCTCATGCTGAATCCTGCAATATCAATGATATTGTCAGTCAGAGATGGAAGGCTCTGACCTGGAAGCCTGGGGAGGGCCGTGGCTCAGTGGCAGAGCCTCTGCTTGGCATGCAGAAGGTCCCAGGTTCAATCCCCAGCATCTCCAGTTAAAGGGACCAGGCAAATAGGTGATGTGAAAGACCTCAGCCTGAGACCCTGGAGAGCTGCTGCCGGTCTGAGTAGACTTGGATGGACCAAGGGTCTGGTTCAGTATAAGGCAGCTTCGTGTGTTTGTGTGAAGCCCTGGGCCCCGGCAGCTGCCCCCGCCTTGGCGTTTGCAGATGCCGGTCCAGCTCTTGAGTCTTATCTGGCTCACAGAGAAAACTGGGAGGGGACACCATTAGAACAAGCACAAATAACACTGTAGGATTCCAAGCCCACTCTTTAACCTCTTATGCATAGCGTTGCCAGCTCCAGGTTGGGAAATACCTGGAGATTTTGGGGGCAGAGCCTGAGGAGGGAGGGGTTTGAGGAGGAGAGGGACTTCAATGCCATAAGGTCCAATTGCCAAAGCGGCCATTTTCTCCAGGGGAACTGATTTCTGTCACCTGGAGATCAGTTGTAACAGCGGGAGATCTCCAGCCACCATCTGGAGGTTGGCAACCCTACTTATGTAGCTCTGCCCAGACCCAATAGGTCCACCTCTGTTTAACTCCACATTGCAGGGGCGGGGGGAGCTCAACTCTGCATTGAAATCACATCCCCAAAGTCTGTCCCCTAGTCCCAGATCTGCAGGACTGGTTATTCAATCAAAAACTCTCTCTGCATGCTCAGAGGTACCCTTCCGACCATTTTTCTCACGTGACTTGGGGCTGCATCCTGGTTACTGAAAACCGTTCCAGTGTACAGTCTGAAAAGGACATACACCTTGACTTACTTTTTGAGTACTGCAATTTCATTTTCTACTGCAGCTTCCTTGCCCCTCAGGGCTTTCTTAGGAATACACTTTAGCGCCACCAGGCGCTGGGACCCATGCTCCTGGGCCAGAACCACTTCGGAAAAAGCCCCTCTGAAAGACAAAGGCGGCAGAAGGTCAAACAAAATATTGGAAAATATTTTGCAAGCGGCCTTGTTATTACAAAAAAAAAAATCTAGAAAGTAGGGTAATACCTTTATAAAGATAAAACTAAAATTCATAAAGTACCAAGCTAGCTTTTCAGAATCACAGAGCTCTTCCCTCTGGCTGAAAAATAAAATAAACCGTGGGGAATAGAAAGCATGTGGCTATTTAAGATTCAAGAAGCGTTTTTTGCGTGTGTGGAAAAAGTACTGAGGGTCACCCTTCCTCGGAAAATATTTAAAAACGCTAGTTTGAACGTCACTGAATGTCAAATAAATACTTGGGGAGGGGGGAGTAGAAATTATCCGAGTGTTACCAAACTGTAGAAATTACAGAACCTTAAGTTCATAAGAAAGGCCATGCCGGATCAGACCAAGGCCCAGCAAGTCCAGCTCTTGGAAGCCCACAAGCAAGACGACTGCAGCAGCACTATCCTGCCTGTGTTCCAAAGCACCCAATATAATAGGCATGCTCCTCTGATCCTGGAGAGAATAGCTGTGCATCATGACTAGTATCCATTTTGACTAGTAGCCGTGGATAGCCCCATCCTCCATAAGAACATAAGGAAAGCCCTGCTGTGGATCAGACCAAGTCCAGCCGTCAGTTCACACAGTGGCCAACCTGGTGCCTCCAGGAAGCCCACCAGCAAGACGACTGCAGCAGCATTTATCCTGCTTGCATTCCACAGAACCTAACATAATAGGCATGCTCCTCGGATCCTGGAGAGAATAGGTCTGCATCATGACTAGTATCCATTTGGACTAGTAGCCATGGATAACCCCATCCTCTATAAGAACGTAAGAAAGGCCATGCCGGATCAGACCAAGGCCCAGCAAGTCCAGCAGTCTGTTCACACCGTGGCCAAGCAGGTCCCTCTAGGAAGCCCACAAGCAAGACGACTGCAGCAGCATTTATCCTGCTTGCATTCCACAGAACCCAACATAATAGGAATGCTCCTCGGATCCTGGAGAGAATAGGTGTGCATCATGACTAGTATCCATTTGGACCAGTAGCCGTGGATAACCCCATCCTCTATAAGAACATAAGAAAGGCCATGCCGGATCCGACCAAGGCGCATCAAGTCCAGCAGTCTGTTCACACAATGGCCCAACTAGGTGCCTTTGATGGACCAAGGGTCTGGTTCAGTAGAAGGCAGCTTCAGGAGTTCATCCCACACCCTGCCTCCTTCCAAAGAAGAAATCGGGATTCGTGGATTCGGTCAGGAAAGGGTTACGCCGCTAGCGACATTTCCTTCCCCAAATTCCCTGGACTTTGGGGCTATTCTTGGCCCATGCGCGTCAGAGCTGTCTGGGAGCGCCCCTCGGCCAATGGGAGGAGAGCATGCAAATGAGGCGCATCAGGCTGCCGCATTCCCGGGGCTTCTCTGCAGAAAACAGCATCTGTAGGGGAACACGTCTGCCAAAGTTGGGGGGGGGGGTCTGAAGGCTGGAAAAGTCCTAGGGAACAGATCTGGGGGGGGGCTAGGGCAGGGAGGATCGGCGAAGGGGCCGTGTGCCAGGCTCCAGAAAAGCCACAACGGCGCACATCAACATGTTGTCCTGTTTTCCCCCCAAGGAAAAGCCTTTTTGGTGCATGCTGCGGTATTGAACAGCATGCGTGCACCACCACCACCATGCGTGCACCAACAACAACATGCGTGCACCAACAACAACATGCGTGCACCACCACCACGCGTGCACCAACAACATGCGTGCACCACCACCAACATGTGTGCACCACCACCACCAACATGCGTGCACCACCACCAACATGCATGCATGCACCACCAATATGCGTGCACCACCACCACCGTTGCCCAATACTGAAGCTGAGACGGGGTGGGAAATCACAGCTTTGATGCAGGGTGAGGGAGAACAAGCCCGAGAGAGTCTTTCAGGGTGGAAAAGAGGCGCATCGGCCGAGATGGGGTGGGGAGGAGAGCTCCGAAACCAAAGCGGTGGTCTCTGCGGGGGTCCTGCAAGGCCTTGACTGCCAACGGAGCTCCTAAGCCCTGCCAAGGGGCACCGGCAGTGCCCACACCGGTCTCCCTGCGGACCTCTGTTCACTTACGCGCCCAGCTTCTCTTTGACGTCGTAGACGGCGGAGATGTCCTCGACCTTTTTCTTCCAGCCTTTCCCGAGCGGCATCGCGGAGAGCTACTGGGGACCGCTGCAAGAGGAGCTGGGGAGATGTGGGAAGAAGATCAGGGGGAAATTTGTACACATCCTCCAAAGGTCGCTAAACGGGGTCAGCCCATTCCCAGGACTTCTTGGGACAGAAAACATCCCAGTGGTTCCTACGTCACGCCCTACTGAAAAATCCACCCACGGGGAGATTTTGGAGCCCTTCTCCACGTACGCATGAATTAGCGCTGGTGTGGAGACAGGGTGGTTACAGCGTCAAAACAGGATCCGGGAAGGCCAGGTTCAAATCACCACTTGGCCATGGATCTTGACTGAGTGACACCAGACCGGCCGTGCTCTCTGCCTAAACCATAGGGTTGCCAACCTCCAGGTACTAGCTGGAGATCTCCTGCTATTACAACTGCTCTCCAGCTGATAGAGATCAGTTCCCCTGGAGAAAACGGCCGCCTTGGCAATTGGAATCTATGGCATTGAAGTCCCTATCCCTCCCAAACCCTGCCCTCCTCAGCCTCCTCCCCAAAAACCTCTCGCTAGTGGCGAAGAGAGATCTGGCAACCCTACTAAACCACCTCACAGTGTTGTTGTGAGGGTAAAAATAAGGGAGAACCATGCCCGCCATCCTTCGCTTCTAAGAGGAAATGCATAGGGTTGCCAACCTCCAGGTACTAGCTGGAGATCTCCTGCAATTACAACCGATCTCCAGCTGATATTAGAGATCAGTTCACCTGGAGAAAATGGCTGCTTTGGCAATTGGACTCTATGGCATTGAAGTCTCTCCCCTCCCCAGACCCCACCCTCCTCAGGCTCCACCCCAAAAACCTACTGCCAGTAGCGAAGAGGGACCTGGCAACCCTAGAAATGCAAGATGAACAGAGAGACAGGATGCAATCCATCAAGAAGTTCTCCCACACAAGCCCCAGGGAAAGGAAGGGGAGGTGAACGTGAAAGCTACATCATTTAAGGTCCCCCTCACACATGTGTGCCTCAGACCACATACGATTTTTCCCCCCAGGGTCCTCTTGTTCTCTATAGGGTCTTACACATGGCTGTGCTGTTTTATGGCTTCCCTAGGGCTGAAGTTCCACAACAATGGGGCCTGGGGAGGGACTTCAATGGGGGTATAATGTCATATAGTCCACCCTCCAAAGAAGCCATTTCCTCCAGGGGAACTGAACCCTTCGCCGGAAACATCTGATCAAAGGTGGTTTGAGAATACGCAGAGAAACCTCAAGGACACCTCAGAAAGAGAAGAGATGGGAAATGGGACCCCAAGAGGAGGAGAAGGAGGAGAAGGCTAGATGTCCATCTGTCAGCAATGCTGATTCTATGACCTTAGGCAGATCATGAGAGGGAGGGCATCTTGTCCATCTTCTGGGCATGGGGTAGGGGTCACTGGGAGAGTGGGGGGGGAGGTAGTTGTGAATTTCCTGCATTGTGCAGGGGGGTGGACTAGATGACCCTGGTGGTCCCTTCCAACTCTATGCCAACTTTCTCTACCACTTAAGGCAGAATCAAACCGGCTGACAATCACCTTCGCTTCCCCTCCCCACAACAGACACCCTGTGAGGTAGGTGAGGCTGAGAGAGCACTAAGAGAACTGTGACTAGCCCAAGGTCACCCAGCTCCTCCGTATGCAACAGCTGGATTTGCAAACGGCAACACGTTTTAGCACATATTTCCATGCTCTAGAATGCTTTACCTGCTGATTTCTCCAGAGACAGCCGTTGCCTGGCTGGCCAACCTCCAGGCGGGAGCTGGAGATCTCCTGGGATTACAACTGATCTCCAGACTCCAGAGATCCCTTCCCCTGGAGAAAACGGTTGCTTTGAAGAAGAAGAGTTGGTTTTTATATGCCGACTTTCTCCACCACTTAAGGAAGAATCAAACCGGCTTACGATCACCTTCCCTTCCCCTCCCCACAACAGACACCCTGGGAGGTAGGTGGGGCTGAGAGAGTGTGACTAGCCCAAGGTCACCCAGCTGGCTTTGTGTGGAGTAGCGGGGCAACCAACCCAGTTCTCCAGCTCAGCCTCCGCCGCTCATGTGGAGGAGTGGGGGAATCGAACCCCGTTCTCCAGATCAGAATCCACCGCTCCAAACCACTGCTCTTAACCACCACACCACACTGGTTGGAGGGTAGCCTCTACGGCATTATACCCCGCTCCCCTCTGCACACCCCATTTCCCTAGGCTCCACCCCCAGATCCCCAAGTATTTTCCATGTGGGATTTGACAACCCTAGCTGTTGCTAAAGACTATTCCCCCACTCTCAGAATCCTAAACTAGGAGGCTGCCCTAAGGGGGTGGGGAAGGGGTCAAAGCATTATATAAATAGAAAATCTTGGGATATACACAGAAATTAAAAATGGGGAATTCATACGTAGAAACTCCAACTAACATTTTGTATTTTAAATACCGGAGACAGCAAAGGATAAACCAAGGATACAAAGAACGGCCGGGGTGGGTGGGGTGGGGGGGGAGAAAGAATGTGAGATACGGCGTTCGTCAGAAAACTGACTCGCTATTTACGCACAGAAGACAGCAGACCACGAGTACGTAATTATTTAGACAGATGGTCTCCTTTAATTAATTTCCAGAATAAGAACGAGTGGGTTTCGGTTGCATACCGGTAACTATTTAAGGACTTAATGCAGTGGGAAATTGCCCTACATAATCCCCATTTCAATGAATGGGATTTGAGACTAATTTATTGAGGGGGGGCTTCGTGTGGCATGGCAAAGTGATCAAATGTTCTCATGCTGCAAAGAAAAGCAATATTCCATAGAATCATAGAGTTGGAAGGGACCACCAGGGTCATCTAGTCCAACCCCCTGCACAATGCAGGAAATTCACAACTACCTCCCCCCCCACACCCCAGTGACCCCTACTCCATGCCCAGAAGATGGCCGAGATGCCCTCCCTCTCATGTTCTGCTTAAGGTTATAGAATCAGCATTGCTGACAGATGGCCATCTAGCCTCTGCTTCAAAACCTCCAGGGAAGGAGAGCTCACCACCTCCCGAGGAAGCTGTGGAACCACTCTGTTCGAAATTCTTCCTAATGTCTAGAAGGGGAAACTCTTTTGATTTAATTTCAACCCACTGGTTCTGGTCCGACCTTCTGGGGCAACAGAAAACAACTCGGCCCCATCCTCCGTATGACAGCCCTTCAAGTACTTGAAGATGGTTATCATCTCCCCTCTCAGTCTTCTCCTCTCCAGGCTAAACATACCCAGCTCCTTCAACCTTTCCTCATAGGACTTGGTCTCCAGACCCCTCACCATCCTTGTTGCCCTCCTCTGGACACGTTCCATACTTGAATTCTTGTCTCTCTCATTTTAATTTTATCTCGGGTATATCTCCAAGGTATCAGCACTCATATCTGTCCCGAATACTTTGCCTACGTGGGACAGAGCTACAAAGGTTTTTCTGGTGGCGGATTTATCCTGACTGGACGGACTGTTTGAGAAAATATACCTCTAGCCTATTTTTCAATATATCTTGAGGACTGTGAAAGGAATACTTCTATCGGAGCAGAAGATTATAAAGGCAACTCTGGATGAAATATACAAAAACAAATTTTAGACTTTGCAATTTACAAATGATAGCTCACTCAGGCTAAAGACTGCAATTTTCTTATACATTCATACACGTTCAATATGGCACAGAATTGTATTATTCAGACCACTGAAGGAGGTTTCACAGCAGAAACATATATGGTCTGAGCGGTGATATTGTTTGGGTATATTGTCACACCGTTGTAGTTTTGTGTTTTTATGTTTATTTGGCATGTTTAGCACAGATACATAGAGGCTAGAACAGGGCTGCAATACAAGTTGTATATTTATATTAATTCTGTGTTTGTATTAAATTCATTGAAGAAAGCTGATCGGAAGAAAGTAGATCCCTTTGAAATGTGGTGTTGGAGGAGAGTGTGAGGGATACCCTGGACTGCCCAAAAAACAAATCAGTGGGTTCTAGATCAAATCAAGCCTGAACTGACCCTAGAAGCTAAAATGACTAAACTGAGGCTGTCGTATTTTGGTCACATTATGAGAAGACAGGAGTCACCGGAAAAGACAATCGTGCTAGGAAAAGTTGAAGGCAGCAGGAAAAGAGGAAGACCCAACATGAGATGGACGGACTCTATAAAGGAAGCCACAGCCCTCAGTTTGCAAGATCATATTTTGGTCATTTTATGAGAAGACAGGAGTCACTGGAAAAGACAACAATGCTAGGAAAAGTCGAGGGCAGCAGGAAAAGAGGAAGACCCAACAAGATGGATGGACTATAAAGGAAGCCACGGCCCTCCGTTTGCAAGATCTGAGCAAGGCTGTCAAAGATAGGACCTTTTGGAGGACTTTCATTCATAGGGTTGCCATGAGTCGGAAGCGACTTGACGGCACTTAACACACACACACACATTAAATTCATTATATATTATTCACCAAATCGCTTGAATCAATATTAGCCCATGGTTTCATGTTGATTCCTTACCTTTTGGGTACCTTGTTCTAGTTTTATAGGGTTACGGTTATTTTCCTCCTTTTTGTCGTTGCTGAGAAAATATACCTCCGGCCTCAGAACTACTTTATGAAGATCAGAAAGATGCCTATGAACACGGAAGGATGCTTTCCCTGTATCTGTCCACGCAATGCTTAAAAGGTGATGTATAAGCATTATTTAATTCCAGCTTACCGCTGCAAAAACAGGGTCTTGCAAAACCTTAAAGTCTAACAAATTTTATGCTGGCAAGCATGACTGCCCAGGCCTGGCTAGCCAAGGCTGGTTCAATCTTGTCAGATCTTGGAAGCTAAGCAGGGTCGGCCCTGGTTAGGACTTGGATGGGAGACCACCCAGGAAGTCCAGGGTCGCCAGGCAGAAGTAGGCAATGGCCAATCACCTCTGCTCACCTCTTGCCTTGAAAACCTTTGGGGTTGCCATAAATCAGCTGAGACGTGATGCCCCTATAGCCTAAAATCCACTTCTTCAGAAGCAATGAGTGAATCTTCACTTGGGCTTCCAGATCACAAAGTCAAAAGAAAGTCAAAAGGTAGGCTGACCACATTTCCTTGAGACAAAAACGGGACATTGGGATGGCAAAAACGGGACATTGGGATGGCAAAAACGGGACATGGGTTATGTAATATTAGTGTAACCCGATCGGAGCACTTTTTCTATGAGAATTTACTCAGCCATGGCTGCCTGCAGCATAAGAAATGTCAGAACTGAAGGAAACAAACGTTGGAAGTGTAATGAGGTGCAAAACGGGACAAAATTGACATTTTAATTAAAAAGACGGGACGGCCAGGAAATATGATAAAAACGGGACTGTCACGTTCAAAACGGTACCTATGGTCAGCCTATCAAAAGGGAGAGCCAGCATGGTGTAGTGGTTAAGAGCAATGGTTTGGAGCGGTAGACTCTGATCTGGAGGACCGGGTTTGATTCCCCACTTTTCCACATGAGCAGCGGAGGCTAATCTGGTGAACTGGGTTGGTTTCCCCATTCCTCCACATGAAGCCAGCTGGGTGACCTTGGGCTAGTCACAGGTCTCTTTAAGCTCTCTCAGTCCCACCTGCCTCACAGGGCGTCTGTTGTGGGGAGGGGAAGGGAAGGTGATTGTAAGCCGGTTCGATTCTGCCTTAAGTGGTGGAGAAAGTCGGCATATAGAAACCAATTCTTCTTCCTCTTCTTCTTCTTCATAACACTCCTATTTAAGCATTACAGAAGATGCACATATCATGTGTCCCCCCCATTTCTGAATCTATTTTATTTAAAACCAATCTACCCTGCTTCTCTATCCAAAAGGGACCCCCCAAAAAGATTAAAACAGGATGTAAAAGCAACGGTCATAAAAACACAGCTGCAACACCATGCCACCTCGGCCAAAGCAGAATGACGCCTGTCACCTCTAAGAATTGCCCTGAGGGCCAGTGAACATGTTCGAGGCCACCCCAATACATTTTGGGGAGTTCTAATGGCAATTCCCACCCCCAAACCCTTGATCTACAATCCAGGGAGAGGGTTTCTCATGAGAGCTCCAAGCCATGAACAGGAGCTGCCTAAAGAAGATTTTTATACCACGCTTTTCTCTGCCTTTAAGGAGTCTCAAACCGGCTTACAATCTCCTTCCCTTCCCCTCTCCACAACAGGCACCCTGTGAAGTAGGTGGGGCTCAGAGAGAACTGCGACTGGCCCAAGGTCACCCAGCAAGGCTTCATGTGGAGGAGCCATGCAGAGGGGTCATCTGCTGAAGCTGGAGGGTGATTCAAAACAGAGAAAAGGAAGTATTTCTTCACACGACACATAGTTAAATTGTGGAACTCCCTGCCCCAGGATGTGGGGATGGCTGCCAACTTGGAAGGCTTTAAGAGGGGAGTGGACATGTTCAGGGAGGAGAGGGCTATCCATGGCTACTAGTCAAAATGGATACTAGTCATGATGCATGCCTATTCTCTCCAGGATCAGAGGAGCATGCCTATTATATTAGGTGTCGTGGAACGCAGGCAGGACAATGCTGCTGCAGTCATCTTGTTTGTGGGCTTCCTGGAGGCACCTGGTTGGCCCCTATGTGAACAGACTGCTGGACTTGATGGGCCTGGGTCTGATCCAGCAGGGCCTTTCTTATGGTCTTATGTTCTTCATTGCCAGTATGGCTGCCGATAGAGTGCAGCAGCAACAGGAATTCTGCATGGCAAGTTTCCCCGCAATTTCTCTATCCTGGTCCTTCGACAGTGGCCATATTCCCCGTCCCCTGACCTACCAGGGCTTTTCCAGTTTTTTTTAAATTAGAAAATCCATTAACTTATACTTATATACAATCGTAATGGTCTAAATGCAACAGGTTCTGCAAATGCCCAGATTTCATTTTCAAAAAGAGTCCCTAACCTCTTCCACTGTGGAGACATGCCTTTCCCCTTATACCTCTGCAACGGAAAGGGCTAGACTTACTTATATTTCAGCAATGGAAAGGTCTAGACTTACATTTTTTTTTAAAAAATGAAAGCCGGAAATTCTCAGAACCTGTTACACTTATTGCTATAACAGTATGGTGATATAACAATATGAAATTGCTGATATATTTTTTAAAAAAAACACCTCCTTCCCCCAAGGAAACAGCTGCTAGGACAGGATCATGGAAAACGGCTGCCAAGCAAGCAGGGCAATCTGAAATTTCCAGCCCACACAGCAGCCATCCAGCCTTTACTGAGATCTTCCCCAAAATTTTGCATCAAAACAGGTTTGACAAAGATTTGATTAAAGCTGGAGAAACCTGGAGAGGCGGCAGCGGCTCTCCCGGGTCTCAGGCAGAGGTCTTTCTCATCACCTGCTTGCCTAGTCCCTTCAACTGGAGATGCCAGGGTTTGAACCTGGGACCTTCTGCATGCCAAACAGATGCTTTACCTACTGAGCCACAGCCCCTCCTGCTGCTGTTCTTAGCAGGCATGTAAAGAGAGGCAGGAGGCACGGTTCTTTTGCACTCTGCACATGCACACTAAGAGGAAGTCCTTCCAAAAGGCAGCAAAATATGGCAGTTCTGAAGCGGCTCAGGACCCAGCGGGAGTGGCTCGCGACCCACTGGAGCGTCCTGACGGATGGGGTGAAGACCACTGCTCTAAGGGGACGAATATGTGAATTAGCCAGCTGCTATTTTCTAACCCTTCGGGGAAGCGCATACAGTTTCTCCTCACAGCCAGCCTGTGAGATTGGGCAGCCTGAAAGAAACCAGCTTCCCCAAGGCCACCCAGAGAGATTAATGACCAAGCAGGGCTCTAAAACTAGATTTTCTCCATCCAAATCGAACCACATTTCGCCTGCTCTTTCGGTTAATTCCTAGACAGGATCCGCGCCGTGCGCATTGGGCCAGAGCGCCGCAAAACACTGGCTGTTGTTCAGTAGCTCTCCCACGGAGGATCGTAGTGGCGCGTTATAAGGCGGGGCAGAGTGTTTATAGCCCGGACCGGAGCTCACATTGTACATGAACGCATGAGATTTGTGAGCGCTTAAGATAAAACGGTGCATCAGATCGCAGCATGTTTCGGTGACGCTGGAAATGCTATTGTGAAGTAGGGTCGGGGGGTATGTGTTAAAATTAGTGTGGAAGCCAACATTTCATCAACTGGAAACATGTTATCCAGCATTCTGGGCCTATGACTGCAGGCAGGTTTCGTTACAAAAACGGGGGAAAGATTGGGGGCTACGTGCCCATCCTATCAATGGTGCATGCAGAGGTATGAGGCGCACCCTAAAATGCATGGTGTAAAAAATAACAGGTGTCTGTCTGTGGCTGATAGAGAGATGTGGAAATGTTGGTGTGTATGTGTGTACAGTCCTGCACCGTGAAAATAAAAACTGATATTGCAGAGAAGGATATTAAGGTATGAATGGTAGAAATAGGCATGAATGGGGGTGGGGGAGGCGGAGGGATTGCAGGGGCAGGAGAAGAGAAGGCACCTGGGGGGCAGGAGAAGAGGATGCACCTGTCGGATGGCTGGGCTTAGATGTGAGGCATTATCTAGGGAGGAGAGAAGCATGTTTATAAGCGAAGAGGCATGTGTGGACAGGTGTGTGTGGACAGTCCTGCAATGTGAGAATAAAATCTGATATAGCAGAGAGGGATTCGAAGGTATGAATGGTAGAAATAGACACAAATGGGGGCAAAAGCGGAGGGATTGGGGGGCAGGAGAAGAGGAGGCACCTGGGGGCAGAAGAGGATGCTCCTCTCGGATGGCTGGGCTTAGATGTGGGGCATTATCTAGGGAGGAGAGAAGCATGTTTATAAGCAAAGAGGCATGTGTGGACAGTCCTGCAATGTGAGAATAAAATCTGATATTGCAGAGAGGGATACGAAGGTATGAATGGTAGAAATAGGCATGAATGGGGGGAAAGGAGGAGGGATGGGGGGCAGGAGAAGAGGAGGCACCTGGGGGCAGGATGCTCCTCTCGGATGGCTGGGCTTAGATGTGGGGCATTATCTAGGTAGGAGAGAAGCATGTTTATAAGCAAAGAGGCATGTGTGGACAGGTGTGTGTGGACAGTCCTGCAATGTGAGAATGCAATGTGATATCCCAGAGAGGGATTCGAAGGTATGAATGGTAGAAATAGACACAAATGGGGGCAAAGGCGGAGGGATTGGGGGCAGGAGAAGAGGAGGCACCTGGCCAGAAGAGGATGCTCCTCTTGGATGGCTGGGCTTAGATGTGGGGCATTATCTAGGTAGGAGAGAAGCATATTTATAAGCAAAGAGGCATGTGTGGACAGTCCTGCACCGTGAGAATAAAATCTGATATCACAGAGAGGGATACGAAGGTATGAATGGTCGAAATAGGCATGAATGGGGCGAAAGGTGGAGGGATGGGGGGGCAGGAGAAGAGGAGGCACCAGTCGGATGGCTAGGTTTAGATGTGGGGCATTATCTAGGTAGGAGAGAAGCATGTTTATAAGCAAAGAGGCATCTGTGTACAGGTGTGTACAGGCCTGCACTATGAGAATAAAATCTGATGTTGCAGAGAGGGGTACAAAGGTATGAATGGTAGAATTAGGCATGAATGGGGGGAAAGGCGGAGGGTTGGGGGGGCAGAAGGGGATGCACCTGGGGGGCAGGAGAAGCGGAGGCACCCGTCAGTTGGCTAGGTTTAGATGTGGGGCATTATCCAGGGAGGAGAGAAGCCTGTTTATAAGCAAAGAGGCGCGATGTGGGAAGAGAGCCTCGTGGGAATCGATGGGTGGATGGAAGGAAAGGGCCGGGGGACAGTGATGGACGGACGAGAAGGGGTCGGAGTAAAGGAAATGGGGAAATAAAGATGAATATGAGCAAAGGAGGAGGAATGGGCAGGCTGATGCAGGAAGGAGAGGTACAGACCCAGCATGCAATCCAAGTGCAGGGGAAAATAACAAAACACAAAGGGGAGGTTTTGGCTTGGATTTGCCGTCCTGTAGATGCACATTTTCCCCCTCCGAATCCTCAAAACTCAAAAACAAGCCCCCACGCAGAGTTTTGAGAATCCGGATGGGGAAAACGTGTGTCTAGAGAGCGGCGAATCCAAGGCAAAACATCCCATGCCTAAATGGCCCAAAATGAACCCCCATGCAGAGTTGTGAGAATCTGGATGGGGGAAATGTGCATCTAGAGCGGCACCTCCAAGGCAAAACCTCCCATGCATAAGTGGCCAAAAACGAACCCCCCCATGCAGAGTTTTGAGAATCCAGGTGGGGGAAATGTGCATCTAGAAAGTGGCAAATCCAAGGCAAAACCTCCCGTGCACAAATGGCCAAAAAACAGATCCCTGAAAGATCTCATCTCTCTTCCCACCCTTTGGCAAAGCCCCCATTTGGATGCCCAACGAACGCGACGCGCGCCTCCAAGGAAAGGCGCAGGGTCCGTCCCGCCATCCTGACCCCCCCCCCGGGTCCCACTTCCCGGCAGCTCCCGACAAGGGGTCCCAGGAAACCCCGTCTCCCCCGCCGCCCCTTTCCCTCCAAGTCCAGGTCTGCGCCCGATCCCCACCTCCGCGCGAGAGGATCAAGCGCAGCGCCGGGCCAACGCGCAGCATTTTTGCAAGGTGGATCGGGCGCAGAGGCGCGCGCACGAGAGGACCCCCCCCTCCCCGAGCCCGCCGGCCTCCCCCTACCTCTCCGCCAGCGCCGCGCCTCCCTCTCCGCCGCCGCCTGGCCTCGTTGGCATTCGGGGGAGCGTCCGAGTGGCGCGCGCGCGCGCTCCGCAGCCTGCCGGCGCGGGAACGCGCAGGACGACGACGCGGGCAGCCCCCTCCCCTCCAATCCCCCGACGGCGGGGCCCACCCACTCATGCCTAGGGTTGCCAGGTCCCTCTTCGCTATCGGCGGGAGGCTTTCGGGGCGGAGCCTGAGGAGGGCGGGGTTTGGGGAGGGGCTCCAACCCCATAGAGTCCAATGGCCAAAGAGGCCATCTTCTCCAGGTAGACCAATCTCTGTCGGCTGGAGACCAGTTGTCATTGCAGATCTCCAGCGAGTACCGGGAGGTTGGCAACCCTAACTTCAACGCCCTAGAGTCCAGTTGCCAAAGCAGCCCTTTTCTCCAGGTGAGCCGATCCCTGTCGGCTGGAGACCAGTTGTCATTGAATGATCTCCAGCGAGTACCGGGAGGTTGGCAACCCTAACTTCAACGCCCTAGAGTCCAGTTGTCAAAGCAGCCCTTTTCTCCAGGTGAGCCGATCCCTGTCGGCTGGAGACCAGTTGCCATTGCAGGAGATCTCCAGCGAGTACCGGGAGGTTGGCAACCCTAACTTCAACGCCCTAGAGTCCAGTTGCCAAAGCAGCCCTTTTCTCCAGGTGAGCCGATCCCTGCCGGCTGGAGACCAGTTGCCATTACAGGAGATCTCCAGCGAGTACCGGGAGGTTGGCAACCCTAACTTCAACGCCCTAGAGTCCAGTTGCCAAAGCAGCCCTTTTCTCCAGGTGAGCCGATCCCTGCCGGCTGGAGACCAGTTGTCATTGAATGATCTCCAGCGAGTACCGGGAGGTTGGCAACCCTAACTTCAACGCCCTAGAGTCCAGTTGCCAAAGCAGCCCTTTTCTCCGGGTGAGCCGATCCCTGCCGGCTGGAGACCAGTTGCCATTAAATGATCTCCAGCGAGTACCGGGAGGTTGGCAACCCTAACTTCAACGCCCTAGAGTCCAGTTGCCAAAGCAGCCCTTTTCTCCAGGTGAGCCGATCCCTGCCGGCTGGAGACCAGTTGTCATTGAATGATCTCCAGCGAGTACCGGGAGGTTGGCAACCCTAACTTCAACGCCCTAGAGTCCAGTTGCCAAAGCAGTCCTTTTCTCCAGGTGAGCCGATCCCTGCCGGCTGGAGACCAGTTGCCATTGCAGGAGATCTCCAGCGAGTCCCGGGAGGTTGGCAACCCTAACTTCAACGCCCTAGAGTCCAGTTGCCAAAGCAGCCCTTTTCTCCAGGTGAGCCGATCCCTGCCGGCTGGAGACCAGTTGTCATTGAATGATCTCCAGCGAGTACCGGGAGGTTGGCAACCCTAACTTCAACGCCCTAGAGTCCAGTTGCCAAAGCGGCCCTTTTCTCCAGGTGAGCCGATCCCTGCCGGCTGGAGACCAGTTGCCATTGCAGGAGATCTCCAGCGAGTCCCGGGAGGTTGGCAACCCTAGCCGCGCCCCCGCGCCTACCTGCTGCAGATGCGCTCTCCGGGGTGAGGGCAGGCTCCCCGGGCGGACCCCTCCCCAGCCGCCGCGCCGCCTCTCCCTCCACCCCGGCGGCCGGCTCCCTTAAAGCGCCTCTCCTTCCCGGCCTTGTAAGGACATCAGCGCCGGACGGGGAAGCGGGGAGGAGGAGGCGGTGGCTTCCCTTGCCGGGGACTCACCAGAGGCCCTGCGGCGAGCCTCCCACCCGCAAATCCCCACTGGGGCGAAGGCTGGCCGACTTTGCGGGGTTGTTGTGCTGTGCAGGCGAGCTCTGAGCTCGTCGGGTGGACTCTGACCGGGAGAACCGGGTTGGATTCCCCACCCCTCCACATGAGGGGCGGAAGCTGGTTTGGTGGGCTGGGTGGCCGATGGTGCAGGGGAGGTTTTGCCTTGGATTTGCTGCTCTCCAGGTGCAGGTGGGTGAAATGAGGACCCAGCTTGCTGCTGGGGGGAAAGGGAAGACGACTGGGGAAGGCACTGGCAAACCACCCCAGAAACAAAGTTTGCCTAGGAAACATCGGGATGTGACGTCACCCCATGGGTCAGGAATGACCCCGTGCTTGCACAGGGGACTGTTACCTTTTACCTTTTTTAGATGCACATTTCCCCCATCCGAATTCTCAAAACTCTGCGAGGGGGCTTATTGTTGAGTTTGGAGAATTTGGATGGGGAAAATGCGCATCTAGAGAGCAGCAAATTCAAGGCAAAACCTCCCAGGCATAAATGGCCGATGTGTTTCCCCACTCCTACACCTGAAGCCAGCTGGGTGACCTCGAGCTAGTCACACTTTCTCAGCCCCACCTACCTCACAGGGTGTCTGTTGTGGGGAAGGGAATGTGATTGTAAGCCGGTTTGAGTTTCCCTTAAGTGGTAGAGAAAGTTGGCATATAAAAACTAACTCTCCTTCTTCTTCTAGGTCAGGGTTGATACTGGGGAGATACCATGGTATGGAGAGAAGGGACAGGGAGAAACTTTTCTCCCTCTCTCATATTACTATAACGTGGGGTCATCTGCTTAAGCTGGAGGCTGAGAGATCCGAAACCGATAAAAGGAAGTATTTCTTCACACAACGCATAGTTAAACTGTGGAACTCCCTGCCCCAGGATGTGGTGATGGCTGCCAACTTGGAAGGCCTTAAGAGGGGAGTGGACATGTTCATGGAGGATGGGGCTACCCATGGCTACTAGTCCAAATGGCTGCTAGTCATGATGCATACCTATTCTCTCCAGGATCAGAGGAGCATGTCCATCATATTACTATAGGTGCTGTGGAACACAGGCAGGATGGTGCTGCTGCAGTCGTCTTGCTTGTGGGCTTCCTGAAGGCACCTGGTTGGCCACCGTGTGAACGGCCCCAGGTACGCCGACTAAAAGAACAGCGCTGCTGCGCCAGCTTTTTCTGGCACAGCCTCGCTGTATTCAATGGGGCAAAATGCCCCATTTTTTAAAAAAAACTACCTTTAAAAGGATTTTTACAGCCATTCGGTGGCCGGGGCACGGCTTTGGAGGCTCCACATCTGCACCTCGGCCACATTGTCCCCAGCCGCCAAAGGCTCAGGAAGACTCAGGCCACCTGGCTGCCCATTATGATATGTCTTTTATATATCTTATCTTTTATATATCTTCGAGCAGGGAAGGATATAGGAACCACCCCATAAAAACCGCTTTGCTGGATTTGGCTGGAGTATCCTTCAGCAGGCCTTTCCTCCACGTCTGGGGATTTCTGGGGGAGTGACAAAGGACTCTTGATGAAGGGGGCAATTATTGCTGATAGACACCCCCCCTCCCCATTGGGGTAAGAAGAAGAGTTGGTTTCGATATGCCGACTTCCTCTGCCACTTAAGGGAGAATCAAACCGGCTTACAATCGCCTTCCCTTCCCCTCCCCACAACAGACACCCTGTGAGGTAGGTGGGGCTGAGACAGCTGTGACTAGCCCAAGGTCACCCAGCTGGTTTCAGGTGGAGGTGTGGGGAAACCAACCCGGTTCGCCAGATTAGAGTCCGCCGCTCATCTGGAGGAGTGGGGGATCGAACCCCGTTCTCCAGCTCAGAGTCCACCGCTCCAAACCACCGCTCTTAACCACCACACCACGCTGGCTCCCAAGGGAGGGAGGGGATGGTAGAGGTTTGGGATAATGGCAAGAAGCATTGGCTTTGCCACAGGGTTACACCAAGATATTTATTCCCTGCTTTCCTTTCCATTTATAGGACCCAAACCAACTTACACCATTAAACAAAACACTTCACATCTTTTACAAAGTCCCACCAGTACAAAAATACCACACAGATTTTTTTAAAAGATAGGGAAAAAACCAAGCGTTACTCATTACCGGTTGACTGACCTCATGGGTCACTAAAAGAATATCGGAAGACCTCCGCTTTACAAAGTTTCCAGAATCTTTGCAAGGTTATAAATAGAAATAGAGAAGCTGCTCTTTCTCCTATTTAGACACCAATCCTGATGTTTCCTGCAAAGTGTCGCTCTTTGCTTTAGCAGCTGAGAAAATCCGAGCGAAAGCTGTTTTTAATCAGGGAACTGAACATATTTAAATACTAATTTCTTGTGGGTCAGACTGTTTTAAAGTTATTTTATGGTTATTTTATGTTATTTTAATGTTTTGTATGGTGGGTTGTGAGGGCCTTCGGCCGCAGACAATAAACGTTATATCAAATAGATATAGAGAAATAGAAACATAGAGCTGGAAGGGCCTCAGGGGTCATCTAGTTCAAAGCTTCTTGACCGGTGGGTTGCGAGCCCGTATGGGGTCGCGTAACTTAAATGTGGGAGTCCCGAAAAATTTGCCAACAGTACTTATTAGTATGCAATTTTGCTTTCGTCTTCAAAAAATGGCAACATTATATGTATGCCAAAGAATTGTTTTGAAATAAATGCCTTTATGATTTATTATCAGTAAATGTTTGGTTTGTATACCTATTTTATATCCCTATATACCCAGGGTCCCGTAAAAAATTCTCGGGCGAAAAGGGGCCAAGAGTGGGAAAGTGTTTAAGAAGCCCTGATCTAGACCAACCCCCTGTACGACGCAGGAAATTCACCGCTGCCCACTAGACCCTGCTCTGTGCCCAGAAGGAGAAAAAAAAAAAACCTCCAGGATCCCTCGTCAATCTGGCCTGGAGGAAAATTGCTTCCTGGCCCTAAAGTGCCGATCGATCGGCATTACCCTGGGCATGTAAGAAAGAGCCACGAGAGCCGAGCGCCGACTCATCCCTTCCTGCTCTCCCTCTCATGAACTGCCTAAGGTCATAGAATCAGCATTGCTGACAGATGGCCATCTAGCCTTTGCTTCAAAACCTCCAAAGAAGGAGAGCCCACCACCTCCCAAGGAACCCTGTTCCACTGAGGAACAGCTGTAAGGCCATTTATGCAGGGACTTTTCCCCGGGGTCACCCCCGCCGACTGCTTCGGGGCCTCCTTTTGATTATGCGTACCTTTTCCGACCAGTGTCTTTCAAGGTCAGTTTAGGGAAGTCCTTCAGCTTTCGCATAAAAATGTCTTTGATATCTGTTGGCCGGCCATAGCGTTCGTCAAGCCTTTGCCACGCTCTCCCGAGTGTCGTTTCAGGGTTCTTGACATGCGCTGAGTAGAGTCGCTTGGCTAGTTCCGAAGAAGCTGGCCCCAGCCATGCGGTCAAGAGCGTCAACTCCTCGTCTGCTCGCAATCCCATCTCCCCTGTGACCTTCTGGTAGATGACCTTGCACAAGAAGTAGTCTTCCACGCGGTCCGTGAACTTCTGCACACCCTGCTCGGACAAATTCTTCCTGAGATTGCGTGATCCCAGGTAGCTGCCGCCATACTGGGCAGGTGCTGGGAGCAGAACGGCATGCATGAGCGTTGTGGGATACTGAGCAGCTAGCTGAGCCGCAGGAACGGCAGGTGACTGGAATGGCTGACGGTCAGAGGTCGCCGCGCTCTCCCCACACGTTTTGCCCGGGTTTTCCAGACGCTGTTTTAACCAGAATCCGGAAAATGCGGGCAGAACGCACAGGGAGAGCGTGGTGGCCTCTGACGGTCGGGAAAGGCGTGCATAGTCCAAAGGAAGCCCCGAAGCAGTCGGCGGGGGTGACCGCAGGGATAATGTGACTGCATAACAGGCCTGTCAGGAAGAACTGCCATAGTTAAGCGACAACTATTTTTGGTGCCATCTGCGGTTCAAATGTTCTGTAGCTTTTTAAATGTCGATTGTAGACTGTTTTAATGTTATTGCATTTTAAAAATGCTTATTGTAGGCTGATTTTATTGTTGTTACATCAGGTTAATTCATGCCATCGTATTCCCTATTACTATGTATGGGTGTGAGAGCTGGACAATGAAGAAAGCTGGTGGGAAGAAAGTAGATTCCTTTGACATGTGGTGTTGGAGGAGGGTGTTACGGATACCGTGGACGGCCAAAAAAACAAATCAGTGGGTTTTAGATCAAATCAAGCCTGAACTGACCCTAGAAGCTAAAATGAGGCTGTCGTACTTTGGACATATTATGAGAAAAGTCACTGGAAAATACAATCATGCTAGGAAAAGTTGAAGGCAGCAGGAAAGGAGGAAGACCCAACAAGAGATGGATGGACTCTATAAAGGAAGCCACGGCCCTCAGTTTGCAAGATCAGACCAAGGCTGTTAACGATAGGACACTTTGGAGGACTTTCATTCATAGGGTCGCCATGAGTCGGAAATGACCTGACGGCACTTAACACACACACACCTGCCCTGAGCCTGGCTTCGGCCAGGGAGGGTGGGATGTAAGTTGAATGTAATAAATAAATAAATAAACATCAAATCCATGGAGCGTTTGTTGAGAATGAAAATCCATTTGAGTCTGAAGTTCTCATCCTCATTAAACATCCAGGTGTGGGGTTGTCTTTTTAACGTGCCAGCCTCATGGAATCATGTTCTTCCTGGCGCTGAGCCGGTTGAGTCATCAATCAAAGGGGGATGTGGGGGAGAAAGGAAGGAACCCCCTCTGTGAGGATTTGGAGAACCCTGCAACCCCCAGCCTCACTGTTTTGACCCTCAACGGCCCAGAAGATCTCCCCACCTGAAGGTTCCCGTAACCAGAGTGGACATGAAATCCCAGGAAGTAACAGCAGAGGGACCCAACGCCATACACATGTCGGAGGCTGGAGAGTCCGTGGTCCTTAACCGGGAACCCCTTTGGCTGCGGAGACCGATTGTCCCGCTTGGAAGAGGAGATGCCGCCCGTCGTTTTTCTCCTGCAAGGCATTTTTGAAATATTTGAAAGACAGCGGGGGGGGGGGGGGAGACCCAGAGGGAAAAGAAACCAAGCCAGAAGTCGGAGACCCACAAAGAATCGATTGGAAGGGGGTGGGGAGGCTAACCAATTTGGAAATCCCACACCCCAATATCTCTCTTCTAGGGTCCCATAAGCGATCAGGGGAGGGACTTCAGCAGGGTATAATGCCACAGAGTCCACCGTCTGAAGCGGCCATTTCTCCAGGGGAACTGATCTCCGTCGCCTGGGGATCTGTTGTAATAGCGGGAGATCGCCCACCACCACCTGGAGGTTGGCAACCCTATCCTCGGGTGACCTTGAGGCCAGTCACAAATTCATCCTAAACTCCCTCACAGGGGTGTTGTTGTGAGGATAAAAATGGGAGGGGGGCGAACAGCATTGTAAACTGCTTTTGGGGAGAAAAGCAAGATATAAATACATCTGAAGGAAGGAAGGCGTCCAATTAATCAGGATTTTGCAGAACACCTTACCTTTGGGAAACTACAGCAAAGAGACAAAGGAGAAGGAGGCGGTGTTAAATTATGCTGTAGGCTGAAACCCGATCAGCAATGTATTAAGCTAAATAAAAGACTCAGAGGATTTAAACCCCATGTAGGGCAATAAAGCCCGGGGGAGATCAAGTGACAGGGCCAAGGACATGCAAGCAATATTTTGTCTCCCCACTTCCCTTCCTGTCCCCCTCCACACACCCTCCAATTTATTCCCTTTCCTAAAAAGCAGTTAAGCAGGTTGCTCTGCACAAGAACCAACACACGAACACGCGAAGCTGCCTTACACTGAATCAGACCCCCGGTCCGTCAAAGTCAGTATTGCCTGCTCAGATCAGCAGCAGCTTTCCAGGATCTCAGGCAGAAAAGGGTCTTTCCCATCACCTACCTGCTTAGTCCCTTTAACTGGAGATGCCGGGGATTGACCCTGGAACCTTCTGCATGCCAAGCAGATGCTGTGCCACTGAGCCACAGCCCCTCCCCAGGTCTCTGGGTAGGATTGCCAACCTCCAGGTGGTGGCTGGAGATCTGTTGCTATTACAACCGATCTCCAGCCGATAGAGATCAGCTCCCCTGGAGAAAATGGCCACTTTGGCCATTGGACACTATGGCATTGAAGCCCCTCCCCAAACCCCGCCCTCCTCAGGCTCCGCCCCCAAAACTTCCCACTGGTGGCGAAGAGGGACCTGGAAATCCTAGCCACTGGTAAGGTTGCCAGCCTCCAGGTGGTACCCTTTGTGTGGATGGGGAGCATGGGGGGTGGGTTTCTCCCAGAATGTAAAGAGTAAGGTTTGTAAGAAAAGGAAGAAGAGTTGGTTTTTATATGCCGACTTTCTCTAACACTTAAGAATCAAACCAGCTGACAATCGCCTTCCCCTCCCTGCAACAGACACCCTGTAAGGTAGGTGGGGCTGAGAGAGCTCTAAGAGCTGTAACTTGCCCAAGGTCACCCAGCTGGTGTCGTGTGGAGGAGCAGGGAAACAAATCCAGTTCACCAGATTAGCCTCCGCCGCTCACGTGGAGGAGTGGGGAATCAAACCCGGTTCTCCAGATCAGACTCCACCGCTCCAAACCACCGCTCTTAACCACTACGCCACGCCGGAACTGGTACTAGATGCACTACGGAAGAAGCTTCTGTTTGATGAACTGTTATTCAGCCTGTTCGTGGGAGTTCTTTAATATGCTCATTGTACAGATGGTGGTTATAGAGTTATTTAGGTAGTTATAGGATTATCGTTATTATTGTATCATGGTTATTGTTGTGAAATTACATAAATTGTTATTCCTTAGAGGCAGCGTGCTGTAGTGTTGTTTAGCTATTAATTGGTTGCAGCATAGATTTTCTTATTTCAGTTACCTCCAGGTGGTGGCTGGAGATCTCCCCTATCACAACTGATCTCCAGCCAAGAGAGATCGGTTCCCCTGGAGGAAATGGCCGCTTTGGCGATTGGACTCTATGGCAGCGAAGTCCCTCCTCTCCCCAAACCCCGCCCTCCTCAAGCTCCGCCCCAAAAACCTCCCACCAGGGGCAAAGAGGGACCTGGCAACCCTAGCCGCTGGTAAGGTTGCCAACCTCCAGGTGGTGGGTGGAGATCTCCTCTATTACAACTGATCTCCAGCCAAGAGAGATCGGTTCCCCTGGAGGAAATGGCCGCTTTGGTGATTGGACTCTATGGCAGTGAAGTCCCTCCTCTCCCCAAACCCCGCCCCCCTGAGGCTCCGCCCCCCAAACCTCCCGCCTGTGGCAAAGAGGAACATGGCAAACCTACTCGGGGGCCCTGCCAAACTCCCATGCCAAACCCAAGATGCCGATGGTCCTGGGCCAACACCAAACCCTAGAAGTCTCTATGCAACATCTCGGAGGAACTTTCCCCTCCTTCTGAGACAGCATGGAAATCCCCTTCCCCATATCCATTATTCTTTCTTTCCTTTTCTTGCAAAACGGCTCATCTCTTTTGGATTTCAGGCGGACGACTCACCATCTGGTGACTTACCCCTCCATAAGGGGCCAGCCACAGCCGGACGAGTCAGCCGTAAAACGTGCTTTCTCCGAGCCCATAAACGATATATCGCACAGAGGCTGCGACCTTTCCCTTCATGTAAAGGGAACCGGGGAGCTGGAATGGGATATGGGGCCTGGGGATGGGGGGCAGAGGGAGAGAAGCATGCGGGCAAGCAGGGCTTTCTGGTCTCGGTGGAGGAAAGAGCGGGATAACAGGTGGGGCATCTCTTTTTATGAGTATAGTTTATGGGTATCGTTTAGCTCCACATTACCAATGTAGAGTCACAGATAGGGTTTCCAGCCTCCAGGTAGGGGATGGAGATTTCTTGGAATAACACCTGATCTCCAGATTACATAAATCGCTTATTTATGTATTTGTTTGTTTGGAGTTACATTAAAAAGAAGTAGACAAGCTTGAATCTTCGGCTCCGATAGAAGTATTCCTTTCACAGTCCTCAAGATATATTGAAAAATAGGCTAGAGGTATATTTTCTCAAACAGTGTGTCCAGTCAGGATAAATCCGCCACCAGAAAAACCTTTGTAGCTCTGTCCCACGTAGGCAAAGTATTCGGGACAGATATGAGTGCTGATACCTTGGAGATATACCCGAGATAAAATTAAAATGAGACAGAATTCAAGTATGGAACGTGTCCAGAGGAGGGCAACTAGGATGGTGAGGGGTCTGGAGACCAAGTCCTATGAGGAAAGGTTGAAGGAGCTGGGGATGTTTAGCCTGAAGAGGAGAAGACTGAGAGGGGAGATGATAACCATCTTCAAGTACTTGAAGGGCTGTCATAGGGAGGATGGTGCCGAGTTGTTTTCTGTTGCCCCAGAAAGTCGGACCAGAACCAACGGGTTGAAATTAAATCAAAAGAGTTTCCGTCTAGACACTAGGAAGAATTTTCTAACAGTTAGAGCAGTTCCCCAGTGGAACAGGCTTCCTCAGGAGGTGGTAAGCTCTCCTTCCCTGGAGGTTTTGAAGCAGAGGCTAGATGGCCATCTGTCAGCAATGCTGATTCTGTGTCCTTAGGCAGATTGTGAGAGGGAGGGCATCTTGGCCATCTTCTGGGCATGGAGTGGGGGGTCACTGTGTGTGTGTGGGGGGGAGGTAGTTGTGAATTTCCTGCATTGTGCAGGGGGTTGGACTAGATGACCCTGGTGGTCCCTTCCAACTCTATGATTCTATGAATATTTATTCCCCTTCCCCCGGAGAAAATGGCTGGTTTGGAAGGCAGACTGCACGGCATTATACCCTGCCGAGGTCCCTCTCTGCCCTAAAACCCACTCTCCCAGGCTCCACCCTCAAATCTCCAGGTATTTCTGAACCTGGAGTTGGCAACCCTAGTCACACAAGTAGATGTGAGGAGTTTGCAATCGGCATGTTGACCAAATAGGAGATCGGAGACGGGAAATGGGGAGGAACTGTGGCTCAGTGGTCGAGCATCTGCTTGGCATGCAGAAGGTCCCAGGTTCAATCCCCAGCATCTCCAGTTAAAGAGACTAGGCAAGTAGGTGATGTAAAAGGCCTCAGCCTGAGAATCTGGGGAGCTTCTGCCAGTCTAAGTAGGCAATACTGACTTTGATGGACCGAGGGTCTGATCCAGTAGAAGGCAGCTTCATGTGTTCATGTGACATGGGTAAAAGAAGTTGTCATTGTTAGAAGCCTAGGAGAGCCGGCATGGCATAGTGGAGAGTTTCGGACTAGGATCCTGGAAGACCCAGATTCAAATCCCCACTTGTACCATGGAAGCTTGCTGGGTGACCTCGGGCCCCTCATAATCACTCAATTTGGCCGACCTCACAAGGTTGTTGTCGTGAGAAGGGAGAACGATGTTCTAAGCAGCTTTGAGTCCTCCCTGGGGGGGAAAGCAGGATATTGGGGGTGGTGCAGGGGTAAGAGCCAGAGTTTCTGGGACATAAGCAAGTTGTTTTTTAATGGAGTCCCAATGTGGGGACAGCCCAAAACACCCCTCACCCCATAAAAACCTCTGCCAGGCTTTCATAGTTCCGATCAGTTGGCAACCTTGTATTTCCAGCTTCTAGGAGACGGGAGGAATGGCAGTACAACCCCCCCCCCAAATTGTGATGAAGCTTCCCCACCCTACAGATAGCGAGGGACTCATCCTGCCCAGCTGGCACCCTTCCCTGGCATCAGGTGCCTGAGCTTGGGTTCTTTTTTTAAAGCAATCTCTGCCAGGCTGGGTTAAGAGGCCAATCCTGTTTATTTCAGGAGGGTGCCGGCTTGTGCGGTCACTTGTCTCGCCCTGAAGGCCGGCGCTGGGCAAAGGACCGGAGGAAAGGACGGTGCCAGCCAGGTATTGAACCAAAGATCACTTCAGGAAGGACAATTACCCTGACGCTCTTTCACCGGTAAAGGCCAGTGTTGGAGCGGCCTCATTTCAGATCTCGAATTTCAGATCTAGCATTGGGATCAATTTTCCCTCTCCCCCGCCCCCCCTGCAAGGGAGTTTAGGCTTCAAGCAGCTGGTTGCATTTCAGAGAAATCATGCCATAAACTATGTCGTAGTAGCACATTTCATTCCGAGATCTTATGCTCAGAGGAGATGACACCTTAGAGCGTGATCCAAATCATTCCTGGGGCGGGGAGGAAGAGATTTGCGACCAACTAGTGCCCCAGAGATGCATACCGTCTTTCATTTCAATGCCCCGGCCTTCTTGAACTGAAGTTTGCCTCTGTCCACCCACACACCCCTTTTAAAAAAGGAATTGCCGATTGAGCTGGGATTCAAATTTGAAACCTAGAATTGGGTCTTGACAATCAGTATTAATTTCATTCTGATTATTTCGGTCTTCAAGACGAGGAGGAGGAGGAAGAGGAGGAAGAGGAAGAAGAAGAAGAGTTGGTTTTTATATGCTGACTTTCTCTACCACTTAAGGGAGACTCAAACTGGCTTACAATCACGTTCCCTTCCCTTCCCCTCCCCACACAACAGACACCCTGTGAGGTCGGTGGGGCTGAGAGAATGTGACTTGCTCAAGGTCACCCACCTGGCTTCGTGTGTAGGAGTGGGGAAACAAATCCAGTCCACCAGATTAGCCTCCGCCGCTCATGTGGAGGAGTGGGGGATCAAACCTGGTTCTCCAGATCAGAGTCCACAGTTCCAAACCACTGCTCTTAACCACTACACTGCACCACACCGGCTCTCAAGCAGGTGCACTCAGGGAAAATGCCACTACTGTTTCCTCAAAAAAATAAACCATACAATTCTGGCACCCAGCCTCAAGATCAGGCTTTTACAGTGTTTTTGGCTTCTGGCCCAGAGGCGAAAAAACAGCTCCCCCACCCCATCCCAACTTGGCCAAGACAAGGTGTTTTGTTTTTGGTTTCTGATCGGTTGACAGTCCTCCTAGCCCGAGTCTAATAAATGTTTCTTTCTCCTCCCATATCAGGAAATAGAAACCCAGGCGGCGGGAGGAATCAGGAACAGCCGTTGAGGCCTGGAGTGAATCATAGTCATAGAGTTGTAAGGGACCACCAGGGTCATCTAGTCCAACCCCCTGCACAATGCAGGAAACTCACAACTACCTCCCCCCACCCCCCACCCCTAGTGACCCCTATTCCATGCCCAGAAGATGGCCAAGACACCCTCCCTCTCATGTGGCAGGCAGGCTGGCAGGAAGAAGCAGCCGGGTTGCGAACTCTGGGTTGGAAAATTGTTGGATATTTGGGGGTGGAGCGTGGGTACGGGGGGAGGGAGGGACCTCAGCAGGGCATAATGCCATAATTTACCCTCCGAATCAGCTATTGTCTTCAGGGGAATTGATCTTCATAGTCCTGTAGTCCAGATCTCCAGGCCCCAACTGGAGGTTGGAAAGCATAGGAATAGGGTTGCCAGGTCCCTCTTCACCACTGGCGGAAGTTTTTTGGTGAGAGCCTGAGGAAGGTGGGGTTTGGGGAGGGGCTTCAATGCCATAGAGTCCAATTGCCAAAGCGGCCATTTTCTCTAGGTGAACTGACCTCTATCAGCTGGAGATCAGTTGTAATAGCAGGAGATCTCCAGCTAGTACCTGGAGGTTTGGTAAACAAAGGTTAGCGTGCTGTAGGATACTCAAGTTTGCTGAGTACCTGGAGGTTGGCAACCCTACAGAGGAAGCAGCCGGACTCCAAAGGGATTCTGACTCCACCGCAGGGCTCTGCTGAACCGGGCTCACCGGGATGAAAGCCCAGACCCTTTGTGCTGTGAAAGGCATGAAAAAGGAGCGCCACTGAGCATACGTAGAGCGCATTCTCTCATGTCTGGCTGGGAGGGCGATGCAGGATATAGGGTTGCCTTTCCAGGCTTGGGAAATTCCTGGAGATTTGGAGGTGGAAGGCCTGAGGAAGGCGGGCTTTGGCGAGGGGAGGGGTCAGCAAGGTGGTCTCAGATGCTATAGAGACCCCTCCAAGTCTCCCCTGGGTGCTTTGGAGGGTGGTCTCTATAGCATTGAGTCCCACTGAGGTCCCTCCCCTCGCCAAAGCCCCGCCTTCCTCAGGTTCCATCAAATCTCCAGGAATTTCCCAAGCTGGAGTTCGCAACCTCAGGCAGGAAATGGGATAGGGTTGCCAGGTCCCTTTTCACCACTGGCGGGAGTTTTTTTGGGGCGGAGCCTGAGGAGGGCAGGGTTTGGGGAGGGGCTTCAATACCATAGAGCCCAATTGCCAAAGTGGCCATTTTCTCCAGGGGAACTGATCTCTATCGGCTGGAGATCAGTTGTAACAGCAGGAGATCTCCAGCCAGTACCTGGAGGTTGTACAGAAAAGTAGCACTAATGACTAACTGGAAACTGTTCAAACAATGCTTATAACAATAAATGTATAACCAAACCACGACTGTGTATATACATTTTATCACAATGTGCAATACATGTTCTAAGAGAATCATCCTTGCTGTTATGCAAGGTTACAACATAATATACAAACATTACCAACAGCAACATAGCAGCTTCATGGGTTCACAACTTTGCAAACTGCAATTGACATTGACCAAGTCCCAAAGCGACAGGCTACTATGCCGTCTGTTCACAATGACTGACACTGGATTTTCTACTTCATGGGTGTGCATTTTGCCCTAGTTTATGGCTTAGAGTGGAAGACCAGGACCGAAGAAACCTCAGTGAAAAGGGACTTTTACCGGAGCCCCTTCTCTTTGTTAACTGGCCTCACTACGATTTTCTCTACATGCTTCCATTCCCAATTTAGGATGTTTGTGTAGCGTTGGAACCTATTGAGTTACCGTTTGTATGCTTTGGGATTTTGTCAATGAACACACATGAAGCTGCTTTATACTGATCAGACCCTTGGTCCATCATAGTCAGTATTGTCTACTCAGACCGGCAGTGGCTCTCCAGGGTCTCAGGCAGGGGTCTTTCACATCACCTGCTTGCCTAGTCCCTTTAAGTGGAGATGCCGGGGATTGAACTTGGGACCTTCTTCATGCCAAGCAGATGCTCTACCACTGAGCCACAGCCCCTCTCCACGGCTCTCCAGGGTTCTAGGCAGGGGTCTTTCACATCACCTGCTTGCCTAGTCCCTTTAACTGGAGACGCCGGAGATTGAACCTGGGACCTTCTTCATGGCAAGCAGAAGATCTACCACTGAGCCACAGCCCCTCTCCACGGCTCTCCAGGGTCCCAGGCAGGGGTCTTAAACATCACCTGCTTGCCTAGTCTCTTTAACTGGAGACGCCGGAGATTGAACCTGGGACCTTCTTCATGGCAAGCAGATGCTCTACCACTGAGCCACAGCCCCTCTCCACGGCTCTCCAGGGTCTCCAGGGTCCCAGGCAGGGGTCTTTTACATCACCTGCTTGCCTAGTCCCTTTAACTGGAGACGCCGGGGATTGAACCTGGGACCTTCTGTATGCCAAGCAGATGCTCGACCACTGAGCTACAGCCCTTCCCCGTCAATTGCAGTTTGCAAAGTTGTAGCTATGTTGCTGTTAGTAATTTTTGTATATTTGTATGTTATTTGTTGTAACCTTGCGTAAGTGATTCTCTAAGAGCATACACATTGCCCATTGTGATAAAATGTATACATGCTATCGTGGTTTGGTTATACATTTTTTGTTATAACCATTATTTGAAGAGTTTCCATTTAGTCATTAATGTTACTTTTTTGTTTATTCTTCAAAGTACCTGGAGGCTGGCAACCCTAAAATGAGAGGCATGGGGTGGACGAACATGAACACATGAAGCTGCCTTCTACTGAATCAGACCCTCGATCCATTAAAGTCAGTATTGTCTACTCAGACTGGCAGCGGCTCTCCAGGGTCTCAGACAGGGGTCTTTCACATTATCTACTTGCCTAGTCTCTTTAACTGGAGGTGCCGGAGATCGAACCTGGGACCTTCTGCATACCAAGCAGATGCTCTACCACTGAACCATGGCCTCTCCCCTATAAGGCAGGATCCCTTGTTAAGAGAGCGAATGGGGCGGCCCCATCGGCATCTTTCCTTGGGTGTAAATCACACACAGTTCGGCGGGGTTTATTCCCAAACATGTCAACCGAGTAGGCATTGGGACGGGTTTTACAGCCTGACCCCGAAAGCAAGCACCCCAATCCAGGGCAGCAGTTTGCACTCCAGAAAACGCGCAAAGGGCAACGATCCAAAAACTGCATTCCCATGCGTCCTCAAAACTGTAGCGGGACCCTAGGTGTGCAAGAGGGTTACAAACCTCCAGGTGGGGCCTAGAGATCCCCCACAATGACAACAGTTCTCTAGAGATCTGTTAACCTGGAGAAAATGGCTGCATTGTAGGGTGGGATTTATGGCATTATACTGCACCGAGGTCCCTTCCCAATACCCACCATTTCCCGGACTCTACCCCCCTAATCTCCAGGAATTTCCCAACCCAGAAATGGCAACCCCCCATAAGTAGGGCCACTGGCAGGAGGTTTGGGGGCAGAGCCTGATGAGGGCAGGTTTGGGGAGGGGAGGGACTTCAATTCCATAGAGTCCAATGGCCAAAGCAGCCATTTCCCCCAGGGGAACTGATCTCTATCGGCTGGAGATCACTTGTAATAGCCAGACCGCCAGCTAGTCCCTGGAGGTTGCAACCCTATCCATAAGGCACCCCCTACCCCGCAACGCCTGCACAGAATGCAATGGCATTCACACACAGAGAGACCCGTGCACAGAATGGAAACCTGCCTTCTGCAGTCTGCAGAAATAATGGACACGCTGGGAGGAGGCAGAGCTATGGGAACAGGTGCAATGTGCAAAGGGGGGGGGAAAGCAGTTCTCCCTTCCCAATACCCTGCTCTTTCCGGACTCTACGCCCCCCCCCCCAAATCTCCAGGAATTTCCCAACCCGGAACTGCCAACCCTCCCCGCAACCCATGAGCAGAATTCACTGGGATTCACACACACACACACAAAGAGACCCGCGCGCAGAACGGGAACCTGCCTTCTGCCGTCTAAAGAAACAAGACACGCGCTCGGGGGGTGCAGAGCTATGGGAACAGGTGCAATGTGCAATGTGCACGGGGGGGGGGAGGAAGCAGCTCTCCCTTCCGGCTGCAATAGCCATGCCCCCCCTCTCACTCTCTCCCCTCCTCTCCCCTCTCCCTCCCCCCTCCCTTCTCTCCCCCCTCCTCTCTCCCCCCTCCCTTCTCTCCCCCTCCTCTCTCCCCCTCCCTCCCCCTCCTCCTCTCTCCCCCCTCCCTTCTCTTCCCTCCTCTCTCCCCCCTCCCTTCTCTTCCCTCCTCTCTCCCCCCTCCCTTCTCTTCCCTCCTCTCTCCCCCCTCCCTTCTCTCTCCCCTCCTCTCTCCCCTCCTCTCGCTCCCCCCTCTCTCTCTCCCCTCTCCCCTCCTCTCTCCCCCTCCCCTCCCTTCCCCCTCCCCTCCCTCCCCTCCCCCTCTCTCCCCCTCCCCTCCCTCCCCTCCCTCCCCTCCCTCCCCCTTCCCCCCTCCCCTCCCTCCCCCTTCCCCCCCTCCCCTCCCTCCCCCCTTCCCCCCTCCCCTCCCTCCCCCTTCCCCCCTCCCCTCCCTCCCCCTTCCCCCTCCCCTCTCTCCCCCCTCCCCTCCCCTCTCTCCCCCCTCCCCTCCCCTCTCTCCCCCTCCCCTCCCCCTCCCCTCCCCCTCCTCTCCCCCTCCCCTCCCCCTCCCCTCCCTCCCCTCTCTCCCTTCCCCCCCTCTCCCCCCCTCCCCCCCTTTCCTTGCGGCGGCCGAGCGTGGAAGGAGGAAGGCGGAGCAGGCGAGGGATCGCGGCGGCAGCGACGACGGCGGGGAGGGGGGGGGGACAAGGGGAGGGGGGAGGGAGAGCGAGAAGGGGGAGGGCCGCTGACGTCACGGGGCCCGGCCCCCGGTCCCCCCCCCCCACCAGCCGTCCGGGCGCAGGAGGGAGGCGCCGGCAGAGGCGCCGCAGCCGAGCAGGAGTCCGCCTCGACGGCCGTGTGCGCTGCAGCCGCCGCAGGAGCGCTCCCCGCCGCCGCGCCTCCGGGAGGGGCCCCCCGGGGGTCTCCCCCCTCGCCCGCCCGCCGGCCCCCCCGCGCCCCCCGGAGCCCGCTTCCCCCGCGGCCAGCGCTGAACACATGAGGTTTTTCAGGCTGACCTTCAAGTGCTTCGTGGATTGCTTCTGAGCCGCCGCCGCTCGCCCCGTCGACCCCCCCGGAGACCCCCGACGCCCCCCACACCGCCCACGCCCAGGGGGCTTCCTCCGCACCCCCTCCTCTCCCTCCCCCCCCCGTCCCAGCGCGGCCCCGATCCGCCTGGAGGGGGGCGGGCGGCCCTCGGGGGGCCCCCCCGGCGCCATGGCCAAGGGGGCTTCGTCGGAGGGCGGCGGGGTCTACAGCGTGTCGGCCGAGCCGCCGGAGAAGAGGACGGGGCGGGCCCCCCTCGCCCTGGGCCCCGCCGGGGAGAAGGGCCCCGACGCCGAGCCCCCCGGGCCGGCCCTGGCCCTCCTGCCCCCCCAGAGGGAGACCTGGACCCGCCAGATGGACTTCATCATGTCCTGCGTGGGCTTCGCCGTCGGGCTGGGCAACGTCTGGCGCTTCCCTTACCTCTGCTACAAGAACGGCGGAGGTGAGCTATGGAAGGGGCACGTGGGCGGGGAGGGGGGGAGAGGCGGACCCTGGGGTGGGCTAGAGTGGGGGGCACGGCCCGGTGGTGGAAGAGAGGGGCGGGATGCTTCCCTTCCCTAGAGGAAGGAGATGGGGCTGTGGAACTCCCTGCCCCAGGATGCAGTGATGGCTGCCAACCTGGAAGGCTTGAAGAGGGGAGTGGGCATGCCCATGGAGGAGAGGGCTATCCATGGCTACTAGTCCGAATGGACGCTGGTCATGATGCAGACCTATTCTGTCCAGGATCAGAGGAGCAGGCCCATTGGATGAGGTGCTGTGGAACGCAGGTTGGCCCCTGGGTGACTGGATGGACCTTGGTCTGATCCAGCAGGGCTATCCATGGCCACTAGTCAAAATGAATAGTAGTCATGATGCACATTTATCCTCTCCAGTGTCAGAGGAGCATGCCTGTTACATGAGGTGCCGGGGAGCACAGGCAGGATGGTGCTGCTGCAGTCGTCTTGCTTGTGGGCTTCCTAGAGGCACCTGGTCGGCCACTGTGTGGCCAGACTGCTGGTCTTGATGGGCCTCGGTCTGACCCAGCAGGGCCTTTCTTATGTTCTTATGGAGGATGGAGCTATCCACGGCTACTAGTCCAAATGGATACTACTCATGATGCATCCCTAGTCTCTCCAGGATCAGAGGAGCGTGCCCATTATATTGGGTGCTGTGGAACACAGGCAGGATGGTGCTGCTGCAGTCGTCTTGCTTGGGGGCTTCCTAGAGGCATCCAGTTGGCCCCTGTGTGAACAGACTGCTGGACTTGCTGGACCATGGACTGATCCAGCAGGGCTTCTCTTATGGAGGATGGGGCTACCCATGGCTACGAGTCCAAATGGATATCAGTCATGATGCATAGCTATTCTCTCCAGGGTCAGAGGACCATTCCCATTATATTAGGTGCCGTGAAACACAGGCAGGATAATGTCTTGTTTGTGGGCTTCCTAGAGGCACCTGGTTGGCCCCTGTGTGAACAGACTGCTAGACTTGATGGGCCTGGGTCTGATCCAGCAGGGCTTTCCTTATGTTCTTATGGAGGATGGGACTATCCATGGCTACTAGTCAAAATGGATACTAGTCATGATGCATACATATTCTCCCCAGGATCAGAGGAGCATGCCGAATATATTAGGTGCTGTGGAACACAGGCGGGATGCTGCTGCTGCAGTCGCCTTGCTTGTGGGCTTCCTGGAGGCCCCTTGTGGGCCCCTGTGTGAACGGACTGCTGGACTTGATGGCCCTGGGTCTGATCCAGCACGGCCTTTCTTATGTTCCTGTGAAGGGTGAAAAGACGTGGTGCTTCAGTTCCTAGGAACGAGGCACCTGATTTTTTTTTGCCCTAAGAAAGGTGGGAGGGGGCGGCATCCTTCCTGGCAGGAGAGATCCAAGGGGCCAAGGTGCGGTCCTCACCTACAGCCTGGAGTCAGGTCGGGCAGTGAGGTTCAACGATCTGGAGCTGGCGATCTGTCCTCCTCCCGCGGCCTGGCCTCGATATCCTTCGCTAAAGGGCAATTGTACTCTGTTCAGGGACCGCTGAAGACTCCTTGGGAAGAGAAGGGCCGAGGCTGGTGTGGGAGACAAAGATGAATGGGGAAGCTTGTTTGCAAAGTCCTGGCTGAGGCCTGGAATGTGGGTAGAGCGCACCTTGGGAGCGGAGCGGGACGTCCGCCGTGGGACCCAGTCGCTTGGCAGAAAGGCAGCCTTGTCAATATTTTAAATGTATATATTTTTTTAAAAAGGGAACTGGAGAACCCAGCCAGCCTCCCGCACTGGGGTTGCAAAGATCCCAACGCAAAAGCGTGTGACCTCCAGGCAGCCGAAAACCTGGGGGTTTAGAAATGAAATGTCTTTGCCTTTTAAAAGCGGGTTCATAACGTCACTCGGGAGCCGTGCCAAGGTGAAGTCCGAAAGGCGACGAACAAAACCCAAAGGGTTTGGTGCGGAGGGGCAGGAGGGGCTGTGGCTCAGCGGTAGAGCATCTGCTTGCATGCAGAAGGTTCAATCCCCCGCATCTCCATTTAAAGGGACTAGGCAAGTAGGTGATGGGAAAGACCTCTGCCTGAGACACCAGAGAGCCACTGTCGGTCTGAGTAGACAATACTGACTTTGATGGACCAAGGGTCTGATTCAGTGTAAGGCAGCTATAGGTGTTTATGTGTGTATTGTCCTGTAAAAGGGAATCCGATCTACAGGTGGGCTTCTTACAGCTGGGGTGGGGGATAAGGAGTCCTATGAGAAAGTGTTCCTTCTGTGGGGAGGGTAAATACCGAGGCTGAAAGAGGAGCGAGCAGTGATTAGATACAGGAGGAATCCTGTCTAAGCTGGAGTTACACGGGGGAGGGAGGGAGGATACCAGTTGGCACGGTGCTGCCTTGCAGATGTCACCCCACGCATTTCTTGTTATGGAGGGAACGAGGTGCATCCTCCAACATACAGAAGGGAAGAAAACGAGTCGGTTTTTATATGCCGACTTTCTCTGCTCTAAGAGAGCTGTGACTAGCCCAAGGTCACCCAGCTGGCTTCGTGTGGAGGAGTGGGGGAAACCAACCCGGTTCGCCAGATTAGCCTCTGCGCTCATATGGTGGGAGGAGTGGGGATCGAACCCGGTTCTCCAGATCAGAGTCCACCGCTCCAAACCACCGCTCTTAACCGCTACACCACTGGAGTTCCTCCACTATCTGACCGCTTCACACTCTCTCCAGGATGCTGTCTAAGTGAGATGCAATGGGGAAAGTGTCAGACTAGGAGACCTGGGTTCAAATTCACACTCTGCCATGGGAGCTTGGGCCGGCCACACCCTCTCAGGTGAACCTACTTTGCCGGGTTGTTGCGAGGATGAAATGGAGGAGAGGCGAACAGAAACAATGTTGGGTCCCCCGCTGGGAAGGAAGGATGGGAATGAAGGAAATGGATAAATGAAATGGGAGAGCAATCGCCCGCCGGTTCCCCTCTCAAAAATACCGGCTGGGTGAGGTGGAGGCTAATCTGGTGAAATGGATTTGTTTCCCCACTCCTACATATGAAGCCAGCTGGGTGGCCTTGGGCTAGTCACAGCTCTCTTAGAGCTGACTCAGCCCCACCTACCTCACAGGGTGTCTGTTGTGGGGAAGGGGAAGGCGATCGTAAGCCGGTTTGAGTCTCCCTTAACTGGTAGAGAAAGTCAGCATATAAAAACAAACTCTTCTTCGGACTTTAAGGGTGCAGCGTGAAAATGGTAAGGCTAGGTTCTGGGAAACCCGGATTCAAATTGCCACTCCACCATGGAAACTCGCTGGGTGACCTTGGGCCGGTCACACGCCCTCTCAAGCCAACCGACCTCGCAGGGCTGTTGTGAGGTATAAAACAGACGGGAGGAGAACAGGAGTTGGGCCCCCGCCGGGGAGAAACGCAGGGTGCAAATGAAATGCCGTGGAAACTTGCCGGGTGACCTTGGGCCGGTCAGGCACCTCAGCCTCACAAGGTTGTTGTGAGGATAGAATGAAGAGGACAATGCCAACGGCTTTGGGTTCCCACGGGGGAGAAAGTCAGGGTATAAATGAAGTCAAGAAAGAAATAAAGGGCTCCCACTTCCAAAATTCATCTCCTTTTCCCTGCGGCCCCAGCAATTCCCTTGACTTGTGGGGTTTGCTGCTTTGTGACTATGCCCTGGGCAGCAGAGGCGGGCCATTTACGCATGGGAGGTTTTGCCTGGGATTTGCTGCTCTCTAGGTGCACATTTTTTCCCCATCTGGATTCTCAAAACTCTGCATGGGGGCTCATTTTTGAGTTTTGAGAATTCGGATGGGGAAAAACGTGCGTCTGCAGAGCGGCAAATCCAAGGCGAAGCCTCCCGTGCATAAATGGCCATGGTGGTTTCTAAGGTGGAAAATCCCGACGTGGCACACCCGGGCTCTTAAATGGAAGGGAACAGTGGCGCAACGTGGAGGGAAGCTCTCCTCCACCTACTCCCTACTTAAATAGTCGTTTCATCTCTCCAGCCATGCGCGGTTCCATTTCTCCCAAGGCGTGAGCAAGAGAGGTGCCGGCGCGTCAGATCTCTCTGACGTGAGCGCCGCCAACCTTCACGGCGCCCACTTTTTCACCTTGCGCAGTAGTCTGCCTCTTCTGTGGGGATGCGAGACGTTATGGAAGAGGCACTGTCCGTTTCCTCTTGAACAGGAGGGCAGGGGTGGAGGGGGGCATTGGCGGGAGGGGGGAAATCAGCAGGCAGGACAAGGTTGTGGTGTCTGCCAGTTGCCCCCTGCAAATGCCCCCCCCCCGGGATGTTTTTAACTTCCCCCTTCCCTAGCTGCCTTTTTTGAAACCGGTAGTGAGTCTGGCTGGGGGAACAGCCGGGGCGGGGGGCTTTTGCGTGGAAGAATCAGTGAGCGTGGGAAGGCTTAAGTACCCCTTTCCCTTCAGCCAGCGTGGTGTAGTGGTTAAGAGCGGTGGTTTGCAGAGGTGGACTCTGATCTGGAGAACTGGGTTCCATTCCCCACTCCTCCACATGAGTGATGGAGGCTAATCTGGTGAACTGGATTTGTTTCCCTGCCCCTCCACACAAAGCCAGCTGGGTGACCTTGGGCAAGTCACAGCTCTCTTTGAGCTCTCTCAGCCCCACCTACCTCACAGGGTGTCTGTTGTGGGGAGGAGAAGGTGATTGTAAGCCGCTTTGGGTCTCCCTTAAGTGGTAGAGAAAGTCGGCATATAAAAACCAACTCTTCTTCCTCCTCTTATTCTCCCTTTAGGAGCGACCACATTCCCCGTTCCCTTGGCACACGGGGGATCTGGAGGGCGCATCTGCCAAGATCGTATCTCCTTTGGCCCTGGGTGGCGTGCGTTGTATTAAACACGCTCCCGAGCTTGCAAATGACATTTGTATAGTCTACAGCTTAATAAGGTTATAAAACACGTGGGCATGGCAGATTCCACCTCCCCGCAAGGATATACTCGGGGCAGTGACCGCTGCCTGGATCTGTAGAGAACCAGAACGGAACGGTGCTTTGGGGCGCAAAGGAATCTACTTTTAATCTCAATCTAGTGTCCGACCGCTGAGGTCAACGGTGACACATCAGGAGAGAGTCAGAACAAGCCAGCTTGCGATTGGCTGTTGTGGAGGAGGGGAGGGGGGATGCGGAGAAGTGATGCGGAGGGTAATTGACTTCCACTCAGGTGTGTTTCATTGGCACATCACGCTGGTTGCCCAAGAACATGGGAAGGTCAGTTCGGCCAGAGGGCGAGGAGAGACCAGATAGCCTGGTTGAGATCGGGGCCTTTTTTGCAAAACCGGGCCTCGGCTGCAAAATCCGGGTGGGACAGCTCCCGGCCGCCCCCCGGACACGTGTCGAGTGGAACCCCCACATCCTAAGATATACCGCAGCCGCCTGCCAGACACCTGGGCTGTGAGCCAGAGGGGATGACGCTACTAGCATCTCGAGCCTTTCTTCACACTTGTCTGGAAAGGCTGTGGGGGTGTTGGGGGGAGGATAACATAGAATCATAGCGTTGGGAGGGACCACCAGGGTCATCTAGTCCAACCCCCTGCACAATGCAGGAAATTCACAACCACCTCCCCCCCACACCCCCAGTGACCCCTCCTCCATGCCCAGAAGATGGCCAAGATGCCCTCCCTCTCAACATCTGCCTGAGGTCATAGAATCAGCATTGCTGACAGATGGCCATCTGTGTGTGTGTTAAGTGCCGTCAAGTCGCTTCCGACTCATGGCGACCCTATGAATGAAAGTCCTCCAAAATGTCCTATCTTTGACAGCCCTGCTCAGATCCTGCAAACTGAAGGCTGTGGCTTCCTTTATTGAGTCAATCCATCTCTTGTTGGGTCTTTTTAAGCAGAGGCCATCTAAAAACCTCCAGGGAAGGAGAGCCCCCCACCTCCCGAGGAAGCCTGTTCCACTGAGGAACAGTTAGAAAGTTCTTCCTAATGTCTAGATGGAAACTCTTTTGATTTAATTTAAACCCGTTGGTTCTGGTCCGACCTCCTTAGGCAACAGAAAACAACTCGGCACCCTCCTCTATATGACAGCCCTTCAAGGACTTGAAGATGGTTATCGTATCACCTCTCAGTCTTCTCTCCAGGCTAAACAGCCTTGTCAGACCCCCTTTTCCTGTGCCTCAGGGTTGCACCACTCCTGACACGACGCCACGCCACTGTTCAGCGCCCTGCCGAATCCGCCCTCTCTTAGGATCAGATCCTCCTCCCTGCTCTCCGAAGGACGGAAAGGTGCGGCCGGGCTGCTAGCAGCCGGGCTGCGGGAGGGGTGGCGCGTTGGCTGGTGCGCCCTCCTCTCGGTCATGACCACTCCCGGAATGAGTCTCTCACACACACAGGCTGACTCCCTGATCAGATGACCGGCCCGAGCTGACACCGCTGTGTACGTTTCTCTCTTGCCAAGGGCTGGCCGTGGTGTATATGTGTACACAGCCAGTGTGGTGCCGAGTTTGAACCAGGGAGAAAATCCCCCACGCGGTCAGGAAGGGTGACCTTGGGCCAGTTGCTGTCTCTTTCTCTCAGCTTTATATCCTTCACAGGGTTGTAGTTACAGGGGACTGAGGGGTTGAGAGCCAGCGTGGTGTAGTGGTTAAGAGCGGTGGTTTGGAGCGGCGGACTCTAATCTGGAGAATCGGGTTTGATTCCCTGCTCCTCCACATGAGCGACGGATGCTTATCTGGTGAACTGAGTTGGTTTCCCCGCTCCTACACACGAAGCCAGCTGGGCTAGTCACCTCTCTCTTAGAGCTCTCTCAGCCCCACCTACCTTACAGGATGTCAGCTATGGGGAAGGGAAGGTGATTGTAAGCTGGTTTGATTCTTCCTTAAGTGGTAAAGGAAGTTGGCTTATGAAAACCAACTCTTCTTCTTCTTGACTATCCCACCGGGAGCTCTTTGGAGCAAAGGTCTTGATAACAAGATAATCATTCAGAATCTGAGGTCTTTTATGCATGGCTGTTTCCCTCGCTGTCACCGCTCCGATGACTTTAGGGTCTTTGTTTGGATTATGCCTGCCGTTTCCGACCCATCGCATAAAGTCGCCTCGCTCTCCCCCTGCATTTCCCCCGCGTTTTGCCCGTGTTTTCAGAGACCTGTTTTATCTCGAATTTGAAAATTCAGACAAATCGGGGGGAAAGGAAGGGGGAGAGCGAGGCGACCTCTGACAGTCGGAAACGGCATGCGTAATCAGCACAAAGACCCAAAGTCTTCAGATGGGTGACGGCGAGGGAAACAGCCATTTGCAAAAGTCCTGACTGAGATGTGGGGGCGGGGGGGCCATGGTAGCCGCTGGTCTTCCTTCCAAGGGTGGCCACCTCTGGTCTTGCCCATTCGCTCCTGAGAACTAGAAACCCAGTTTAATTTTAAACACCAGCCATTTCTATCCAAAGGGATGTATATGCTGGAAGGGAGGCAGGACTTCTATCCCAAGCGTCTGTACAAAGTAAAAACTCGGAGCTGTGTTTGGGGAGGGGCCCTGGCTCAGTGGCAGAGCATCTGCTTGGCATGCAGAAGGTCCCCGGTTCAATCCCCGGCATCTCCACTTAAAGGGACCAGGCAAGTAGGTGATGTGAAAGACCCCTGCCTGAGACCCTGGAGAGCCGCTGCCGGTCTGAGTAGACAATACTGACTTTGATGGACCCAGGGTCTGATTCAGTAGAAGGCAGCTTCATGAACATAAGAAGCTAAGAAAGGCCCTGCTGGATCAGACCAAGGCCCATCAAGTCTAGCAGTCTGTTCACACAGTGGCCAACCAGGTGCCTCCAGGAAGCCCACAAGCAAGACGACTGCAGCAGCAGCACCATCCTGCCTGTCTTCCACAGCACCTAATATAATAGGCCTGCTCCTCTGATCCTGGAGAGAATAGGTATGCAGCATGACTAGTATCCATTCTAACTAACAGCCATGAATACCCCTCTCCTCCATGAATATGTCCACTCCCCTCTTAAAGCCCTCCAAGCTGGCAGCCATCACCACATCCTGGGGCAGGGAGTTCCACAATTTAAATATGCGTTGTGTGAAAAAATATTTCCTTTTATCTGTTTTAAATCTCTCGCCCTCCAGCTTTAGCAGATGACCCCGTGTTCTAGTATTATGGGAGAGGGAGAAAAAGGTCTCCCTGTCCACTCTCTCCAAGCCATGCATAATTTTATAGACCTCTATCATGTCTCCCCTCATCTGCCTTCTTTCCAAGCTAAACAGCCCTATCCGTCTTATCCGCTCCCCATAGGACAGTTGCTCTAGTCCCTAATCATTTTGGTTGCTCTTTTCTGAACCCATGAAGTCATGCGTTCATGTGACTCTGGTGTCCGCCTGACATTTTCAAGCGATGGATTGGACGACATCAACAGGTTCCTAGTCCTCTTGTTTAAACACAGAGGGAGAGAGATTCATTCCCAACCTGGTGTTTCAAAAGCGTCTGCTGCTGGTTCCGAAACCGGCAAGGCGGGGGTTAGACTACAAGAGAAAAACTATGCTCCAAGCCGGGTTAACGTTAGCTCCTCGTGGCTGGGACAAATTGTTTTCTCTTTCTCCATTCACGGGAGAGATCTGGGATCCGTCCTCCGTAGACGTTTTGACACGACTTGCGCAGCTTGCTATGCTCGTAAAGTCTTATTGAATTGAATCATGCTGCGCAAACACCCCGAGGGATTGCCAGCGCCTTGAACTGTGGCCCAGAGGCAGTGCGCTGGTGCACGCGCATGCCGTTTCTCACCCTCACGCTGCGGGGCTCGACGGTGTCCTGGCTCCCGGCTTTGTTCCTCAGGACAATAATCTGTTTCTCTAGGCCAGCAGAGAAAGGGGGGCATTGTGAAAAGAAGTCTGTGATATCCGCAAGATGCTTCTTTTCATTCTCAATCCTGTTTAAACTCTAGTAAAGTTTTGAGGCTTACTGGGACTCTGGATGGGGGGGGGGGTGATCCAGACAAGCAAAGAGGGGTGGGACCACAGTTCAGCAGGAGAGTATCTGCTTTGCAGACAGAAGGTCCCAGGTTCAATCCCCATCGTCTCCAGTTAAATGGAGTGGGAGATGCCTGAGACCTCTGAAAAAAACTGGGGCTAGTCAGAGAGGTCAAAACTGACCTTGACAGACGAACAGTGTGATTCAATGAAAGCAGCTTCATGAGTATTTGAGCAACAACCTTTGGGGATGGGCTGTGGCTCAGTGGCAGAGCATCTGCTTGGCATGCAGAAGGTCCCAGATTTGATCCCCAGCATCTCCAGTTAAAGGGACTAGGCAAGGAGGTGATGTGAAAGACCTCTGCCTGAGACCCTGGAGAGCCGCTGTCGGTTTGAGTAGACAATACTGACTTCTATGGACCAAGGGTCTGATTCAGTAGAAGGAAGCTTCATGTGTTCATGTGCGTTTAAGAAGCTGGGCAGCCGCTGGGGCCAGAAAGGGAACTGTGTGTGGCTGTGGTTAGGGGAATAGAAAAGTAGGCAAAGGAGGCCTGAAGGCATCCTCAGAGGTGGGTGAGGGTAGTGGAGATAAAGAGGTATTCAGTGGACAGCCGGCCTGGCCTGAAGTGACTCTTCTCCCATCTCGCAGGGAAAGCCACGGAGAGGTGTCGGCTTGCAACAAGCCAGGGACAATCCACAGCCACCCTTCTGAATGAGTGATGCAGGGAACCTCCCCTCGGGTAATCTGCAGGCAGCTGGTAGAGAGTCAGTAGGAGAGCCGTCCATATAAAAACCACAGAGCTTCAGCAGCTCACGTGTTGCGGATTCCAAGGGCAGGCACAGAGTCTCGATGGAGTTTTTGGTCACCGACTCGCAGGCACCTCTGTTGGATGCCCGTGGTCCATCTTGATACATACCTATTCTCTCCAGGATCAAAGGAGCATGCCTATTCTGTTAGGTGCTTTGGAACGCAGGCAGGATAATGCTGCTGCACTCGTCTTGCTTGTGGGCTTCCTAGAGGCACCTGGTTGTCCCCTGTGTGAACAGACTGCTGGATTGGATGGGCCTTGGTCTGATCCAGCATGGCTTTCCTGATGTTCTTATGGAGGATGGGGCTATCCATGGCTACTAGTCCAAATGGCTGCTAGTCATGATGCATACCTACTCTCTCCAGGATCAGAGGAGCATGCCCATTATATTAGGTGCATTGGAAGACAGGCAAGATAATGCTGCTGCAGTTGTCTTGCTTGTGGGCTTTTGAGAGGCACCTGGTTGGCCACTGTGTGAACAGAGTGCTGGACTGGACGGGCCTTGGTCTGATCCACCAGGGCCTTTCTTATGTTCTTGTGTAGTCCAGCACCCTCTTTCATACAGCAGACAACCAGTTGCCCTGGAGGGCCAGTAGCACAGAGGCCTTCTGATGTCACCTCCTGGCATTGGTATTCAGAGATAAATTGCCTTAGAATGTGGAGGCTCCCTTTAGTCCAGGGGTGTCAAATATAAGGCCCGAGGGCCGGCCCCGGCCCCTTGAGAGCTCTTATCCAGCCAGCCAGGGCCCCCGGTCCCAATCTGGGCTGGCAAGGCATGGTGGTGTAGTGGTTAAGAGCAGTGGTTTGGAGCTGTGGACTCTGATCTGGAGAACTGGGTTTGATTCCTCACTCCTCCACATGAGCGGTGGACTCTGATCTGGTGAACCGGGTTGGTTTCCCCGCTCCTCCACATGAAGCCAGCTGGGTGACCTTGGGCTAGTCACATCTCTCTTTGAGCTCTCTCTCTGCCCCACCTACCTCGCAGGGTGTCTGTTGTGGGGAGGGGAAGGGAAGGTGATTGTAAGCCGGTTTGATTCTTCCTTAAGTGGTAGAGAAAGTCGGCATATAAAAACCAACTCTTCTTCCCTCAAACCCAAATCCTCAGGTTCTCTCTCTTCCACCGGCTCTTCGTCTGAAAAATAAATGGATTCAGAAGCCGGGAGCTGATGTCTCCTAATTTTTACCTCCAATCAGATATCTGTCTTATCTATCTATCCATCTATCCATCCATCTATCCATCCATCTATCCATCCATCCATCCATCCATCTATCCATCTATCCATCCATCTATCCATCCATCCATCTATCCATCCATCCATCCATCCATCTATCCATCCATCCATCTATCCATCCATCCATCTATCCATCCATCTATCCATCCATCCATCCATCCATCCATCCATCCATCCTGTCACCTATCTAATCTATTTTATCCATCTATCAGCAACATACATAGGCCACGTAGAGGTTATATCTGCATAGAACGTAAGTAATTTCTATGCTGATTTATTTCTCCCCCTCTACAAAGGAACTTGTGCAACGCGGTACAAAAAGGATGCTGTGTCAGAGTTCCCTAGAACCACCTCACACAACTACATTTCCCAGAGTTCTTTGCAGAAAGGGCCTACTATTTAACCCATTGAAGTCTGCAGTGCGCACTTACCCATACATACTCCCGGCAGAGAAAGCGATGAGGATCACATCTACCTGTTTTTCTGTTCTGGAAACCATCTTCTGTAATCCCAGGCATATGGGAGCTGCTTGGAATTGCTGTGTGGGTGGAAAATGAGGGATCCCGGGATGGCCGCTTCTGTCAGGACTTGGTTCTGGGTTCGAAAGCTGCGACTTTTTTACAGGGCAATGGTCTCAGATGGTGAATATTGGACCCCGCTCAGGAGAGGAGGGTGGGAGATGGGCAGGTCTGATTTTGGGGGGGAACTGCCTTTTTCAGCTCTTCGGATCTTTCCTACCCCGGGATGTTAAAAATGGGTTTCAGCGCTGCCGACCCCAGTGAGAACAGCTATTTTCCCTGACCTGCTAGCTCTCTATGTGGAGGGGGTTGGAGGGGCAGGTATGGAAGAGCAGTTCAGTCTTTGTGTCTCCCGGTTTGTAATCGGAAGGAGTCCATCCTGGAAATAGAGCAACCATTCATTGGGAACTAGGCTTCAGGTAAAATCCTGACAATACAAGAGTTGCCAGGACTGGCTTGGGAAATTCCTAGAGATTTGGGGGGTGAATCCCGGGGTGGGATTTGGGGCACGGAGGGACATCAGCGGGGTATATAATGCTACGGAGACCACCTTCTAAAGCAGCCAGTTTCTCGGAGGGAACTAATCTCTATAACCTGGAGACCAGTTGTAATCCTGAAAGATCTCCAGCCACCACCTGGAGGTTGGCAACTCGCCCATACACACCCCATACACAATCATGCCCCAGCCCTCCAATCTTAGCCTCCGAGTTGCACATAAACACAGACTGGGATGCATTGGGGAAGGGCCATAGCTCAGTGATGGGGAAGGGCCGTAGCTCAGTGGTAGAGCATCTGCTTGGCGTGCAGAAGGTCCCAGGTTCAATCCCCGGCATCTCCAGTTAAAGGGACTAGGCAAGCAGGCGATGTGAGAGACCCCTGCCTGAGATCCTGGAGAGCCGCTGCTGGTCTGAGTAGACAATACTGAGTTTGATGGACCAAGGGTCTGATTCAGTAGAAGGCAGCTTCATGTGATCATGTGATTTTCTGCATATCCCCAGGCCTAGATATCCTTCTCCCACACTGATGAATGGGTTCCCGACCACCGCCCGGCTAATCCCCATGGGAAAGACCTTACATCCCCCACAATTATCCTCTTAGCCAGGGATTTGCAAGGAGAGGAGCCGGCCCGGGTCTTCCCTCCATCCAGGGACCTGTGATATAAATAGCAGCCCCCGGAGTGATTTGCACGGGAAACCCACATGTGCTGGGAACACACAGCCTGTCAATCACCGCCACGGGGCTTCAGCGTGCCCAGGCCCCTACGGTGACAAGAAAGGTTGTGGGGCGGCAGCCAACAGAATTGCAAATTTTGTAGCCTGCAGGGTGGGTGGGGGATGACACTTTTGGGTTCTCTTTTGCACAAGATTAGATGGATGGAAACACGAAAGGTGGCGAGAAAGCAACAAAGAACAGAGACTTCTGTTTTGTTCCCAAGATCTTTCCAGCTCCCTAGCAGCTATCTTGGGATCTTGTCCTTCCGCTCTTGTGTTCCCTTTTATTTCAGGGTCATCTGACCAAAGGTCTTGAGCATGACGTGCATAGGATAAAATAATTTTAACAGTATAGATTATTAAAATGTGCAACAGCGGTGACGTTCAATTCTTAAAATACTTGAAACACTTTATAATTAAAATCGCAATCACCAAGAATTGAGTTACTGTACAAGCATAACTGCAATAATAATATCACTACCAGAAAATATTTTTGTTAGTCTTTAAGGTGCTACTGGACTCTTGCCCTTTTTGACTAATAATATCACTAGTTAACAATAGTTTAGCCTTGTCGTGCCTTGAAAGAAACTGTTATTACCAGATATTTCGCACCACGTTTGGTTATTTCTGGGTCAGCATCCCCCAACAGAATTGAGACCACCCAAGAGTCCACAGGAAGACGATATCTTGATAAAACGGGTGCAATCCAGGTGGCCCCGGGTGCAGCCCTTAGGTCACGAAATAACAGGAGGTGATCTATTATTGTCTCACTTGCTCCTGATGCACAGACACATAAGTGTTTTATGCATGGTCGCTTAACCCTCCTTTATTCCCTGGTTCAGCCAGGGTCAAATTTTTGGGAATGCACGTTGCCTCATTCCTTGGAAGCTCAACGCTGCTTCAACGCAAAACGAACCCGGCTTTTCCCATTCCTCTTTTCCCTTGAATTAAATCGTTCCTCCTGGCTCATTCCCGAATCACTGAGCGAGCGTACAGCTTTCTGGGGTCGAGCTCCGCCCCGCCCTTTTCCAAACCCCTCTTCAAGGCAGCATGCAGATAGCCAAACAGGGGGAAGCACCGAAGATTGGCTTCTCTCACAGCCAATCACGAAGTGGTGTGTAAAGAGGCAGGGATTCAAGCGCATCCTGCTACCTCGGAGCTCTTTCTGAGCAAAAAAAAAAGGCTTTTTAAAAAAAACGAGGCTTGGATTTCTCCCCCCCCCCTTCTTTCAGATTGCTCCGTTTTTTGTTCTTAAAATGCTTTTTAATGCAGCAGTTGGGTTTTGGGGGAAGAAAAGCTTATCTCGCAAGGCAAGCCAATTACAGAGCAGCATTTAAAGGGGTGGGACTTGATTTGAACTCGGGAGACGGCTTTTCATGTATTCGTGCCTCCATTGGCGCACAGTTTCGTCCCTGATCTTTCCAGCCAGTGCAAACAGTTCCCCCCAACCCGGGTTACTTTGATCCTGGCTGAAATGGGGAATAAAGGAGGTTAAAGCGACCATGCATAAATGACCATAGTCTATCTGAAAATGGGATTTCTTCCGCTCTTGTGTTTTGCAGCTGTTTGCTAACAAAGTATTTTAATGGATCTGGGAAGATGTGTTTGGATGAATTTGGGGGGGGGGCGGGGAGACTGGCTGTGTATACGTTGCCATTCGTCAGAATCACAGAGACACGGCCAAGGTGGCTGCAAAAATTCTTATGAATCTCGGTTTTTTAAAAGCAGAATGTCAAATCAAGTTCCTAGTCCCTATGCTAGCAAAGATAACGCTTCAAACCCGATGCCTCCTGATGTCTCGAAAGCTTAGGGTTGCCAGCTCTGGGTTGGGAAACGCCTGGAGATTTAGGGTTAGGGTTAGGGTTAGGGTTGAATTAGGGTTAGGGGTTAGGGTTAGGGTTAGGGTTTAGGGTTATGGTTAGGGTTGAATTAGGGTTAGGGTTAAGGTTAGGGTTAGAGGTTAGGGTTAGGGTTAGGGTTTAGGGTTATGGTTTAGGGTTAGGATTAGGGTTAGCGTTAGGGTTAGGGTTAGACGTTAGGGTTAGGGTTTAGGGTTTTGGTTAAGGTTTAATTAGGGTTAGGGTTAAAGTTACGGTTAGAGGTTAGGGTTAGGGTTAGAGGTTAGGGTTTGATGAGGGGAGGGGAGCCAGCGTGGTGCAGTGGTTAAGCGCAGTGGTTTGGAGCGGTGGACTCTATAATCTGGAGAACCGGGTTCGATTCCCCCAGTCCTCCACATGAGCTGCTGGGGCTAATCTGGTGAACTGGATTTGTTTCCCTGCTCCTCCACACAAAACCAGCTGGGTGACCATGGGCTAGTCACAGCTCTCTCAGCCCCACCTACCTCCCAGGGTGTCTGTTGTGGGGAGGGGAAGGGAAGGTGATTGTCAGCCGGCTTGATTCTTCCTTAAGAGAAAGTTGGCCTAGAAAAACCAACTCTTCTTTTTCTTCTCAGCAGGGCACAATGCCATCGAATCCACCCTCCAAAGCAGCCATTTTCTCCAAGGGAACTGATCTCAGTTGTCTGGAGATAATAGCGGGAGATCTCCAGGTGCCACCTGGAGGTTGGCAACCCTGCAAAAACTAGGGGGCTGGCTAAACAAGATTTCTAATGCATGGGGCCTCTGTACCCTGTGCAGATTCTCAGATCCATTTGCCCATTGCCGCAGAATCCAGCTTCTCCCATTGCAGAAGGTGGGTTTCCCTTGGCCTGGAGCTCTTGATTCTCTGAATGCAGAATACACACAGCCGGTAGCTCAGGAAAGACTGGGTTTGGAGAACGTGGGGCTGTCGCTTATTTTGTGCTGCTCACCTGGCCACAGGTGTGTTCCTCATCCCTTACCTTCTTATTGCCCTCATTGGCGGGATCCCCATCTTCTTCCTGGAAATTTCCTTGGGGCAGTTCATGAAGGCGGGGAGCATCAACGTGTGGAACATCGCGCCCATTTTCAAAGGTAAGAGCCCCCCCCTTTCCTGAGACCCTGTTCAGCCCCCCCTCCTCCCCCTCCACCCCTCGAATGTGGGGCTAGTTCACAACAGCCCCCCTGCTTGCCGAGGATGGTCCTGCATCTGAACCTTTTTCAACATCCCCCCTCCCCAATTCACTCTTCCCAAGCCCCTTCTTCACTGTCCTAGAGAAATATTTTCCTTCCGGGGTGCTTTGTAAACTCTCTCTCCGCACCAGTCGTTGGTTTGTGCGCAGATTGGTGTTCACCGCGCATGGACTGCGGGAAATGAACATTTAAGGCCGGCCTTTGGCATGAGTTCTGCACCCATCCCTCTCGCCCCCACTCTCTCAAATGGGCACCTGGCACCCACCAGATCCAAAAAGCAGGAACTGAGTAAATCCAGTTCATAGAATCACAGAGTTGGAAGGGACCACCAGGGTCATCTAGTCCAACCCCTGCACAATGCAAGAAATTCACAACTACCTTCTCCCCACACACACCCCAGTGACCCCCTACTCCATGCCCAGAAGATGGCCAAGATGCCCTCCCTCACATCATCTCTCTACGGTCATAGAATCAGCATTGCTGACAGATGGCCATCTAGCTTCTTCTTAAGAACCTCCAGCGGAGGAGAGCTCACCGCCTCCCAGGGAAGCCTGTTCCACCGAGGAACCGCTCTGACTGTTAGAAAATTCTTCCTAATGTCTAGACGGAAACTCTTCTGATTTAATTTCAACCCGTTGGTTCTCGTCCGACCTTCTGGGGCAACAGAAAGTTGCTGCAACAGAGAGCAGAGAAATCCCCCCCCCCCCGGTCCTGGACTCCAGTTTTTTTAACCTGTTCCCAGGTTGTTCACCTACATCTTGAAAACCTCAGCCAGCGCTCTTTCCCAGTCCCAAGAGCAAGATTCCAGTTCAAGTCCCTTAGCACCTTATGGACCAAAACGTTTTCCCGGGTATGAGCTTTCGAGAGTCAATGCATTCTTCAGAGACAAGTAGGACTGGAGTTCCCTCAGCGCTTGTCATTTGGAACGTGGTGTTAGGGGAGAGTTTTATGGACACCGTGGACCGCCAAAAAGACAAATCAGAGGGGTCTAGATCAAATCAAGCCTAAACTGACCCTAGGAGCTCAAATGACTGAACTGAGGCTATCATACTGTGGTCATATGTGAAGACTGGGAAAGAGAGTAATGCTAGGCAGAGTTGAAGGTCGCAAAAAAACAGGAAGACCCAACATAAGATAGACTCTTTAAAGACTCCTTTTGCAAGACCTGAGCAAGGCTATTAAGAATAGGACAGTTTACAGAGTTTAGCAGAAGCTGAACAGTTAGGATCCAGTTTTCCCTCGTTTTGAGGTTGCCCCGGTGCAGGATTTTAATATTTCTAAAGGCTTCTTCCTCCAGTAAGACGGCACGAGGCAGGGACCTGAGAAATCCAGGGAGAGGGTATTTCTGGAACCCCCAGTTCCTCCGCTCGTGTACATTAATTGGGGAGTGTAACTGGGGAGGGGCCGTGGCTCAGTGACAAGTTATTTGCTTGGCATGCAGAAGGTCCCAGGTTCAACCCCCGACATCTCCAGTTAAAGGGACCAGGCAAGTAGGTGATGTGAAAGACCCCTGCCTGAGACCTTGGAGAGCCGCTGCCGGTCTGAGTAGACAATACTGAGTTTGATGAACCAAGGGTCTGATTCAGTATAAGGCAGCTTCATGTGTTCAATTCTAACTGTATTTTAGGGGACGGGCTGTGGTTCAGTGGTAGAGCCTCTGCTTGGCATGCAGAAGGTCCCAGGTTCAATCCCCGGCATCTCCAGTTAAAGGGACTAGGCAGGTAAAGTAAAAGGCAGGTAGGTGATGTGAAAAACCTCCGCCTGAGACCCTGGAGAGCCGCTGCCGGTCTTAGACAATACTGACTTTGATGGACCAAGGGTCTGATTCAGTATAAGGCAGCTTCATGTGTTCATGTGTCTCCGCAGGGCTGGGGTTTGCCTCTATGGTGATCGTCTTCTTCTGCAACACCTACTATATCATGGTGCTCGCCTGGGGCTTCTACTACCTGGTGAAGTCTTTTGCGGTCACCCTGCCCTGGGCGACATGCGGAAACCCCTGGAACTCTCTTGAGTGCGTGGAGATCTTCCGGCACGGAGACTGCGCCAACGGCACCGGCAACTTGACCTGCGACGAGCTCTCCGACAAGAGGTCCCCCGTGATCGAATTCTGGGAGTGAGTCCTGGCATGGTATCATCCCATCCTGTTCTGGCTACCCCCTCCCCTTCCTCTGGGCTGGGCTGGTTTCCATCTAGAATACGGTACCCCAAAGGTCAGGAATCAACATGAAACGTGGGGCTAATATTGATACGAGTAATCCTGTCAATGATGTATAATAAATTTATTACAAACAAAAATAAGCAACTTATATGCAGCCCTGTTCAAGCCTCTATATATCTATTATAAATATAATAGATATTTATAATAACAAATTAACAAAACAGTGACGAGTCACTGGAAAAGTCAGTCATGCTAGGAAAAGTTGAGGGCAGCAGGAAAAGAGGAAGACCCAACAAGAGATGGATTGCCATGGCCCTCAATTTGGAAGACTTGAGCAAGGCTGTCTAAAGACTTGAGCAAGGCTGTCTTTAGAGTCTAAAGCCTTCTTCGGTGGTCTGTATACCTACAATTCTGAAAACACCTATGCCATTATACAAGAACATAAGTATATATGAATATTACAATCTCGGTGACTGAGTAGAGTGATGTTTGTAAAATGCAAAATGGGTTTGTGTACACTCCATCCAGGGTTGCCTTTTTGATACAAGTAATCCTGTAAATGAAGTGCAATAAATTTAATGCAAACAAAAAATAAACCACTTATATATAGCCCTGTTCAATCCTCTACGTATCTATTATAAAACTTGATACATCTTGGTCACTGAGAGACTTTGAACGGTACACTTCAGTAGATCTATAGGAGCCTTAGGGCGCTTCCACACATACCATATAATGCACTTTCAATCCACTTTGACGCTGGATTTTACTGTATGAATGGCGAAATCCACTTGCAAACGATAGTTAAAGTGCACTGATTGAAAATGCATTATTTGGCATGTGTGAAAGCGCCCTAAGACTAAAAAGGCAATTTTGGATAGAGTGAACATAAACCCCATGTTTCATGTTGATTCCTGACCTCTGGGTACCTTAATCTAGTTTTTCAGGGTTAAATTTTTTTCCACTTTTTGTTGTTGGCTGCCAGTCTGGGCCAAAATTCGCTGGTGGAGCAACGTCTCTTGCTTGCTGAGGCTCACCACATTTTCTTCCCTAAATTGCAGGAACGAGGTGCTGCGTCTTTCCAAAGGCCTGGACTTCCCCGGGGCCATCAACTGGGAAGTGACCCTCTGCCTTCTGGCTTGCTGGGTCCTCGTCTACTTCTGCGTCTGGAAGGGCGTCAAATCCACGGGCAAGGTAGAGAAGCCGGGGAACGGCAGCCTGGCTCTTGCTGGCAAGAGATGGGGGGAAGGTAGGGTTGCCAGGTCCCTCTTCGCCAACAGCGGAAGGTTTTTGGGGAGGAGCCTGAGGAGGGCAGGGTTTGGGGAGGGACTTCAGTGCCATAGAGTCCAATGGCCAAAGCGGCCATTTTCTCCAGGGGAACTGATCTCTGTCGGCTGGACATCAGTTGTAATAGCGGGAGATCTCCAACCACCACCTGGAGGTTAAACCAAAATTCACACAGAAAACAAATATTCCGATACGACCATCATAATGCAAAAGTCATATCCAAGCACAGGTCATAAATTACAAATTTATGACCTCTGCTTGGATATGACGTTTGCATTATGATGGTCGTATCGGAATATTTGTTTTCTGTGTGAATTTTGGTTTAACCTCCAGGTGGTGGTTGGAGATCTCCCGCTATTACAACTGTCATATCCAAGCACAGGTCATAAATTACAAATTTATGACCTGTGCTTGGATATGACTTTTGCATTATGATGGTAATATTGGAATTATATTGAACTGCTTGGAATATTTGTTTTCTGTGTGAATTTTGGTTTAACTATTATATACACAGAAGTGTCTATCTTTATATTAATCACCTGGAGGTTGGCAATATGGTCCCTCTTTGCCACGGTCAGAGGTTTTTGGGGTGGAGCTTGAGGAGGGCGGGGTTTGGGGAGGTGAGGGAGGGACTTCAAGGCCATAGAGCCCAATGGCCAAAGCGGCCCTTTTCTCCAGGGGAACTGATCTCTATCGGCTGGACATCAGTTGCAATAGCGGGCAATCTCCAGCTAGTTTGGTACAAAAATGCAGGTTTGGTACAAAAATGCACATAGACAGGTTGCAAAATAGCAAATATATAATGAGTGATAAAATAGCAAATATATAATGAGTGATAAAGCTAGAAAAGACAAGACAAGTGTGCAACACGAAATCTTAACAACTAGGTTGCTAACCATATACAAAATTACAAGGTAAGTATGAAATAGTCTTTGGTGTAAATCAGGAGGCAAACAGTCCTCTTCTGGATTTCAAAGATAACCAGTTCCTTAGGATATCCAATTGTAGGTATAAATCCAAAATTGGGGGACGTCCGTTTCACATTCGTTTCTTCAGCCCCATAATACATCCATAAGATTCAGACCACCAAAACCTCAATGGGTTCCCTTTCTTTGTCCTAAGGTGCCCATGGGAACCCCTCGACACTTTCCCTGGCGCCCGTCAAGTGTTTTTAGGAAATGGGCAAAACCAGGTGGGGCTTTTGCCCAGCAAGGCTTTCGATTGGCTGTGGAAGATCCGATGGGTTGTGCAGATTTTTAAGGAACGTCGCTTGGGCAGCAGCTGCCACCCCAGCGCCAGGATCTTCGCTGTGCGACTGAATCAGAGCCGTGGCAGCCGTTTTGTGGCTGGCTCCGCCTCCTGTGGCAGCCATTTTCCAGCAGCCATTTCATGGCTATGCCCGCCACGTTGTGTCAGAAATCCAGAGGTGGGCTCAAAAAGGTTGGGGACTTCTGGTCTAGAGGACCCCCAAGAGTGAGGGCAATGTACGGAGAGGCTGCGGCTCTTCAGCCAGCGACATGCTTTGGACGCCGAAAGTGGCAAGTTCAATCCCTGGCATCTCCAGTTAACGATTCTGAGAGAGGCGTGTGCCAAGGTTTTCTCCCTCTCTCATGATACCAGACCGCGGGGTCATCTGCTGAAGCTGGAGGGGGAGAGATTCAAAAGAGAGAAAAGGAAGTCTTTCTTCACACAACGCATGGTTAAATAGTGGATCTCCCTGCCCCAGGATGTGGCGATGGCTGCCAACTTGGAAGGCTTGAAGAGGGGAATGGACATGTTCATGGAGGAGAGGGGTATCCATGGCTACTAGTCCAAATGGATACTAGTCATGATGCATACCTGTTCTCTCCAGGATCCGAGGAGCAGGCCTACTATATTAGGTGCCGTGAAACACAGGCAGGATAAATGCTGCTCAGTCGTCTTGTTTGTGGCTTCCTAGAGGCACCTGGTTGACCACTTTGGGAACAGACTGCTGGACTTGATGGACCCTGGTCTGATCCAGCAGGGCTTTCCTGATGTTATTTTGGAGGATGGGGCTATCCATGGCTCCTAGTCAAAATGAATACTAGTCATGATGCATACATCTTCTCTCCAGGATCAGAGGAGCATGCCTATTCTATTAGGTGCCGTGAAACATAGGCAGGACGGTGCTGCTGCAGTCGTCTTGTTTGTGGCTTCCTAGAGGCACCTGGTTGGCCACTGTGGGAACAGACTGCTGGACTTGATGGGCCTGGGTCTGATCCAGCAGGGCTTTTCTTATGATCTTATGGACGACGGGGCTATCCATGGCTACTAGTCATGATGCATACCTAATCTCTCCAGGATCAGAGGAGCATGCCTGTTCGGTGCTGAGGAACACAGGCAGGATAATGCTGCAGTCGTCTTGCTCGAGGGCTTCCTAGAGGCCCCTGGTTGGCCCCTGTGTGAACAGACTGCTGGACTTGATGGACCTTGGTCTGATCCAGCAGGGCCTTTCTTATGTTCTTATGACCCGAATCCTTCTGCCTGAGGGACAGATACTTAGAAGTGCCATTCTTCTTCTCCTTCTCCTCCTGCCCCCCAAGCATGCACCCCTTTACCGAGCCGTGGCCTTCCCGTTCTGTGCACAGGCAGGAATTTCAGGGGAGACTCCGCGCATATCAGAGCACAAAGCCTCTTTCTGTCGCCGACCAACACACACATCCCCGCACGTTCTCCCCCTCCCCGCCAGAAACCCAAGCTCCTGCTTCTCTCCTTCCCGTCGTCGTTGCTGGCCAGGGCCTTCGAAATCCTGCCGGTCAGCAAGTTCCACGCCTGAAGAAGCCTGACATTTCCCCCCAGACAGCAACTGGAGGGGAGGAACAGCAGAGCGGCCCTGCTCTCTGTCTCCAGTAAGGGTCAGCCCGTAGTTGCCAGAGAATTGGAACGAGGCAGAGAGCGAAAGAACTAGCCGCGTGCCCGAGATACCTTTTCGGTGATGGCGGTCGGAAGGAAAAAAAGCGTGAAAGAATGATGTCTCAGCATCTTTTGGGAAGGAATGATTGATCACTAATGGTCTCATAAACCCATCAGAGCCCTGAGATGTTATATATGTATATATCCATAATTGATGCCTTGGAGCACATTCATCTGTAACAAAGGGTATTTTGAAATCTTAAAAAAAATAATTAAAAAATGTGAGGGGGTGACTTGCCCAAGGTCACCCATTAAGCTTTCATGGCAGAGGGGGGAGAGCCAGAGCGGCGGAGTCTAATGTAGAGAACCGGGTTTGATTCCCTACTCCTCCACATGAGTGGCGGTCTGTAATCTGGAGAACCAGGTTTGGTAGGTGAGGTAGGTGGGGCTGAGAGGATTCGGAGAAGACGGTGATTAGCCCAAGGTCACCCAGCAGGCTTCATGTGGAAGCATGGGGAATCAAACGCAGTTCTCCAGATTAGAGTCCGCCGCTCATGTGGAGGAGTGGGGAATCGAACCCGGTTCTCCAGATTAGAATATGCTGCTCATGTGGAGGAGTGGGGAATCGAACCCGGTTCTCCAGATTAGAATATGGTGCTCATGTGGAGGAGTTGGGAATCGAACCCGGGTCTCCAGATTAGAATATGCTGCTCATGTGGAGGAGTGGGGAATCGAACCCAGTTCACCAGATAAGAGTCCGCCGCTCATGTTTTAGAGTGGGGAATCGAACCCGGCTCTCCAGATTAGAATCCCCCGCTCCTATCCATTACACCATGCTGGCTCTCAACAGGAGGGGAGAAAGGCAGGGTGCGTATGAAATAAATAAATCCAATCCTTCCCAGAGCGGGGAAGCGGGGCCTTTTCCATAACTCGCCTCTCTCTTTCATTGCAGATCGTCTACTTCACTGCTACATTCCCTTACGTGGTGCTCATTATCCTCCTAATCCGAGGGGTGATGCTGCCGGGAGCTCAGGACGGGATAATCTACTATCTCAAACCAGACTGGTCCAAACTGGCCTCACCTCAGGTGAGCGGATGGCGTGGCCCAGGGAGGGAGGGAGGGATAAGACGAAGACCTTTTTGGCTTTCCTCCGTCACCGCGCTTTTGATCTGCGGGAATTAGCAGGCAGAAGCTTTCCGCCATGAAACATGCAAAAAGGGAGGAGAAACTCAACCTGAACTAGGCAAAGAACCCAAAAGGTTGTGCTGAAAAGTGTGCAAAATACAAATATTATGCAAAAATATAATGAAACTTACGAAAAGGGAAGAGAAAGAAACTCAACCTGAACTAGGCAAAGAACCAAAAAGGTTGAGCTGAAAATTATGCAAAATACAATTATTATGCAAAATTATGCAAAAATATAATGAAACTTACGAAAAGGGAAGAGAAAGAAACTCAACCTGAACTAGGCAAAGAACCAAAAAGGTTGAGCTGATAATTATGCAAAATACAATTATTATGCAAAATTATGCAAAAATACAATGAAACTTACGAAAAGGGAAGAGAAAGGAACTCGACCTAAGCTAGGCAAAGAACCTAAAAGGTTGAGCTGAAAATTATACAAAATACAAATGTAATTTATCATGGAGTGTACACTAATTAAAAACACGGGGCCTTAAATATACAGGCTAATCAGATTTTTAAAATATAAAAAATAATTGCTAAATTTCCAACATCACTGATGATGAGGAATCAATGTAAATGACCAATAAAAACCCAAATGCATTTCGGCCTTTGTGGCCTTCTTCAGTGGTCATATGTACAATTATATATATTTCAAAAAACACATCCAGAAATACATAAAAGGTATGCTGTAGCATCAAACCTGAATATGGGGGAGGGAAGAGAAAAGAGAGGGGAAAAACCCACTCACTGATAACCTATACAGCATACCTTGTATGTATTTCTGGATGTGTTTTTTTGAAATATGAATATAAGATCACTGGTCATTTACATTGATTCCTCATCATCAGCTATGTTGAAAATTTAGCAATTATTTTTATATTTTTAATCTAATCAGCCTTTATATTTAAGGCCCAGTGTTTTTAATTAGTGTACACTCCACAATAAATTATAGTTGTATTTTGTATAATTTTCAGCTCAACTTTTAGAAGCTTTCCACAGCCTGCTTAGAACCGTTAGACCTACAGTGTCGGACTCAATCATTACGAGGGCCAGATGTGACATAAACGCCACTTGGTTGGGTCAAGCCATGCCTCGCCAGCCCAGTTCGAGAATAGGGGGGTGACTGCCTCGGCTTGCTCGCGGGCCGGATAAGAGCTCTCAAGGGGCCAGATGTTTGACACCCTCGGTCCATGGTATCTGTAAAACTCTGGCTTTATGCCCCAATAAAGTTGTATACAGAAAACCAACACATCCCAGTTAAGCTAGAACAGGGGTGTCAAACTCAATTGTTAGGAGGGCTGGATATGACATAAATGCCACCTGGTCGGGCCGGGCCAGATAGAGTGGGGTGGGTGGCTGCCTCGCGGGCCGGATAAGAGCTCTCAAGGGGCCGGATCTGGCCCGCGGGCCTTACGTTTGACACCTTTGCGTTAGATAGCCTCAGATTGATGCAGATCCAGTAGTCGAGTCAGCTGACAATCTGGCCATCGTAGTCCGAAGGGGCTCGGAGCTAGAATTCCTGGGTCCCCCCCGTGTGGCGTCTCACTCTTGTTCTCTCTCTCTCTGTCTTTCAGGTGTGGATCGATGCCGGGACCCAAATCTTTTTCTCATATGCCATAGGACTGGGGGCTCTCACTGCCTTGGGCAGCTATAACCGGTTCAACAACAATTGTTATAAGTGAGATCCCATTTCCTACACAACCCTCCGTGAATGTGGCCCAAACCGGGAACAGGTGCACGGCCCAGAGGGAATAGCCGAGTGCTGCTTTTTCGGGTCGCCACCATAAGTGGTTCCCCCCCACACACCGGCTTTCAACAGCTGCATTGCAAAGTAACAAAGCCTCGCCAGTTATCCGCAAGCACGGAAAAGCTGGATCTTTTCAGTCGTGGAGTACCCGGCAACTGTTAATCTTTGCCAGGAAATTGTGAAAAGGACTCGCCGGCTTTTGAATCGCCCCCTTTAGTTATGCCAAGTAACAGACGCTTGTTGAATGGGTATTAGCAGCTGAACGGGTTCGTCTCTGTGCCGTCAAAAAGCTTCAAGCGCTGGCAATTTCTGGCAGACCTAATGGTTGCTAACAGCACTGTACGTGGCCAGGCCGGGTTTTATTCTGGTCAGCCTTAGCTGTTTGCCTTATTCACCCTTAAGACTTTTCGGCAGAAAACAATGTCCAGCGTGGTGTAGTGGTTAGGAGCGGCGGACTCTAATCTGGAAAACTGGGTTCGATTCCCCAATCCTACACATGAAGCCTGCTGGGTGACCTTGGGCTAGTCACAGTTCTCTCTGAACTCTGTCAGCCCCACCTACCTCACAGGGTGTCTGTTGTGGGGAGAGGAAGGGAAGGAGACTTGTTAAGCCGGTTTGATTCTCCTTAAAAGGTAGAGAAAATTGGCATATGAAAACCAACTCTTCTTCTTCCTTTGGGCAGGGAGTCTCTGTAGGGCCATGCTGCCAGGATCGCCCTTTCCAGTTTTGATCACGCAACCCGCTGCAGCATGAGTCCCTCTCCCCTCTCGGCCTGCCTGTATACATCCTTTGATTGACACCTGTCACTCTTGGCCTTTCCAGAGATGCCATCATCCTGGCGTTGATCAATAGTGGGACCAGTTTCTTCTCCGGCTTTGTGGTTTTCTCCATCCTGGGCTTCATGGCTGCAGAACAAGGTGTTGACATTGCCAAGGTGGCCGAATCCGGTGAGTGTTTGGGGCCCATATCATAGAATTCCTTAGGGGGGGGAGGAAGGGGGGAGGGCCCGGGAGCTGATGGAGCCCTTTGCTACGTTCCCCAGTTCCGGGGCAAGTTCAAGGTTGGAACTGAGATCAGTGCATGCCTCTCTGCATGTACAGAACCACAGTCAGGATCCCTCATTAGGGGAGGGGCCGTGGCTCAGTGGCAGAGCATCTGCTTGGCATGCAGAAGGTCCCAGGTTCAATCCCTGGCATCTCCAGTTAAAGGGACCAGGCACCTAGGTGAAGTGAAAGACCCTTGCCTGAGACCCTGGAGAGCCGCTGCCGGTCTGAGTAGACAATACTGGAGGAGTGGGGAATCTGGAAAACCGGGTTCGATTCCCCTCTCCTCCAAATGAAGGGTTGGACTCCAACCCGGGGGTTGGTTTCCCCGGGTTCAATTCTCCACTCCTCCACATGAGGGGTTGGACTCTGATCTGGAGAACTGGGTTCGATTCCCCACTCCTCCACATGAGTGGCAGACTGTAATCTAGAGAACCGGGTTCAATTCCCCACTCCTCCACATGAGGGGTTGGCGAACTGGGTTGGTTTCCCCGCTCCTCCACATGAAGCCTGCTGGGTGACCCTGGGCTAGTCACAGCTCTCTCCGAACTCTCTCAGCCCCACCTACCTAACAAGTGTCTGTTGTGGGGAGAGGAAGGGAAGGTGATTGTGAGCCGATTTGAGTTTCCTTCAAAAGGTAGAGAAAAGTGGGGTATAAAAACCATCTCTTCTTCTTCTGTCTTCATCTCTCCCTTTTCCCCCCGTAGGGCCTGGTCTGGCATTCATCGCGTACCCGCGCGCCGTCACCCTGATGCCAGTGGCCCCTCTCTGGGCTGCCCTCTTCTTCTTCATGCTGCTGCTCTTGGGCTTGGATAGCCAGGTAAGCCAGGGCAGGACTGGGGAGGAAGCTGGGAGGGGCCGAGCAGCCGGGCCGCTCTCCTGACGCAGGGAGATCTGCGGCGCATTGCCTGCCTCGTGTCTCACAATCTCCTTTTCTCCCGTCACCTCAAACACCACCCCTGCCTGCCGCCACCACCGCAGTTTGTGGGCGTCGAAGGCTTTATCACCGGCATCCTGGATTTCTTCCCGGCCGCCTACGCGTTCCGTTTCCAGAGAGAGGTCATTGTGGCCGTTAGCTGTGCCGTCTGCTTCTTCATTGAGCTGTCCATGGTCACTGAGGTAGGGATTTGGCCGGGGGACAGGACGGGACATGGACCAACACATGAACTACCAGCGAGCAGACCTTCCAATTTATGCTAAAACTTTGGGGGGATTAGATGGAGCAGTCAAAAGACATTTGGGTGGACTTCTGGTAGAGAGCTGATCTCAGCACTACGTTCCTCGGGGCTCTCCCGAGGAACCCGTTCTAATTTGGGGTGCTAAAATGCACTCCACCCTGGTTCCTAACAAGTGGACTGGGGCGCAGGACTACCCCTGCAGCCGAGAAGAGCGGTTTTGACTCCCATATCCTCTGAGAGGGCTTTTTTAAGTCCCTCTGAGGTTTGGATGTTGTCCCGCTGGCATCAAGGGGAATAACATCGCTAAAAGACATTTGGGTGGTTCCTCAGGCAGAAAAGTCCAAATGGGTCCCCTTCTTCTCCGTCTCTCCACTCCCCAGTATGGGGCCTAAGTTATCCTCCACAGCTTCATTGACATGCACAAGATCTCATTTCACCGGGTGCTCATGTAAGAGATTGCACTTCCCAAAACAACCTCATGGTAGGGCTACTACTAGACTTCATTAATTTTATTTTATTTTGATTTATTTGTACCCCACTTTTCTCAAAGCAGCTTACAACATTTTATTTGTACCCCACTTTTCTCAAAGCATATTACAACATTGTCCTCCCCATAGTGGTGTATTGGTTACCACTGGTGGACTCTAATTTGGAGAACCCAGTTTGATTCCCCGCTCCTCCACATGAGCGGCAGACGCTAATCTGGTGAACCGGGTTGGTTTCCCCACTCCTACACATGATGCCTGCTGGGTGACCTTGGGCTAGTCACAGTTCTCTTAGAGCTCTCTCAGCCCCACCTACCTCACAGGGGGTCTGTTGTGGGGAAGGGAAGGTGATTGTAAGCTGGTTTGATTCTTCCTTAAGTGGTGGAGAAAGTCATCGTATAAAAACCAACTCTTCTTCATCATCATCATTCTCCTCTCCCCCATTTCCTCCTCACAGCAACCCTGTGGGGTAGGTGAGGCTGAGAGAATGCGACTGGCCCAAGGTCACCCAGCGAGCTTCCATGGTACGAGTGGGAATTCGAACCCAGGTCTCCCAGATACAAGTCAGACACTCTTAATCACTATACCTCACTGGCTCTCCCAACTCTCTGCATGTAGAAAGCGAGTGTGTAAGGAAGTAGGGCTTTGCCTAAGGTTCTCACTGACTGGGTTGCCAGCAGGCCTGGAGAAAAACGTCCTGTCCCTTTCTTAAAGGCTTAATGTGTGGGAATGGGCAGGGGACGCTTTCCACGGCACGGGGGTCACTGTCACCACTTGGTGAATAACCCCCTTGTTAAAGGGGGTTATTCTCTGCTAACTGACAGAGAAATGGCACACCTGCATTGAAACTCCCTGCATACAGAAAGATAGCATGTTAGACCGAGCCAGAGCCTCACACACTAGCTTTCTACAAGCAGGGAGTTTTCATTTGGCAGGGGGCGATATTCAAACATGCAGTTCTCCACCTGCAGTTCACATGTAGCACGGGGGTTGCGGAGGAAGCTTTATTGCAGGGGTGTCAAACTCCTTCGTTACAAGGTCCAGATATGACATAAATGTCACTTGGTTGTGCCGTGCCATGCCTCGCCAGCCCAGATTGGGACTGGGGGTGTGCGGCTGCCTCAGCTGGCTCGTGGACTGGATAAGAGCTCTCAAGGGGCCGGATCCGGCCCACAGGCCATAGGTTTGACACCCCTGCTTCATTCTTTTAACCTGCTAGCGCCAGCAATGTTGTACTGTGTGTGTCAGAGCAAGAAAGGCACCCTGACGATGCTCACATGAACACATGAAGCTGCCTTCTACTGAATCAGACCCTCGGTCCATCAAAGTCAGTATTGCCTACTCAAACCGGCAGCGGCTCTCCAGGGTCTCAGGCAGGGGTCTTTCACATCACCTACTTGCCTGGTCCCTTTAACTGGAGGTGCCGGGGATTGAACCTGGGACCTTCCGCATGCCAAGCAGATGCTCTACCACTGAGCCACAGCCCTTCTCCATTGCTCTCCAGGGTCTCAGGCAGAGGTCTTTGACATCACCTACTTGCCTAGTCCCTTTAACTGGAGGTGCCGGGGATTGAACCTGGGACCTTCCGCATGCCAAGCAGATGCTCTACCGCTGAGCCACGACCCCTCAAGCTCAGAGGCACACAGTCATTCTCGGGATATATTTCTGGGCCAAGCTGGGCCCGCATCCTTAAGGAGACTCACGTTGGCCCGCAGGTGTTTGTTCCTCGAGACTCGTTTCAGTTAAATAGCCAGAAGCTTTCCAAGCGGCTTGGCTTCGCTCAAGTCAAGCCCAGCTCGGCTCACGTGCCCTCTTCTGAAACGGAGATTGACGCGGCCGACAGGAAGGTGAAAGTGACCTGGGCAAAGAGATCAGGTTGCGAAACAGGAGAGCCGTCGGCATTACAGTCAGGTGGGAAGAGAGGCAGACCTGGGACCGGAAAGTGTCAGTCAAGGTTGGGAAAGAGCAGAAGCGTTGGATCACTCAAAGTCGAACGGGAAAACGGCTGCAGAAATTCAAATCTAGGATCCTGAAGTGTCTGGGGGACTAATAGTGCCTCTGCCCAGGCTAGCGCGATCTTGGAAGCTAAGCAGGGTCGGCCCTGGTTAGCACTTGGAGGGGAAACCCCCAAGGAAGTCCAGGGTTGCTGCGCGGAGGCAGGCAATAGAAAACCACCTCTGTTAATCTCTTGCTTTGACCTGGATGGCCCAGGCTAGCCAGATCTCATAACATCTCAGAAGCAAAGCAGGATCGGCCCTGGTTAGTGCTTAGATGGGAGACCACCTGGGAAGTCCAAGGTTGCTATGCAGAGGCAGGCAATCCAAAACCACCTCTGTGAGTTTCATGCCTTGACCTGGATGGCCCAGGATGGCCCAATCTCATAACATCTCAGAAGCTAAGCAGGGTCTGTCCTGGTTAGTACTTAGATGGGAGACCACCAAGGAAGTCCAGGGTCGTGACATGGAGGCAGGCAATGGCAAACCACCTCTGTTAGTCTCTGGCCTCGAAAGCCCTACAGGATCGCCATAAGCCGGCTGCTTCTTGACAGCACTTTCCAACAGTCCCTCCTCTGCTCTCACTGTCTGCACCTGTCGCTAAGAGGTAAAAATAAGGCCTCGCTTTGCTGTTTATGAGAACTTGGTAAAGTATTTGCAAATTATGTAATACAGCTTCCCCGAAGAAGCCTGGTGGTGAAATTCATACGGAATTTTAGTTGAGCAATAAAAATATATTTTTACTTTAATTGCACCATCAGCCTTAGCCTTATCTCTAAAACCCTGGTGTGCCGGAGGAGCTGGAAGGCAGAGTCAGTCTGGGAAAGTGGGAGCGGAGCAGTGGACATAAAAACCTCCTTGCAGAGAGCCAGCGTGGTGTAGTGGTTAGAGCATTGGCCTGGGATCCGGGACGCCCAGGTTCAAATCCCCGCTCTGCCAAGGAAGCTCGCTGGATGACCTCAGGCCAGTCCCACACTTTGAGCCTAACCCACCTCGCAGGGTTGTTGTGAGGGGGAAAAAGGAGGAGGGGATAACGATGTAAGCTGCTTTTGAGTCCCCCTTGGGGAGAAAGGTGGGGTAAAAGTAAAGTGAATAAATAAAATTAGGTGTCTTCGCGTCATCACCCCCCTCCTCACATCCAGCCCCTTCCCTCAGGGGGGCATGTATGTCTTCCAGCTGTTTGACTACTACTCGGCAAGCGGCACAACGCTTCTGTGGCAGGCCTTTTGGGAGTGCGTGGCGATCGCCTGGGTGTACGGTAAGAGCCAGCCGTATATATCTTGTCGCTGGGAGGGGGGCAGCAGGAATTGAACAGCATTCCCTGCATTGTGCAAGGGGTTGGACTAGAATGACCGTGGTCCCTTCCAACTGTATGATTCTACGATACATGTTTTAAAACGTGGGCCTGCAGCCCCCACAGGCCGTTAGGGCTTAATCCCTAGTTCTAGGAACTGAGGATGTGTATACCCCTGGTGCAAATCTTCTGTGGATTCACAGGCACACCTTTTTAAACAGGCGTACTGACAATCTAAAGCAGGGGCGTTGGACTCATTTGTTACGAGGGGTGGGTGTGACATAAATGCACACTTTCCCCTGCATGGAAACTCTCTGCCTATAAAGAGATAGTATGTTAGTCCCAGCCGGAACCTCACACACTAGCTTTCTACATGCAGGGAGTTTTCGTTTGGCAGTTCCCCAACTGGAGTTCACATGCATCCCGGGGGCGGGGAGGAAGCTTTATTGCAGGGGTGTCAAACTCATTTGTTAAGAGGTCCGGATACGACATTAATGTCACTTGGTCAGGCTGGGCCATGCCTCGCCAGCCCAGATCGGGATTGGGGGGTGGGGTGGCGGGCCTTATGTTTGACACCCCTGATCTGAAGGGTGCGCACGCTCAGGATGCATCAGCTCTCGGAGTCCCCTTCCTCCCACCTTTGTACCTGGGGGTGCAAAACGGTGACTGGCTGTCCCCCATGGCACTGTGCCCCCTCCTTGCCTGGAGTAAGATAAAATGTCTTTAAAAAAGAAAACCCAAACAGGTCAGCTTTAATGAAAAAGAGAGGCAGAGGATGTGGACTAAACAAAACGATAAGCAGCATCTGGGGGGGGAATTGTTTTTCGAGAAGTCAAAACGCTCGCCTGAAGCACGGCGGGATGGGGGAGAATGGGGCGACCCTGATGTTGGTGCTGGATACCTGCCGTGGCAAATCAGGGAGAGACAGCGCTTACCCTGCAATACGAAAGCACGCAGGTCTGGCGCATCTGTCCGCAGAACCCATTAGGGCTTTCTAGGCCTGGGGTCCCCGACCTTTTTGAGCAGGAGGGCACCTTTGGAACCCGGGAACAGGGTGGCGGCCGCAGCCACAGGTCGGCCGTTGCAGGAGGCCGTGCCAGCCACACGGAGGAAGTCCAGACGCAGGGGAGAAGTGGGTTGAGGCAACGGGTTGAAAGTAAACCAAAAGAGTCTGCGTCTAGACATCATGAAGAATTTCCTAACAGTCAGAGCAGTGGAACAGGCTTCCTCGGGAGGTGGTGGGCTCTCCTTCCCTGGAGGTTTTGAAGCAGAGGCTAGATGGCCATCTGTCAGCAATGCTGATTCTATGACCTTTGGCAGATGATGAGAGGGTGGGCATCTTGGCCATCTGGGCATGGAGTAGGGGGTCAATGGGGGTGAGGAGGGGAGGTAGTTGTGAATTTCCTGCCTTGTGCAGGGGGTTGGACTAGATGACCCCGATGGTCCCTTCCAACTCTAGGATTCTAATTTTAAAAATACACTGGGAAAGAGGAGTGAGAGAGAATCAAACCCAACTCTGGCAGCAGCTGTTTCATTGCCATCTCCTGAATTTGCATTTGCAATTATTAGCGCAGGTTAGAAGTCACTCCTTAACAAAAGGGGGTGGGAACAGATCTGCCCCCCCCTCCACACACGCACACAAACATGCACACACACTTGTATCTGTTTCATTTGATTTAAGCTGCCTTTTTGGAGTGCGCAGAGGAGGCAAAATTTGCAAGAGGCTTGGTGGCTAGTCCCCATGAACTTGCTGCCGGTGTGGCAGCGTGGTGTAGTGGTTAAGAGCGGTGGTTTGGAGCGGTGGACTCTGATCCGGAGAACCGGGTTTGATTTCCCCACTCCTCCACATGAGCGGCGGAGGCTAATCTGGTGAACCGGGTTGGTTTCCCCACTCCTCCACATGAAGCCAGCTGGGTGACCATGGGCTGGTCACAGTTCTCTCAGCCCCACCTACCGCACAGGGTGTCTGTTGTGGGGAGGGGAAGGGAAGGTGAATGTAAGCCGGTTTGAGTCTCCCTGAAGTGGTAGAGAAAGTCGGCATATAAAAACCAACTCTTCTTCTTCTTCTGCCTTGAGGGTGGGAAGGTTTTACCCAGCACGGTTCGTTGCCAGTTGGAAGAGGGGTGTGGGCGTGTGCCGAATTGCAGGACAAGGTTGTCTTCTGTTGCGTGCTCACTCTCTGTTGCGTGCTCACTCTCTGCTCAAGGGCATCTGTGTTTTCCCTCGTGGAGCGAGTCCCGTCCTTGAAAAGTCCCCGCTTTATCTGCCGCAGGAGAGTCAGGCAAGCTGATTTGCCTGAGTGGGTCAAGGGCTGCCAGGAGGGAGGGAGGGAGGGAGGGATATGGGAAGGCATCCGGCTCTCCATCATAGGTAGAATCATAGAGTTAGGACCACCAGGGTCATGTAGTCCAACCCCTTGCACAATGCAGGAAATTCACAACTACCTCCCTCCCACACACCCCCAGTGACCCCCTACTCCATGCCCAGAAGATGGCCAAGGTCCCCTCCCTCTTATCATCTGCCTAAGGTCATAGAATCAGCATTGCTGACAGATGGCCATCTAGCCTCTGCTTAAAAACCTCCAGGGAAGGAGAGCTCACCACCTCCCGAGGAAGCCTGTTCCACTGAGGAACCGCTCTGACTGTTAGAAAATTCCTCCTAATGTCTAGACGGAAACTCTTTTGATTTAATTTCAACCCGCTGGTTCTGGTCCGGCCTTCTGGGGCAACAGAAAACAACTCGGCCCCATCCTCCCTATGACAGCCCTTCAAGTACTTGAAGATGGTTATCATCTCCCCTCTCAGTCTTCTCCTCTTCAGGCTAAACCTACCCAGCTCCTTCAACCTTTCCTGTTAGGACTTGGTCTCCAGACCCCTCACCATCTTCGTCGCCCTCCCCTGGACACGTTCCAGCTTGTCTGCACCCTTCTTAAATTGCGGTGCCCCAAACTGAACGCAGGACTCAATTTGTGCTCCCCCACCCCTTTCCCAGGCGCTGACCGCTTCATGGATGACATCGCCTGCATGATCGGCTACCGGCCCAGCCCGTGGATGAAATGGTGCTGGATGTTCCTGACCCCTCTCATCTGCCTGGTAAGATTCGGTTTGGGGGGCGGGGAACCAGTGGAGCAGGGGTCCCCAACTTTTTTGAGCCGGTAGGCGTCTTTGACCATCTGACACAGGAGCTATAAAATGACTGCCATGTAGGGTTGCCAGCCTCCAGGTACTAGCTGGAGATCTCCCACTGCTATTGCAACAGGTCTCCAGCCGATAGGGATTCCTTCCCCTGGAGAGAACGGCCGCTTTGGCCATTGGACTCTATGGCATTGAAGTCCCTCCCCAAACCCCACCCTCCTCAGGCTCCGCCCCAAAAACCTCCTGCCGGTGGCGAAGAGGGACCTGGCAACCCTACAAGCAACCTGTGTGGCAGAGAAACTGGGCTGAAATTTTCAGTTCAGCTCTGCATTAAGCAGATTTCTCTTGGCCGTAAGGACTTCCTTTGTAAAATGGGAATCATCATAGCTGTGTCCGGCTCAGGAGACTTTGCTTTCTCCCAAATCAACAAACGTAGGCGTGCGCACCCAGGCGCATAGAGCAGGCCAAAGCTTCCGTGCAGATTCTGTAGGGAGACATTTGGACGCTTCCCATCCCCGCCCAGATCTCGCTGGAGGAGAGCAGGGTTTTTTGCAGACAGAAAAGCTGTTGGGATCAGTGGTATTGCGTCTGCTGCAGCATTGTCTTTGGAATAAAGATGCTCAGGGGACCATTCGAGCCACTCCACTGAGCACCCGGGCTGCAAGCACCACCATCTTGGCTTTTCGGGACCCACCTGGTCCAAGATGGTGACGCAGGTAGCCCAGACGCTCTAGGGAGTGACTTGAATGCTCCCGCGAGAGAGCGCGCTTCAAAATATGGCCGAAATGTGCTCCAGAGGGAGGCATTTTTTGCCAAAAGGAATTTTTTTAAACAAGCGAACAGTTCGTATGCAGGCATGATCTTGTCTGAATTTTATACCTGTACCTGGAGTTGTGGGGCCGCGGCTCAGTGGTACAGCATCTGCTTGGCTCAGTGGTAGAGCCTCAGCTTGGCATGCAGAAGGTCCCAGGTTCAATCCCTGGCATCTCCAGTTAAAGGGACCAGGCAAGCAGGTGATGTGAAAGACCCTCTACTTGAGACCCTAGAGAGCCGCTGCTGGTCTGAGTAGACAATACTGACTTCGATAGACCAAGGGTCTGATTCAGTATAAGGCAGCTTCATGTGTTGGGAAAAGGGCCGTGGCTCAGTGGTAGAGCATCTGCTTGGCATGCAGAAAGTCCCAGGGTCAATCCCCGGCATTTCCAGTTAAAGGGACCAGGCAAGCAGGTGATGTGAAAAGACCTCTACCTGAGACCCTGGAGAGCTGCTGCCAGTCTGAGTGGGGAGGGGCCGTGGCTCAGTGGTAGAGCATCTGCTTGGTGTGCAGAGGGTCCCAGGTTCAATCCCCAGCATCTCCAGTTAAAGGGACCAGGCAAGTAAGTGATGGGAAAGACCTCTGCCTGAGACCCTGGAGAGCCGCTGCCGGTCTGAGTAGACAATACTGACTTTGATGGACCAAGGGTCTGATTCAGTAGAAGGTAGCTTCACGTGTGTTCATGTGACTCCTGTCTCCTCTGGGGATGGAAGGTGGAAATGAGGAATGTCTGGGGGATGGCTTTGTGGTTTGGGTCCCATTGTTTCTGTCACTTCCTTCCAGGGCATTTTCCTTTTCAACATTGCCTACTACAAGCCACTGATCTACAACAACAGCTACATCTACCCCTGGTGGGGAGAGGCCATCGGCTGGGGATTTGCACTATCTTCCATGTTGTGTGTCCCTCTTACTGCCCTCTACAAACTCATCCGTGCCAAGGGAACGCTGGCAGAGGTGAGGTTCCTTCCCAAACCATTGGGATAGAGGGAAGTTGAGAAGGGGTTGTTGTTGGGGGAGAGGCCGTGGTTCAGCAGGAGAGCCTCTGCTTAGCATTCAGAAGGTCCCAGGTTCAATCCCCGGCATCTCCAGTTAAAGGGACCAGGCAAGTAGGTGATGTGAAAGGCCTCTACTTGAGACCCTGGAGAGCTGCTGCCAGTCTAAGTAGACAAGACTTACCTTGATGGACCAAGCATTTGATTCAGCATAAGGCAGCTTCATGTGTGTTCACGTGCGAAGCACTGCTTTAGAGGAAGGGCCATGGCTTAGCGGTAGAGCTTCTGCTTAGCAGTCAGAAGGTCCCAGGTTCAATCCCCAGCATCTCCAGTTAAAGGGACTAGGCAGGTAGGTGATGTGAAAGACCCCTGCCTGAGACCCTGGAGAGCAGCCGCCTGTCTGAGTAGACAATACTGACCTTGATGGGCCAAAGGGTCTGATTCAGTAGGGGAGGGGCTGTGGCTCAGTGGCAGAGTATCTGCTTGGCATGCAGAAGGTCCCAGGTTCAATCCCCTGCATCTCCAGTTAAAGGGACCAGGCAAGTAGATGATGTGAAAGACCTCTGCCTGAGGCCCTGGAGAGCTGCTGCCAATCTGAGTAGACAGTACTGACTTTGATGGACCAAGGGTCTGATTCAGTATAAGGCAGCTTCATGTGTTCATGAGACCTCCAGGTGAGACCTGGAGATCTCTAGGGATTACAACTGATCTCCAGACTATAGAGCTGCTTTGGAGGGTGGTCTTTATGGCATTATGCCCCGCTGAGGTCCTTCCCTTCTGTAAACCATACCCTCCCCAGGCTCCATCCCCCAAGTCTCCAGGAATTTCAAAACCTGGAGTGGGTAACCTTGAGTGCAGAATATGTAGATTCTTTTCAGAACAGTTGCTAATAAATACCCTGAGTCGGGGGAAAAACTTGACGACAGGAAAACCTTTTTGGAAAGAAACCCTTCTGGGAACCTCTGTAGCTATTTGCTGTGAATGTTCAGGCTTCAGCGGGTTGAAACGACTCCTTTCTGTTTATTGGCAAAGCCGCAGAATGTTCATAAACATTCCAACTTCTCAGAAGTTTAAAAAAAGCATCTGTATGCCAGGCCTAGGGACAGATGACGTTGTTGGGTGGTTAGGAATTTAGCAGAAGGATGTATGGAGCACTGTCAAAGATTGGTCAGCGCACGTATGTGTGCACATGTGGGTGGCATGTAAATGGCATGTGCCCGTAGTGCGCTCCTATGGGTATTATGAATGGGAGGGGGGCTTTGTGGGAGTGAAGGAGGAGTAGGCATGGAAGGTACAGCACTTAAAAATGCAAATAGGGACCTGGCAACCCTAGTAGGATCCCTTCCTCTGCCCACAGCGCTGTTACAAAAGAGTAATGTGTAGTTTGGCCTCCAGTCTTGTCCTCTGGAGTGGCAGAGAACGAGTCTTTGCCTCCTATGCGAGTGTCCACCAGTAAACCTCTGTGGAGAGCTAGCATGGTGTAGTGGTTAAGAGCGGTGGTTCGGAGCGGTGGGCTCTGATCTGGAGAACCGGGTTTGATTCCCCACCCCTCCACACAAGTGGCGGAGGCTAATCTGGGGAACTGGATTTGTTTTCCCACTCCTCCACATGAAGCCAGATGGGGGACCTTGGGCTAATCACAGCTCTATTAAGAGCTGTCTCAGCCCCACCTACGTCACAGGGTGTCTGTTGTGGGGAGGGGAAGGGAAGGTGATTGTAAGCCGGTTTGATTCTTCCTTAAGTGGTGGAGAAAGTCAGCATGTAATAACCAACTTTTTTTTTTCTCCTTCTCCTCCTCCTCTCTCCAACAGCGTTGGCACCATCTGACCCAACCCATCTGGGGACTGCACCATCTCGAATACAAGGTGCCCGAATTGGATGACGGCGCTCTGACCACCCTGACCCCGGTCTCGGACGGGAGCGCCAAAGTGGTCATCTTGGAGAGCGTCATGTGACGCAGCCCTTTGCCCTCCATACCCCAGCTGGAAAAGGCACCGTGGTTGGTTGTTTTGTTGGGTGCCGCTCGATTCCTGGCTGCCAATTGGGAGTGGGGGTACAATCCACCTTCCAAGTATTGAGCTGGGCGGGGAGGGCACCTGGCACCCTGAGAAAAGGTACGGCTGGTTCTTCATGCACTTCCCACCTTCTCCTCTCCGGCGCCAGAACAAAACCTGGCCGTGGGGAGGAAGAACCAGACCCTTAGACCTGAGTGGGTCGGTGGGAATTCTAAAGGCCATAGGGGTGGTGGGAGGTTAGGGGTCGGGGAAAGAGAGCCTTAGATTTACATTTTTTAAAAGAAATGTTATTTTTTAAAGATGAAATATTTTAAATTTCTATATATATATACATTATAATATACATATCTACATATCAATCTATATATATATATATAGCCAAATTAGCAGGAGGACAGATTTCCTCCTACCCAGTAGAGCAGAGCTGTGCGCGGGGTCATGATCTGGGATCGAAAAAAGAGTGGGGATTTCATCCCCAGCTGTCTGGGATTGAATGAGTTCGAGACGGGGCGTCTGGATTCTGTCTCCGGGGCAGCGAGGGAGGCAGAAAAGGGTGTTGAGAACCAGGATTCCTGGACCGTCCCCACAGCGCTGGGCAGAGAAACACACCCATATGGTAGCCGAGATCCTGTTCTCGTTTCCCTCCCTGTAGAGGAAGGTGTCTCTGACCTGGATGGTCCTGGGTAGCCTGATTTCATCCGTTCTCAGGAGCTAAGCAGGGCCGACCCTGGTAGGTTCTTGGATGGGAGACCACCAAGGAACTCCAGGGTCGCTATGCAGAGGCAGGCAACGGCAAACCACCTTTGTTCATCTCTGTCCTGACCTGGATAGCCCAGCCTAGCCCGGTCTCATCAGATCTAGGAAGCTAAGCAGGGTCGGCCCTGTTTAGTATTTGGACGGGAGACCGCCAAGGAAGTCCAGGGTCGCTATTCAGAGGCAGGCAATGGCAAACCGTTTTCGTTAGTCTCTTGCCATGAAAACTTCACCAGGGGTCGCCATAAGTCGGCTGCGACATACGGCACTTTCCTCCACCACCGTTTCCCCCGACCTGGATTGCCCAGGCTAGCCCAATCTCAGAAGCTCATCAGGGTAAGCCCCGGTGGGTACTTGGATGGGACGCCACCAAGGAAGTCCGGGGTTGCTTTGCAGAGGCAGGCAATGGCAAACCATCTTTGTTCCTCTCTTGCCGTGAAAACCCTACAGGGTCACCCTAAATTGTGACTTGACAGCACTTTCCACCAGATTAAGGTGGCAGATACGTGCCCCTTCTCCACTTGACGCCACTGCCCTTATGGAGACCTAAGTCCTATGAGGAAAGGCTGAAGGAGCTGGGTATGTTTAGCCTGAAGAGGAGATAATTGAGAGGTGATACGATCACCATCGTCAAGTACTTGAAGGGCTGTCGGATACAGCAGGGGTGTCAAACATAAGGCCCGCGGGCTGGATTCGGCCCCTTGAGCCTGCGAGCCAGCTGAAGCAAACCCCCCCCCCCGGTCTCAATCTGGGCTGGCCCGGCCTGGCCATGTGACATTTATGTCATATCTGGCCCTCATAACACATGAACACATGAAGCTGCCTTGTACTGAATCAGACCCTTGGTCCATCAAAGTCAGTATTGTCTGCTCAGACCGGCAGCAGCTCTCCAGGGTCTCAGGCAGATGTCTTTCCCATCACCTACTTGCCTAGTCCCTTTAACTGGAGATGCCGGGGAATTGAACCTGGGACCTTCTGCATGCCAAGCAGAGGCTCTACCACTGAGCCACAGTCCCTCTCCATGGCTCTCCAGGGTCTCAGGCTGAGGTCTTTCCCATCAGCTACTTGCCTAGTCCCTTTAACTGGAGATGCCCGGGATTGAACCTGGGACCTTCTGCATGCCAAGCAGATGCTCTGCCACTGAGCTACTGCCCCTCCCCTACGTAACAATTGAGTTTGACACCTCTGAGATAGGCTATGATTGCAAACGTATGTATCTAGCGGGAAATAGAGTCAGAAACCGAACCCGGCTGTGTCGCTGATTGTCCACGAATGGTGGTTGTGGGCACGATCGGTTGTTCCAGAGTAGTAATGCGTGAGATGGCCCTGGGTGTCTGTCTGTCCACACGGCAGATGGTAAGGATATTGTGCTGCCTTGGAGGGGCAGGGCAACGGTACCCTCCTTTCCAGGGACAGCCCCCTCCCCGGTAGTCCTGTTCATTCTAAAATAGTTTTGTGTGAAGATCCTCATAAGGGGCATTCTGGGCATTGAGGGTACAGCTTACCCTTTTGTGCCAGTCTTTCTCCTGCAAGGTAAGGGCAGAGCAGACAGGTTTCTCTCTGCCTTCCCCCGTTATATCCTCAAACCTACCCTGCAAGGTAGGTTAAAGATGATAAGTAACTACCGCACCCCCCCCCCAAGTCGCCTAGTGAGTTTCATGGCCGAGGGAGGACTCGAACCCGTGTCTCCCTGGGCGTGGCATTGTCTGTCGCACCACCGTTGTCCGAGAGGCCTGATGAAGCTGAGGCGTTCAAACCTCCAGGACTGTGGGATCGCAACACACATTTTGTGTGGCGGTTCCCCTTAGCAAGAATCATTTCCTGAACGCCTTAGCCAATATTATCCCCAACACCCTTCATCTGCCTAACCGAATCTTGCCAATTCTCTGCCTTGGCTGCCCCCCTTTGCTTAATTGTCCGCCCACAACTCTGCTAGGCTTTTAATTTGCACATTTTCTATAAGAGAGAAAGGAAGGGTGTTATATATATATATATATATGTATGTATGTATGTATGTATGCACACACATCTATATATCTCAAACAAACAGAACTTTAACTGTGCAGAAAAGCTTCCCACGTGTATATTTTTTAAAGGAAGCGATTATACAGGAAAGAGAAATATGTAATTTTCTTAATAGTTCTGCAGGTTGTAAAAAAAAAGAGAGAGAGAAAGAGAAATCTGAATTTTATTTTGTGGCAAAAGTTATAAATATTGCGTCTATATTTGTTTCCTATATATATATAAATATGTGTGTGTGTATGTATGAGATTAAATAACATAACAAGCCAACCTCATGAATCAGGGGACAGGGTGTTTGGAGATTGTATGGATTGGGGGGGGGGGTCATGTCAGTGCAGCAAAGAAAAGCAGGCAGGGGCCGTGTTTAGACGGCATCCGCTCTAGCCGGATGTTGCGCAAACAGTTCTGGCCCACGCCCTATCAAGATCTGTATTCCACTTTGAGCCCTTTTAATCTGTCCACCCCTACTTTACACAGCAAAGACACCCATCCCAAGAGCTACTGGAAGGAGGATGGGGGAAATGGAGCCTCCATGTGCAGAGGCAGTCTAGCCTGCGCCATCCAGATGCTGAGACCAAGCGAGAGGAGCGGTCATGCGCTACGGGGGGCCTGCCCAAAGGCAGCCTTTCTTAGCGACCGAACGCTGGGACAGATCGGCCTTTGGTCTGATCCAGCGGGGCTCTTTTCTCCACCGTCGCTTTCACTTCCCCATAGGTAAATCACCTGCGTGGAGGTGGTCATGTACGAGATTCAGCTGCATGTTTACTGGGCTATGTTCTCAGCGGGGTACCCAAAGGTTGGGTGGAGAAAGGTAAAATAACATTATATAGAAATACATTTATTTTAGGGCACTTACATGTGTTAAGTGCCGTCAAGTCGCTTCCGACTCATGGCGACCCTATGAATCAACGTTCCCCCAAATGTCCTATCTTTGACAGCCTTGCTCAGATCTTGCAAATTGAGGGCTGCGGCTTCCTTTATTGAGTCCATCCATCTCTGGTTGGGTCTTCCTCTTTCCCTGCTGCCTTCCACTTTTCCTAGCATGACTGTCTTTTCCAGTGACTCTTGGCTTCTCATAATGTGACCAAAATACGACAGCCTCAGTTTAGCTTCTAGGGTCAGTTCAGGCTTGATTCAGGCACTTATATCAGGGTTAAAACCATTAAAATGGATAAAGCAAAGCACAATAGCCACTATTAAGGTTTTTATCAGGTGGATACGCGCATGCGCACTCCAAATGGGAGACTAATATAGCCCAGAGTCGAACAACTTGCAGGTATCCCTTAGTGGGCTTTCACATTTGAAAATTGATCTACACCCCTACACACATATCTGGGCCTTTCTAATTCTGTTTGTATATTGTTTGTGTGTGCATTATGTGGGATTGTTATCTGACCACAAACGCATATGGTGTGTGGTTTAAGCTGATCAACCTTAATAGTTGATAAGAGAGCCAGTGTGGTGCAGTGGTTAAGAGCGGTGGCTTGGAGCAGTGGACTCTAATCTGGAGAACCGGGTTTGATTCCCCACTCCTCCACATGAGCGGCGGAGGCGAATCTGGTAAACTGGATTTGTTTTCCTGCTCCTACACACGAAGCCAGCTGGGTGACCTTGGGCTAGTCACAGCTCTCTCAGCCCCACCTCCCTCACAGGGTGCCTGTTGGGAGGGGAAGGGAAGGTGGTTGTAAGCCGGTTTGATTCTGCCTTAAGTGGTAGAGAAAGTCAGCATATAAAAAACAACTCTTCTTCTTCTAGATGCTATTGTGCTTTGTTTTATCAATTTTAAGGTTTTTTAACCCTGATATAAGCTTCCTAAAATAAATATATTTCTATATAACATCACTTTACCTTTCTCCACCCAACTTTTGGGTACCCAGCTTTTGGTTTTTCAGGTTGGGTCTTCTCCCCCCCCTTTTTTTGTTTTTGTTTATTGACCTGTGTTCTCAGCATCGGATGTTTTGTGCACGGCCGGCAGGCGTTACGTTCTGCCCGCAAGCGGCAGGACGTTTCCTTCAAATGGGTAGACGTGTTGTGTCTGAACTCTTCCCGCAACGTCCTTCGGCGCCCACAAAGGTTATTTCAGCAAAGCGCTTGGAACGCCTCCCGAGTCTGGCCTTTCCCCCCTCTCTTTATCAGTTGTTTTTGAAACCACGGCTGGCAACCGATCCCAGAAATCCTCGATAAGATTCATCGCTTTCCTTTTAACCACTTGATTAAATTTAAGTGCGTTTCATTTGACCCAAATGGCAATAGCGGTGCCTTTTATTAACCCTGGTAGAAATAGAGGCAATCTTTAATACATATTTTTGCCATTTGCCATTGCAGTAAAATATCACAACCCGAGCAGCATCAATAGAAAAGAGCAAGAGTCCAGTAGCACCTTAAAGAATAACAAAATCTCTGGCAGGGTATGAGCTTTCGTGAGCAGCAGCTCAACTTCTTCAGATACAGCTAGAAGAAGCATCAAAACTGTGCCCCCTGTTAACTCCGGCAATTAAAATATGCCCCAACTGACTACCTTTAAAGCTTGCGGGCTTATTTGTGGCCTGGAAAATAAGCTCAAATATAAAGGGAGGAAATTACCAATATTAAAAATAAAGAGGGAGGGTAAAACAACAACAGACAAACAAAAAATTATGGACACTTTTATAGATTATTACTCAAATCTTTATAAACAAAGTGTGGTTTCAGAGAGGGAAATAGAGGCATATTTAAATCAATTTGACTGGAATTTCACAAGAACATAAAGATTTATTGGATTCTAGAATAACTATGGAGGAATTAAAAACTGCTATAGGTAAAAGTAAATTAAATAAATCTCCAGCCGAAGATGGATTTATAGCATTTTATTATAAATTTTTTATAGAACAATTATCTCCACATTTATTAAGAGTAATGAATCATTGCTTGCAGAATGGATCCATCCCGCATACCTGGAAACAAGCAAATATAGTATTAATATCAGTATTTTTTTCCTGACTTTGCCCGCCTGCCTACCTGTTTGGTGTCCGTCAAAGTCATCTTTTCAGTGTTTCCCACCCCTTTTAAAAACTTGTAAGCGTACACACCGCATCTAGAGCCACGCATAAACAATGTATAGACATTAATGCAGGAGTCCCCAACATGGTACCTGTGGGAATGCCATGGCGCCCGCCTATACCTTTCTCGGTGGCCGCTGGAGACCTCATTGGCTGGGCAGATTAAACACCGTTTCAGCCAGGCTGTGCAGATTAAACGCTGTTTCAGCCACTGCTTGCACCTCCACGTTGGTTTTATTCCCTCTCACTCATCTTTCCCAGTGTGTTTTTAAAATTAACCCCCTTCAGCCCTGCACTGGGATTCCTCAGTATGCATGGTTCCGCCTCCTGCGGCAGCGATTTTGTGGGTGCCCCCACCCACCCCGTCTCATAATTCCAGAGTTGCCCACAGGCTCAAAATGGTTGGGGGACCCTGGATCAACGGGTTGGATCCTGTCAGCTGGGATGGTTTTCCCAGGGTTTGTGGACACAGATGATCTCTCGCAGAATATGCTATTAGATCTTGGGAAAACTAAAGCGTTTGCCAGAGTTTAAAAGCGCATTAAAGAGCTTGATTGTATCAGCACCACTTTTCGTGCTCGCCGCTTTTGTTCATCTCAGTTTTTCGGAATACCAACACCACCACGCGGTTTGCCCGCTTATACTTATTACTTGACAACTCGTCTTTCTAGAGCCTTCTGTTTAACTAGACTGAATGCTAACCCCTCTATGGCTATGCAAGGCAGAATTTTGAACATACCATACCCAGAAAGGACCCGTCCTTGCTCTTCTGGCTCTGTTGATTCATTAGCTCGTGCCCTCTTGGAATGCCGCTTGTATGAGGAATTTAGATCACGTTATATCTCTCCCCTTTTAATAGCTAAATCTAATGCCTCTGTGTCTGACATAACGCCTTTTTAAATTAAGTGCAAGGAATCCCTAGGCTACACTGTCAGTGGCAAGATTTATCTCAGCCCTCGTATCCCTCAAACATTAGATTTAAAATCACGCTGCTCAAGATCAATGGATCAAGGAGCTTATAAGGGACAAAGGAAAAGACACAGGTGACCAGAAGCCGGGCAACTCAGGGGCTTTAGCGAGGAAGGAAAATCCGGCGAAACGGAGCAGATGCAGCTCCTGGGATCCAGACTAGCCTATGCACGTCGGGCGCAGTTTTAAAAACAAGCCCTCACAATAGAAAGAACTGCTTCTTGCTGCATCCCCCCTGTAATTATGGGGAAAGGAAGCGGTTAGCTAGGTACAGAACGCGTAGCCTTTGAAGCATGCCGTACGGGAACTTCGGAGGAACAATGCGTTGGAGAACAAAACGCTGAATAGAGATGTTATTGTGGCCACAGTCTTAAGAGGCGGAAACGAGGGTCGGTTTCCAGAACCGGCTGGAGTCTGGATCGGTTTTGACTTTGGGTCGGCTGCTTCAGTGCCCCCCTCGCCCGGCCCTGCCTCCTTGCCAGTATTCAATGCCTTATAAAGGATCCCTGTAAGCATTATTACTCCCCCGCACCTGCCCTGGCACCCTGGAGACGTGCCCTTTCTGAGCCATGCCTTTCGACGCGGACGGCACTGGGTTTTTACCGGGGGGGCGGGGGGAGAAAGCAGGTGGGAGCAATTTTTCACGGGCTGTTTCCGTGTGGATGTTCTGCTCTGCCTTGGCCTCCTTACAACAGCGCTGTTTTCTTGAGCGTCCACACCAGGTTGTCCCCTAACTGGCCACGTTCTGGATTTTTCCCTTTCTTTGCTGTGATATTTCCCAAACTAGGGTTGGCGCTATCTTTTTGCAAAGATTGAAGTCAAAGCAACCTTTGAATGCCATGTAGACAGGAAGGGGTACAATTCTGCAAGTCCTGCCACTTCGCCCCTATTTCCCTTGCCTCAGCCCCTGTGGGTACCATCCCCCCACCCCCCTTAAACCAGATGACTTTGGAGGGCTTTTTTAAAGGACTGCTAGCTTGCTATAACTTTATAACAACATATTATCACAATCTGCTAGTTTTCAGCTGTAAATTTTTTAAGGCACATAGCCGTTTTCAATGTGGAGTTATAAGGGAAAAGGTGCAGCCTGGACATTTTCCGGTGAAAGCTCTCAAGACTTGCCTTAAAAAAAATGAAAGCTAGGAACTAGAAGATCATAGCCGTAGATCGTAATAACGCTGTTGCGATCTAACCATTCCTGATGAGTTTTTTAAAAAACCCAGTAAAGCCATCTGGTGTATGTGGGGAGGGTGAATGGTGGCTGTGAGTGGCTATGGTAAGGAAAGTGCAGGGGACCCTTCTGTGTGGACTCTGCGCATGCCTTGGTAGTCACAGCAACACTGAAAGATGCATGGAGGATTGTCCGCATGTAGAAACCATCTTACTTGGCTTGGGCCTGGCTCGAGATAGTCAAGGTTTACTACACTGCCATGTTGTAGTAACTCCTTCCCAGTTTTTGTTGCATGCTTGGGAAGGGTAGAAGAATGGAGACAATCTCTCCGCCCAGTTGGCTCAACGACAAAGCTGTAGGTTTGTGCATATTTTTGGTTGTGGAGAGCTTTCCACCTGGCTTGGAAACCACACACTTTCCCTCCAAGCAGATGCTCCAGGTACCGCTCTTCCACAAGCTCCCCTCTTCGCCCTTCCGGCTCACCTATCTGACACTGTCTCTTCTATTCCCACCCTGACCCCTCCGCCCCGGCCCTTCTGCTGCCTCCAGGACTGTTGCAAATAACAACACGCTCTCTGATCGAGCGCGCGGAAGTCCTAGGACTGGCATGGGGCCAGGTTTCGCTTCATTGTCGAAGGGGCCATTAGCCCCTGGCATCGACTGCCAAAAGAAAGGCCGTAGACTTCCTGTCTCTCCCAGACCAAAATAAACCCACCTTGGGGGAGAGACGGTGCATTTAGTTGCCGTGGCCATTATCACGGCGGGAGAGGGATTTGCTGGGCTAAGCCCGAGGGTGCGGCGGTCTTTCGCTGCGGCTTGTTCGCTGAAGACTGCAGCCCTCTCCCCTGGCATCCTGAGCGACGGCAAAGGTTTTTATACCTCTTTTGCGTTTGCCGTGCTAGTTTGCAGGTCGTAGGGTAAGACGCGGCTGAGAATCCAGGACTTCCAACCCTGGGACGTCTGAGGGCACAGGAGGACAGGAGAGAATCAAGGAAAAAAACAAAAAAAAAACAATTGTCAGTGGGAGAAGAAATTTTATTTTGTTCAAGGATCCCCGCACGTTTCGCACGCAGCTCCCCAGGGGCTTCGCAACGACAGTCTATGGAGGAGGGGGGGCGACCCCTTCCAAACCCCATAAAATCGGACCCCCTGACCCAATCTTCACCAACTTTGGGGTTTGTGCAGGAACAGTCCCTTCAAGCGACGCTGTGAATTTGGGGGCTCTGCCTCAAAAAAATGACACACACACCAGGGCTGAATTTTTCAGGAAACCCAGAAATAAGCCGAATGCCCATATTTACCAGTATGGGCATTCGGCATTCGGCTTATTTCGGGTTTCCCGGGGAAAAACCGGGCCCAATAAACCTGAAATTTAACGATTTTTTTTTTAAAATTTACACAGCCCTAATCGGTAAGGCAACTGGGAACACTCTTAAGAGATGGTGTCTTACTGATCGCAGGCTGCGTGCGAAATGTGTGGGAAATCCTTGAGTGGAGTAAAATTCCTTTTCCCACCGCACCATCGTTCCCCCCTTCTGTTCCACAGATTAACTTGTGCTCGTAAAGTCCCAATAACAAACGCAATTTTCAGGCGTGAGCTAACAACCCTAGGCTCTACCAGCCTGAGAACGCCACCCGGCTCTACCATCTCCCCAAGAATAAAAGATAAAAGGAATTATTTCTTCACACAACGCATAGTTTTTGGTTTTTTTAATTATTTTTATAACATAAAACAAAATAAACAAATACAATACTAAAAAGAAAATAAGAAAATACAAAAGAGTATCAATTATATGCTCTAATTGTTACATTCAGGATTACAAAATAATAGAATTGAAATGAAGAAAATACCCTTTTGATCCACCACCCACCATAAAAAGTGACCCATCACCAGACTTCCGAAGAAGTGTCTGAACAGTTTTAAAAATTACATTATTAACAATAAAATAGAAAAGTAATAAAACTTATTTCTATAACTCACCAACTAAGTTAGTAAAATCCATTTTTGCCAGTTTATCCCAATATGTGACGGCCTTTGCCCAGGTTTTTTGAATTCTTCCATATCTTTTCCATGTAGGAATTCTGTTAATTTGGCCATCCTCATATACATCCATAGTTTCTCCCTCCAGTCACAAATTGAAGGTTTATTCACTTGCTTCCACACTTTAGCTATTACAATTCTTGCAGCAGCAAAACTATATTGACAAACGACCCTATCATTTCTATCCAAATTTTCTTGCGGGATTCCCAGTGAACAAAATGCAGGATTTCTTTTTACTCTCATACTAGTCAAATTATTAGTTTCTCTAATAACCTTTTCCCAAAAACTTTTAATTTACACAACGCGTAGTTAAACTGTGGAACTCCCTGCCCCAGGATGTGGCGACGTCTGCCAACTTGGGAGGCTTCGAGGAGAGTGGACATGTTCATGGAGGAGAGCGCTACCCAGGGCTATTAGTCCATGGATGCTAGTCATGATGCATAGCTAATTCTCTCCAGGACCAGAGGAGCATGCAGGATGGTGCTGCTGCAGTCGTCTTGCTTGTTGGCTTCCTACAGGCACCTGGTTGGCCCCTGTGTGAACAGACTGCTGGACTTGATGGGCCTGGGTCTCATCCAGCAGGGCCTTTCTTTATATTCTTATGTTAATAGTGGGAGTTATTTCCTCCCAAAGTAGGCCTGGAAGCATTACCTGGCCGTTCAGCTGGCCCCCCGGTCCGTGAACGTGCCAAGCGTCCGCCCTCCATCCGCCAGCACCGAGAGAGCATCCGCATCTCCTTTGTACGCACAGCACCCTCGCCTGCATCGCCAGAGCCATGGGAGAAACCCAACAGTCTTCCAGGGTTGCAGCTTTAAATCCCCCAGTGTTGTCTAAAATGCCAGTGTTGTTTCAAATCCTCTCCCTCACTGTGGAACACCCCCCCCCCTCTGCCCGCCCGGTCCTACCCCGTGCTGGTTATGTACCGTCTGTGATCTTTTTTTGTGTGCAAACTTTGTCATGGAACCTAGCAATAAAAGGAACCATCTGGACCTTCTCGTTTGCACGTCTCTGTTCATTGGGCGGGGGGTAGGGTTGCCAGCTTTGGGTTGGGCAATACCTGGAGATGTTGGGGGTGAAGCCAGAGGAGGGCGGGGTTTGGAGAAGGGAGGGACTTCAAGAAGAAGAAAAGTTGGTTTTTATATGCCAACTTTTCTCTACCACTTAAGGGAGACTCAAACAGGCTTGCAATCCCCTTCCCTTCCCACAACAGACACCCGGGGAGGTAGGTGAGGCTGAGAGAGTGTGACTAGCCCAAGGTCACCCAGCTGGCTTTGTGTGTAGGAGAGGGGAAACAAATCCAGTTCACTAGATGAGCCTCCGCCGCTCATGTGGTGGAGTGCGGAATCAAACCCGGTTCTCCAGATCAGACTCCACCGCTCCAAACCACTGCTCGTAACCACTATACACTGGCTCTCAGCACCAATGTCATAGAGTCTAATAGCCAAAGCGGCCGTTTTCTCCCGGTGAACTGATCTCTATCGGCTGGAGATCAGTTGCAATAGCAGGAGATCTCCGGCTAGTACACATGAACACACATGAAGCTGCCTTCTGCTGAATCAGACCCTTGGTCCATCGAAGTCAGTACTGTCTACTCAGACTGGCAGCGGCTCTCCAGGGTCTCAGGCAGGGGTCTTTCCCATCACCTACCTGCCTGATCTCTTTAACTGGAGATGCCGGGGATTGAACCTGGGACCTTCTGCATGCCGAGCAGATGCTCTACCACTGAGCCACAGCCCCTCCCCAACCTGGAGGTTGGCAATCCTAGAGGGAGGGGCCTTGGAGAATAACCTCCCCAAATCTTTGCGGATCGCCGATAGAGTCCAAAGGACACAGCAAACGAATCAAGAGTCATCACTGAGGAAACTGCCTGTCTGTACTTGAAAATCGATGCAACGGTCAGGTGGAGTCACCTGTCTTTTGAAAAAGATTTGGGAAGACCCCCAGATAGCTGGGAAGGGGTGAGGGTGAGGTGGCAGGCGATGTCCAGAGCAGGGGATGGGACTGGAAGTCATAAAAAGAAGGAAAATGTGGGTGGGGGGGAAAGGCTTAAGTACTGGCGATGCCACCTGCCCTGGCCTGCTCCAGAGAACTGTCCCAAGAAGGAATCTGCCGGCCAGCTCTGGGTTGGGAAATACCTGGAGGCTTTGGGAGTGGAGCCTGGGGAGGAAGGGGTTTGAGGAGGGGAGGGACCTTAACAGGGTGCAGCGCCCTGGAGCCCGCCCTCCGAAGCAGCCATTTTCTCCAGCGGAACTGATCTCCATTGTTTGGAGATCAGTTGTGATACCAGGTGATCTTTGGGACTGTTACTATACTATTAAAAACCGCAGAGAGAGCCAGTGGAAGCTGGGATCGTGCACTTGCTCGCATCCCCCGTGGGTAAGCAATCACCCAAATGTGGAGGGGAGAGCGAACATACGACCCTAGCCTCCACTGGCTCTCTCTGCGATTTTTAATAGTATTTTGGATGATGTGATGATATATCAGAATTAGAATCATAGAGTTGGAAGGGACCGCCAGAGTCATCTAGTCCAACCCCCTGCACAATGCAGGAAATTCACAATTACCTCCACACACACACACACACCTAGTGACGCTTACTCTGTGCCCAGAAGATGGTCAAGATGCCCTCCCTCTCATAACCTGGGAAGATCTACCCGCTGCTAAACTACGCACCTACTCACATCTGAGAGAAGCCCGGAAGTAAAATTATTTTCGGGATAAAACAGGGATGGGAAAACCTGGGAGAACTGCGGAACGGAAGCAAGCTGAGCACTAAGGGAGGGGGACGTCATGCACAATCCCCACAGAGAATAGAGACACTGCGCAGGAGAATCGCAAGACAAACCAGCCATGCGTAACCAACCTGTGTCTCTTTGCCACCAAGTAACCCTAACATGACCTAGGCTAGCCATGTTAGGGTTACATGATCTCATCAGCTCTCAGAGGCAAGCAGGATGGGCACTGGTCCGTACATGGATGGGAGACCATCAAGAGAAGTCCATGGTCGGTAAACACAGGAAGGCAATGGTAAACCATCTTTTCGTGTTGAGAACCTTAGGGTGTCGCCATGCGTTGGCTGCAGCTGGACGGTACTTTCCACCATTAATAGGGTTGCCAGCTCCAGGTTGGGAAATAACTGGAGTTTTTGGGGGCAGAGCCTGATGGGGGCGGGGTTTGGAGAGCGAAGGAACTTCAATGCCATAGAGTCCGATTGCCCAGGCGGCCGTTTTCTCCAGGGGGACGGATCGCTGTCCCCTGGAGGTCAGTTGTAACAGCGAGAGATCTCCAGCCACCACCAGGAGGTTCAGCAAAGTAACAGCAGAATTGGCTAAGAAATCACAAGGTTACAACGTTCTACTTCCAATATCTATTGATTGTCCACGGATGATCCACGGTGCAGGACCTCTGCAATGGACGCCCCAAGTCCCTGCAGCCGCCCTAGCTGGAAAACAAACAGTCTTGAATGTAGGTTTGGGATTTTTTGTTGTTGTTGTTGAAGGGAGCAGAGGCGGAGGTATTGGTTGCCAGAAAACCCATTAGAGCAGGGGTGTCAAACATACGGCCCAGGGGCCAGATCCGGCCCCAGGCCCGTGAGCCACTTAAGCCGGCGCAGGCCCCCCACTCTCGATCTGGGCTGGCGAGGCATGGCCCAGCCCGACCAAGTGACATTTATGTCATATCCAGCCCTCGTCACAAATGAGTTCAACACCCCTAGTTCGACACCCCTGCATTAGAGGGTAGCTGGTTTCTTTTCTTTTTTTAAGTAGTATTACTTTTATTTGTAATGATATGTAATTTTGATTGTTTCCCCCCCCCCCCTAATTTTGTGAATTTTATATTTATATTTATGTATGTAACAAAGTTTTAAATAATAATAATATTTATATTTATGTATGTAACAAAGTTTTAAATAATAATAATAATATAAAACACATCAGAGGGAACCACGGAACCATGTTTGTTGGGGGTCACTGCCCTGAGTCACTTATTTTTTATATTGCATGCTGCTTGTTTCTTGGTAAAGATCATGGTCGTTTAAAAAAATTAATTATTGACTACTTTTGAGATGCTTTTTAGCCAGCTCGGCCTCCTCGACACCTTTTGCAGTGAGATGGCATATTGTGTTCATAAACCACAATTTTAAATGGTTCTTCTGAAAGGCCAAAACAGGGACATTGATTTATCGGGGACAGAAATTAGAAAAAGGAACGGCCGCACAAATTCTTCCTGCCTACCAAAGGCAGAGAAAAGGAAATATGCAAATAGTACATAGTTAGCAATGCAGTCTAGAGTTACTCCTGTGCAAACCCATTAATTTCAGTGGTCTTAAACTGGAGTAACTCTATAAAAGGACCACTAGCACAGATTTATTTTATTTTAAAGAGGGGGGATAGACAAATTCCTAGAAGATAGGTCCACCATAGCAGGCTAAAGCTAGAAGTGAATGCTGGATTTGATCGGGGCCTTCATCAATGCCATTCCAGTATTTTTATTTTCCTTTTGACTCACTGTGAAAAAATCCAGGTAGCAGCCAATATTTTGTGGAATTGTTCTGAGCAAGTATCTCTTGCTTCTTAGAATTTGCAACCTCTGAGGGGTGACCCAAAAGTTCGCCGCTGGGGGGAAAAAAAGAACCCACGCACATCTGGAATATAACTCTCTAAACATCAGGGTTGCTTGGAATCTCACAATTCGAGGAAGATAAAAAAGCTAGCTAGAGGACTACCAAGTCGAAAACTGTCCAGCGATCCCCGGGGGATAGGATCTCTTTCTCGCCTCTCTAGGTTACCATGCAAAGATCACCACTTTGAACTTTCAACTTTTCAGCCGTGTACTTGTGACGCAGTTAGGGGGTCAGAGGCTGATGTCCGGTTCTGGTTTAAGGGAATGGAAAGACACCAGCTTCGGAAGAGTCCAGGAGGCATCCCCTCTGTGTCTGTGAGGACCACCCAGTTCGCCTTCCTAAAGGGATGCTTGGCATATAAGTAGGGTTGCCAACTTCGAGGTGGTGGCTGGAGTGTCATAGTGCCTAGTGTGCTGGATTGGGATCAGGGAGACCCAGGTTCGAATCCTCCCTCTGCCATGGGCCAGTTACTCTCTCAGACAACAAAGAAGAAGAGTTGGTTTTTATATGCCGACTTTCTCTACCACTTAAGAAGAGGAGTTGGTTTTTATATGCCGACTTTCTCTACCACTTAAGAGGAGTTGGTTTTTATACGCCGACTTTCTCTACCACTTAAGAAGAAGAGTTGGTTGTTATATGCCGACTTTCTCTACCACTTAAGAAGAAGAGTTGGTTGTTATATGCCGACTTTCTCTACCACTTAAGAAGAAGAGTTGGTTTTTATATGTTGACTTTCTCTACCACTTAAGGAGTTGGTTTTTATATGCCGACTTTCTCTACCACTTAAGAAGAGGAGTTGGTTTTTATATGCCGACTTTCTCTACCACTTAAGAAGAGGAGTTGGTTTTTATACGCCGACTTTCTCTACCACTTAAGAAGAAGAGTTGGTTGTCATATGCCGACTTTCTCTACCACTTAAGAAGAAGAGTTGGTTTTTATATGTTGACTTTCTCTACCACTTAAGAAGAAGAGTTGGTTGTTATATGCCGACTTTCTCTACCACTTAAGAAGAAGAGTTGGTTTTTATATGTTGACTTTCTCTACCACTTAAGAAGAGGAGTTGGTTTTTATATGCCGACTTTCTCTACCACTTAAGAAGAGGAGTTGGTTTTTATACGCCGACTTTCTCTACCACTTAAGAAGAGGAGTTGGTTTTTATACGCCGACTTTCTCTACCACTTAAGAAGAAGAGTTGGTTGTTATATGCCGACTTTCTCTACCACTTAAGAAGAAGAGTTGGTTTTTATATGTTGACTTTCTCTACCACTTAAGGCAGAATCAAAACGGCTTACAATCACCTTCCCCTCCCACAACAGACACCCTGTGAGGTAGGTGAGGTTGAGATAGCTCTAAGAGAGCGGTGACTAGCCCAAGGTCACCCAGCTGGCTTTATCTGTAGGGGTGGGGAAACCAACCCGATTCACCAGATTAGCGTCCGCCGCTCATGCGGAGGAGCGGGGAACCGAACCCGGTTCTCCAGATCAAAGCCCACCCTCTCCAAACCACCGCTCTTAACCACTACACCACGCAGCAGAGATTCTGCAAGCCCTTTCGAATGCCCATGGGGACAAAAGGGAGGTATCAATAAAACTGGGTTTTATTGAGAGTTTCTCAAGCAGCTGAATTCTGTGCCTATCCTACGGCCATTCAGATTTCCCTCTGGCAGGAACTGCGGGAGGCAAATAAATCACCAGCGGAGACAGGGAACAAAATTCAGCGTCAAGGCGTGTGCTGCTCCACGCCGTCAAAGGGTGACATGCGGCGTGAAGTTAAACCGAGGCCTCTATACTTTTGCAATGAACCGCCGTCCTGGGACGACGCACCGAAGGCTCCTGGTCCGTTGTAATGCTTGGCCGTTGAGGCCCGAAGAAGTTGCCAGCAGCAAGGAACGCGGAGCTGCCCATCCGTGGGCAGGAGAACAGCTTCACCCTTTGCGCGCCGCACCCCTGTGCCAGCACAAGCTGTTCCAAAGAGCAGGCGACACGGCCTCCTCTCGCGAGCCAGGATTCGGCCCTGGCACTCAGCTGCAGCCTAGGAAGGCGGACCGCTGCGAGAAAAGGGGGGGGGGCGTTGATTTCCGCCGTCCTCCTATTTCTGGGAATAAGGACGGGGAGAAAAGGAACGGAGTTGGAACGGAACCTCCGGCTTATTTTTTCTTCTTGGTTTGGGTCATCGCCTGGGCAGCAAAATATCCCTCGAGCCGCCGGCGGCAGCGGTAAACAAGCCAGGGAGAGCGGTTGCGTGTGTGGACCGGACAGCCGGCTTCAAAGTGGGGTGCACTTTTTTGGGAGGCCAGTCTCCAGGTGAGACCTGGGGATCCCCCCGGAATTACAGCTCATCTCCAGACTACAAAGATCTGTTCCCCTGGAGAAAACAGATGCTTGAGGAGGGTGGACTCTATGGCATTGCACACCACTGGAGTTCCTCCCCTCCCCGAAACCTGGCTTCCTCAGCCCCCACCCCCACAAAATCTCCAGGTATTTGCCAACCCGGAGCTGGCAACCCTGTCTTGGAGGTATAGGGATGCCAGCCTCCAGGTGGGACCTGTGGATCCCCTGGAATTACAGCTCATCTCATAAGAATATAAGAACATAAGAAAGGCCATGCTGGGTCAGACCAAGGCCCATCAAGTCCAGCAGTCTGTCCACGCAGGGGCAAACCAGGTGCCTCCAGGAAGCCCACAAGCAAGACAAATGCAGCAGCATTGTCCTGCCTGCTGTTCCATAGCACCTAATATAATAGGCATGTCCATACAATCCTGGAGAGAATAGGTATGCATCATGACTAGTATCTATCATGACCATTATCTCCTGACTACACAGATCAGTTCCCTTGCAGGAAATAGATGCTTTGGAGGATGGGCTGTATGGTATTATACCTAGGGTCGCCGGTCCCTCTTCACCACTGGTGATAGGTTTATGGGGCGGAGCCTGAGGGTGGGGTTTGGGGAGGGACTTCAATGCCATAGAGTCCAATTGCCAAAGTGGCAATTTTCTCCAGCTGGCCACTCAGTTGGCTGGAGGTCAGTTGCAATAGCAGGAGCTCTCCAGCTAGTACCTGGAGGTTGGCAACCCCATGGATGCTTATCTGTAGAGTTGCCAGCTCCGGGTTGGGAAATGCCTGGAGATTTTGGGAGCAGGACCTGAGGAGGGCGGGGATTGCAGAGGGGAGGAACTTCAATGCCATAGAGTCCAATTGCCAAAGTGGCCATTTTCTCCAGGTGAACTGAGCTCAGTCGGCTGGAGATCAGTTGTGATAGCAGGAGCGCTCCAGCCAGTACTTGGAGGTTGGCAACCCTAATTGTACCCCACTGAAGTCCCTACCCTCTCCAGCCCTCACCTACCCTAGGTTCCACCCCTAAATCTCCAGGAGCTTCCAAACCTGAATCTGGCAAACCTACCCCCCATGTTCAGCCAGTGGCAAAGAGGGACCTGGTAACCATACGTTAGTAGGGTTGCCAGGTCCCTCTTCACCACCGGTGGAAGGTTTTGGGGGCGGAGCCTGAGGAGGGCGGGGTTTGGGGAGGGACTTCAATTCCATAGAGTCCAATTGCCAAAGCAGCCGTTTTCTCCAGATGAACTGATCTCTATCGGCTGGAGATCAGTTGCAATAGCGGGAGATCTCCAGCTAGTGCCTAGAGACTCAAAATAAAGACTAGTGCCGATTAGGAACTGGTTATGAAAATAGGCAGCACTTATGGCATATACTGATCCATAGTCAATATTGCTTAAACATTTTTTATCAGACTGTGATATGCATGTAACATCTGAATAACATTGGATGAATGTTATTCAGATGTTGCATGCATATCACAGTCTGATAAAAAATGTTTAAGCAATATTGATTATGAGTCAGTATATGCCATAAGTGCTGCCTATTTTCATAACCAGTGCCTAGAGACTGGCAACCCTATACGTCAGTTGCCTGTCCAAATCTGGGAATAAGCAAATGCAAGCGAGTTTAGGGAAAGATGGATCCCAAAACAGTTTGGGCTGGGAAGGAGACAAGACTGAGGGGGCAGTAAGGACTGGAATTTTTATTTCCATTCCCCAGCCTCCACAAAATGCATTCATAAAAAAAAAGATTTGTCCCACGGAGAGGAAAAATACATCCTGCCGTTAAAAGTGGGGAATGTCTGCCTCCTTCCAGGGCTCCGGGCCAGACTCACCCTCAACAGAGAGAAAGAACAGGCCCGCAATTCAGCGCTCTCCGCACCCGCTTGCCAAGAGGCCTGCCTGTGCAGGGTTTTCGATGTTGTTACTCCTGGCTCCCGTCCTGCTTTCGCCGTGATAAATCACCTGGCAGGGCCTGGGAAAACAGATCCACCAGGGTGCAAATACCAGCCCGGGATGGGGAGGGAGAGCAATCAAACTTTTCCACTGTTGGAAGACGGACAGCCATCCCTTGGCGCTGTCCACAAACCCTTTGGATCACCTCTCTCCTGCAAAAAATAAGCAACGCCGGCTGCCCCCGGGGTCTCCACTGAGGACCCTGGTTGGGCTGACCGTGATCGCTGAGCGATTGTTATCAGGACACAATGGCCGAGTATGCGGTGATGGCCAAACTATCTAACTTGGGAGCCAGCGTGGCGTAGTGGTTAAGAGCGGTGGCTCAACACAGTGGACTCTGATCTGGAGAACCGGGTTCGATTCCCCACTCCTCCACATGAGTGGCGGAGGCTAATCTGGTGAACTGGGTTTGTTTCCCCAATCCTCCACGCAAAGCCCGCTGGGTGACCTTGGGCTAGTCACAGCTCTCTCAGCCCCACCTACCTGAAAGGGCGTCTGTTGTGGGGAAGGGAATTGTAAGCCAGCTTGATTCTGCCTTAAGTGGTAGAGAAAGTTGGCATATAAAAACCAACTCTTCTTCTTGGTGAAAGGCAGATAAATGGAAGAATGTCACTTAACTTGAAATTCTTCCATTGCTCTGCCTTTCACCAAGTTAAGTAAATATATTTTAAAATAGCTGGGTTTCCGGCTTTGATATAGTCTGGAAGGTATGGTCAGTGTATATAAATCAATATTTTAGGGATTAAAAAAATGACCTTAGGTTTTAGAACCTAAACCGATTAAACGGTAGACTAAGATGAAAAATACCTACATGATAATTAAAGTAAAAACAGATAAAATCAAAGTTATTCACAAAAGAAATAAGGTATATAATAATCTGTTCTGTTGGACGTCAGTTTCTGTAATGTTTTATTGTATTGTTTTTCTTTTCTTTTTTTCTCTCCACTTTTTTCTTTTTGTATATTATGTCTTTGTATATTTTGACATATTCGGTAATATTCTGCATATTTCAATAAAACCTAATTTATTAAAAATGGAAGAATTTCAGAAGAAATGGGCATGTTATTTTGGTTAGAGTTTAGTAAATAAGTAGAGTTTAGTAAATAAGGGGGAAGGCATGATAACAGAAATATAAATAAGAATATTAAATTAGTAGCATTGCTGTATTTATGGGATAATCAATTTAGAGTAGCAAAGAAGATATTAAAGCGTACCACAGCAGGGCAAGAAGATTTATATAAAGTATAAAGTATTATTAATGTTTTATTAAGCAGTTTGAAAAGTACTAAACAATAAGTATGAGTATAGTTTGGGAAGCAGTGGGAATAATAATAAAGGAACTAAGCTGAACTTTGGTTAAACAAATGATTAGTAAGATTTTAGCGAATAACATAAAATGCACTCCCTGAAAGATGGCACATATTGTATGTTTGTTAATGGATGTTTGCTTGTTCGTATAATATTTGAAAATTTGAATAACATTTTGAAGGGGGGAAAAAGAACAGGGTAAGAAAAGGAGCAAGGAACAGATCCAACATGGGTGTCATGCCCTGCCTGAATCAATTTGTGGGATCCAGCATGGCAGTGAACCCCAAGATGAGGAACAGGAGCAAAACCACAACCCTGGACTCAACTAGGCGGCGGCACTTCAACCCTCAGTGCAAACTTCAGTCCTAGCACCCCTAAAAAAACCACCCCCTGCTGCACATCCCGTCCCATTTAATACAACCTATACCAGGGCCCCCCAACTTGGCAGCCACCAAGTTTTTAGAAAGCAGGGTGGGGCTTTTCACACAGTGCGTCGTTAAAACTGTGGAACTCCCTGCCCCAGGATGAGGTGATGGCTGCCAACTTGGAAGGCTTGAAGAGGGGAATGGACATGTTCGTGGAGAAGGCTATCCATGGCTACTAGACCAAATGGCTACTAGTCATGATGCATACCTATTCTCTCCAATATCAGAGGAGCATGGCTATTATATTAGGGGCTGTGGGACGCAGGCAGGATAATGCTGCTGCAGTCGTCTTGCTTGGGGGCTTCCTAGAGGCACCTGGTTGGCCATCTTGTGAACAGACTGCTGGACTTGATGGGCCTTGGTCTGATCCAGCAGGGCTTTCCTGATGTTCTTTTGCCCAGCAAGGCATCTGATTAGCCATTGGAGATTTGATTGGCTGTGCAGATTTTTAAACTTGGATGGGAGACCACCAAGGAAATCCATGGTTGCTACGCAGAGGCAGGCAATGGCAAAACACCCTCTGCTCATCTGTTGCCTTGAAAACCCTACAGGGTCACCTTAAGTCAGCTGCTACTTGACAGCGCTTTCCACCACCAAGGTCCTCTTTCCCAAGCCACCCGGAAAACTGCTTTCACAGCTGTGGCTCAGTGGAGGGGAAGGGAGGGGCTGTGGCTCCGTGGAAGAGCATCTGCTTGGCATGCAGAAGGTCCCAGGTTCAATCCCCGGCATCTCCACTTAAAGGGACTAGGCAAGTAGGTGATGGGAAAGACCTCCGCCTGAGACCCTGGAGAGCCGCTGTTGGTCTGCGTAGACAATACTGACCTTGATGGACCAAGGGTCTGATTCAGTATAAGGCAGCTTCATGTGCTACTGCTCTAGAGGTTCTGGGGCAGGGAAACTGGGAGGCCGCACATCCTTTGAAGGCCTTAGTGACCAATATACAGTATTGACTTAAATGCAGAACTATGGTTGTTCAAAAGAAGGTATAATCTTAACTTCGCAAACAAGTTGAGAGTTATATCCAGTACTCAAAAAACTTTGTGTATAACCTTTTTTTGGGCGGGCATTCACCTTACATTCAGGGCCATGTACCTTTTGCATGAATAGAATAATTTTCAGAGTGGGTTTTCAGAAGTTTAGCTGGCTTTGATTAGAGGTAACTTGTCCTGGTTTTTTCCCCCTAAAGATCTGTTGTTGCCACAAACTGCCAGAAGAAAAAGGCATACACATGAGTCTAAGGTGGGCAGGTTTGGGGCTAGGCAGACACCTCCCCGCCCCTTTGTGACTCAACGGGGACCTCGTGTTATCCGGGGCCGAGCAGCTCTGACCGCTACTTAGTTGGCAAACCAAGGGTCAGGTTCACAAATGCTTGCGCATCGTTTGAGGAACGCCTCAGAAACGATGTCCTGTGTGGGCAGAAGAGCCACGGCCGTTGAACTCCCCCCAACAAAGCTTCCATACATGACCCCCCCCCTTTGTTGAATGCTTCCCAATGGAGCCAACTCATGTGTGAGTCACCAAGCCATCGGTCACCCGGTCATGCATCAGCAAAACGCGCACCCAGCAAGCCAGTCAGCAGAATGCACGCGATTGTATGCCCTGTGCCTTCTGCAAATTCCAAGCTGGAGAACAGTCCCCGCCGTCCCCTTTTTATTCCTTTACCCCACCTCCAGGGTTGAGGGTCCTCAGGCTCCTTTCACACCAGCGCTTGCCCCTGAACCCTTTACGAGAACCGGCTCCCTCCAGAAAAACAGCTCTCGTTCCAGCGACTCCCCAACATAACCGAACAGAGCTATTTTCTTAACTCACAGTGAACTCCCTTGACGGCCCTCGGTGGAGGGAGAAACCTCCGGACCCGCCAACCCCACCCCTCCTTTGGCTATTCAGGCCCTCCTTGGGCACACACACCCGTTCCCACAAACATTTGCTCAAGCCAGGATCAACAGCGGGGCCCTTTCGCGGGTTGCCGCTGCCCCAGCTGCATAACTTCGCACCGGTTTGGGCCACGCTCGAGATGCCCCAAACATTAAAACTCAGAGACCCATTCCAGAAGGTCTGATGTATCCCATTTCTCTCCTCTGACCCACACTTCTCGCGTTTGTCTTGCAGCTGCTGATGCCAAACGGCTTGGGTTTCTGAGTGTCCACATTACCGGTTTTGTTCAGAGTTCTCATTCTGAGAAGGGGGGGATGGAGCACTAATATTAACCATTTCTCTTACAGCCACGTAAATTCCTTCACCATTGGAGAAGAAGAGTTGGTTTTTATAAGCTGACTTTCTCTACCACTTAAGGAAGAATCAAACCGGTCTACAATCGCCTTCCCTTCCTCACAACAGACACCCTGTGAGATAGGTGGGCTGAGAGAGCTGTGACTAGCCCAAGGTCACTCAGCAGGCTTCATGTGGAGGAATGGGAAAACCAACCTGGTTCTCCAGATTAGAGACAGCTGCTCACGTGGAGGAGCAGGGAATCAAACCAGGATCTCCAGGTCAGAGTCCACCACTCCAAACCACTGCTCTTAACCACACTACGCTGGATCTAGAAAGAGTAGTAGTAGTTGGTTTTTATATGCCGATTTTCTCTACCTTTTAAGGAGAATCAAACAGGCTTACAGTCTCCTTCCCTTCCCCTCTCCCCTTCTTGCGTGAAAAGAAAATTAAACTTGATTATAATGAAAAGATTGTTTTGTTCCTGTGGTATAAGCCAGTACGGACTACTGTAGGCCACTAAGGATATTGGCCTAGTGTACAGTGGAAGAAGGAACAAGCAGCCTCTCTATTCAGAAAGAGATTTAAAATTAAAAGCAAACAGTAGCATAAGGCCTTTTCCTATGAATGCACAGGCTTAGAAGGGTTTTTTTAAGGAGCGGTTCTCCAGGGTCTCAGGCAGGGGTCTTTCACATCACCTTCTTGCCTGATCCCTTTAACTGGAGATGCCGGGGATTGAACCTGGGACCTTCTTCATGCCAAGCAGAGGCTCTGCCACTGAGCCACAGCCCCTCTCCCACTTTCTGTGCTGTGGAGGCGCTAAACTGTGCTGTGTAAGCCAGCGTGGTGTAGTGGTTACGAGCGATGGAGTCTGATCTGGAGAACCGGGTTTGATTCCCCGCTCCTCCACATGGGCAGCGGAGGCTAATCTGGTGAACTGGATTTGTTTCCCCACTCCTACACATGAAGCTAGCTGGGTGACCTTGGAATAGTCACAGCTCTCTCAGCCCCACCTACCTCACAGGAGGGTGTCTGTTGTGGGGAGGGGAAGGGAAGGTGATTGTAAGCTGGTTTGAGTCTCCCTTAAATGGTAGAGAAAGTCAGCATATAAAAACCAGCTCTTCTTCTTCTTCTAAACTCTCCCCCAGGTAGGAGGCTTCTCCTACTGCTCCAATATAGCTTGAGGGCTGATTCTTCATCAGGCCAGATCCGTCAATTAAAAGAGCCACTTTTCCGTCAGAGCCCTTCCCCGGCTCTCCATTCACCAAAATTCCCCCCCCCCTTCCCCAAAATCCTTGTCTGTCAAATCTTGCACTCCCTCTTCCATCTCCCGTCTTTTCGCAGCGTCTCCTCTCCTTGCTCAGACACCTTGCGGGCAATTGCGTCACCTCCGTGGGCACCTTTTCTGGCACTTGCACATAGGGCCGGCTTGTTGCCGCAGACCTTAGGTGACCTTGGGAGGGTGAAGTCAAACCCAAATGGACGCAGAGCGGAGCCTGGAGCGTAACCAAGCCGAGACCGGGGAGAGGAACCGGGAGGACAAACGGAGACGATGTGGCCAAGCCTAGAGACAGGGAACTGGCATTTGACCTTGGAGTCAGATGGGGCGGGCTTGCACCTGGCCGGTAGGGCGAGAATACACTGAAGTCCCTCCCCCATACACAGGGTTGCCAGCTCCGGGTTGGGAAATACCTGGAGATTTGGGGGGTGGAGCCTGAGGAGGGCAGGGTCCAGGGAGGGGAAGGACTTCAATGCCATAGAGTCCAATTGCCAAAGCAGCCATTTTCTCCAGGGGAACCGATCTTGGTCATCTGGATATCAACTGTAATAGCGGGAGATATCCAGGTACCAACCCTAGAAGTAGGTGGTCTTACTTCTGGAGTAGGGTTGCCAGCTCTGGGTTGGGAAATTTAGACATTAGGAAGAATTTTCTAAGTTAGAGAGGTTCCTCAGTGGAGAAGGCTTCCTCGGGAGGTGGTGAGCTCTCCTTCCCTGGAGATTTTTAAGCAGAGGCTAGACGGCCATCTGTCAGCAATGCTGATTCTATGACCTTGGGCAGATGATGAGAGGGAGGGCATCTTGGCCATCTTCTGGACATGGAGTAGGGGTCACTGGGTGTGTGTGGGGGGAGGAAGTTGTGAATTTCCTGCATTGTGCTGGGGGTTGGACTAGATGACCCTGGTGGTCCCTTCCAGCTCTATGATTCTATGAAATACCTGGATTCTTGGGCGTGGCCTGATGGGCACAGGGTTTAGGGAGGGGATGGACTTCAATGCCATAGAGTCCACCTTCCAAAGTGGCCATTTTCTCCAGGGGAACTGATCTCTATCGCTTGGAGATCAGTTGTAATAGCGGGAGATCTCCAGCCACCACCTGGAGGCTGGCAACCTTACCCATACACCTTATTACCACAAGGGGTCAAAACAGAACTCTATACTGTTCCGCAACAAACCACATTGCGTTTTGTTCCAGAGATTTTAATGAGCAGCTCCGTACAAACCCCTCATCCTTTATAGATATATAGATATATATATAAAAAAAAATTACAGAGGGTGTGGACGTACAAAGCAGATCTTTCCTCGCACCCAACAGGCACACTGCGGCATGCCCTTTCATGCTCCCATAAAGCTTCGGAGGGAGCAGCGCACTATCCAAAGTGTGGGGGGAGCTGAGAGAGGAAAAACAACAGCGGGGGGGGGGGGAGAGACAAACATGCGAGAACGGCTGGACAACCCTCAGCTTCCAGTGATCCGGCCCCCTCCCGCCTCGCCCGAAAGGAGGGTCTTACCTTCCCCCACCTCCTATGTGAGGGAAAAAAAATCCAGAATCAGCCCCCCCCCCCCAGTTCCATGCTGGTAAGCTCATGGCTAGTCTTGGGAAGGAACAGAAAGGCAGGGGTGTGAAAAGTTACCCATCCACGTAAAAGCTAGTGTGTCGGGGAGGGGCATGAAGAATGAGCACCCCCACCCAAGCCAGTGTCCAGAATGAGAGGCTCAACCGGGCCCCCACACCCAGGGGGGTAGGATGAATGTGTAGCAACCAGCAAACGGGAAGATGACTAGCCAGGACAGCAGATGCGGGGGATCACTCTTCCTTCTTGTCCTTGGGTCCTTCGCACACCGCCTGTTAGAAACAAAGATAAAACGCACAGTTAAGAAGAGTTGGTTTTTATATGCCGACTTTCTCTACCACTTAAGGGAGACTCAAACCGGCTTACAATCACCTTCCCTTCCCCTCCCCACAACAGGCACCCAGTGAGGTAGGTGGGGCTGAGAGAGCTCTACGAGAGCTGTGACTAGCCCAAGGTCACCCAGCTGGCTTTGTGTGTAGGAGTGGGGAAACAAATGCAGTTCACCAGATTAGCCTCCACCGCTCATGTGGAGGAGTGGGGAATCAAACCCGTTTCTCCAGATCAGACTCCACCACTCCAAGCCACCACTCTTAACCACTACACCACGCTGGTGAAAAGGTGACATCTTTGGGTCAGACAAGATGTTGGGAACAGCTCTCCTAAAGACTTAACTGCACGCGTGCGGGTCCCCGGTTCTGGAAAGGGAGGCTTAATATCCTGTGACACAGCCACACTCCAAAACAGGCCATCATACAAAGAGCCCCAATAGCTCAGACCAGTGGGTTGCCCCACGCTTGCCATCTCCCAGACTGGAGACATGGCAACCCCAGTAGCTACGTGTCGCCCCCCGTCCCAGACGTGCAACAAGCCCCAAACGCTATGGAAAGGGCTCCCGCACCGTCCCGCGAAACAGGCATGAAGGAACCGCGGGCAGGACGACCCCTCCGAGTGAACCAGAGGGAATCCATTTTCCTGTGACCCCGTTCGAATGTCCAGCAGAAGCCATTTCGCAAGGAACAACCAGACACGTAGCCAGCACCCACCAGAAAGAATATAATTGAAGTGACCCTCAGTCATAATCATCTTTCCTTTTCCCCTCTCATGCTTGCTGTCACTACGTTGGCGTGGGTTTTGCGCAGCCCAGCCACAATACTCTCCTGCCTTGCTGGCCGAGCCCCTGAAATCCCCTGACCCACTTTTCTTGCATTCGGACGTCCGCTACTGGATCAGGTGTAGTATCGCCCCTCTTCAAAGGGAAACTGCCACCTTGGCGAACGTCTATCCTACTACCTTTACTTCATAGGCTCTGATTGTGTGTTGTGTACATGTTATTGGATTGCGTGGGCACGTATTTTTAAAGTAAACTTCTTAAAAGAAACCCTTGCTTCCGCCTCTTGTTTGAATCTTGGAACGGACTCCCGTAAACAAAGGTTAGATCCCGAGGTTATGCCCCTTGCCGGTTATTGATTGCTAATTTCCCCATATAAAATATTCATAACCGAGCAATTTGGCTAACAAGTGAGGGTCCGCCCAGTCCAGCATCGTGTCTCACACAATGGCCGACCAGTTGCTCTGGAGGTGCAACGACAGGGCAAAGAGGCCGAGACCTCCACAAGAACGTAAGAAGAGCCCTGCTGAATCGGATCAGACCAGTGTCCCATCCAGTCCAGCATCCTGTCTCACACAGCGGTCAACCAGTTCCCCTGTAGGTCAGACAACAGGGCACAGAGGCCTTCCCCTGATTTTGCCCCCTGGCTCTGGGATTCAGAGGCTGACTCCTTTTGAACATGGCCGCACCTATCCTAAGAGAAATAAACATGTTTTGGAGTTCAATACTATGGAACACCCGGGGGGGGGGGGTTGGCCCATGCGGTGCATGTTTAAGAGCAGGGCTGAATTTTACACCGAACCAGAAGTATTTTCATTACACATTTACCACCTCTTCCAACCCATATTTACGCGGCAGCTGAATTTGACCTCTGTAGAATTCAGGGTTCCTCCCTCCCCTCTGGCATGGAATCTGGAACTGCCTGGGTGAAAAATGATCCCGGACTATGCAGATTTACCCTTATTTGGCATAATTCCTTCCACCACCTGCATTAGCCAAAGGGCGGGAACAAAGAGCCACCAACTGGAAATCTTATTTAAACATCTTTTCCGGTGGACTGGTCTGTAGTGGAAAACCAAGATTCAAGTCCAGTATCAACTTCAAGACCAACGAGATTTAGGGGTTTTTTTAAGAGTCAAAGTTCCCTACTGGTATCTGAAAAGAACATAGGGAAAGCCCTGCCGGATCAGACCAAGTCCCATCAAGTCCAGCAGTCTGTTCACCCAGTGGCCAACTGGGTGCTTCTAGGAAGCCCACAAACAAGACCACTGCAGCAGCATTGTCCTGCCTGTGTTCCACAGCACCTAATATGATAGGCATGCTCCTCTGATACTAGGAAGAATAGGTATGCATCATGACTAGTATCCATTTGGACTAGTAGCCATGGATAGCCCTGACTTCCATGAACATGTCCATCCCCCTCTTAAAGCCTTCCAAGTTGGCAGCCATCAACACATCCTGGGGCAGGGAGTTCCACAATTTCACTACGCGTTGTGTGAAGAAATGCTTCCTTTTATCTGTTTTGAATCTCTCACCCTCCAGCTTCAGCAGATGACCCCGCTTTCTAGTATTATATGAGAGGGAGAAAAGCTCCTCCCTTTCCACTCTCTCCACACCATGCATAATTTTATAGACCTCTAGCATGTCTCCCCTTAACCGCCTTCTTTCCAAGCTATGCAAGCGGAACTCGAGTCCTATTTAAGCATCTGTCTGGAGTGAGGGTCGACCTCCATACACAGGAAACTGACTTTTTAAAAAATGACTCTGATTCTCAGAAAGCTGAATTTGCCACCTCTTGCCCCTCACCCGTGGAAGCAAGGGGAGAGCGCCCCGCCCGGTGAAAATCTTTGGACGGACGGCAGAGCAAGGCAGACAGCTTCTGGCTACTCTGGGAGAACCTCACCCAATGCAAGCGGGACTGAGTCACCGCTGGCAGACAATAGGCTGGTCACAAGGCTGCATATTCAAACACACACAACAGACCAGCTCCCCGCCAGCCAATGACGTGAGATCGCGGCTTGGTCCCATTGTCCTTTGTCCTACTGCAAGGTGAGAGGGGCTTTTGTTCTTAGGCACATCGTTCAAGTGTGTCACAACGGGCTGCCTCCGGCTGTACAGAAGCACCTCTTAACCTAAGGGGCTCTTCCTCCAATGGAAAGATGGGGTCAAAAAGAAAATACACAAATACATAAATTTTGCTCCGTGGAGCAGAAGGACAGAGGTGGGATCTGCCCCACTTTGGGGTCAGGAAGAAATTTCCCTCCAGGCCAGATTAACCAGGGATCCTGGAGGTTTCTTGCCTTCCTCTAGGCACAGAAGAAGAGTTGGTTTTTATATGCTGACTTTTTCTACCACTTAAGATTCAAACAGGCTTACAGTCACCTTCCCTTCCCCTCAACAGACACCCTGTGAGGCAGGTGGGGCTGAGAGAGCTGTGACTAGTCCAAGGTCCCCCAGCTGGCCTTATGTGTAGGAGTGGGGAAGCAAATCCAGTTCACCAGATTAGCCTCCGCCGCTCATGTGGAGGAGCTGGGAATCAAACCCAGTTCTCCAGATCAGAGTCCACCTCTCCAAACCACCGCTCTTAACCACTACACCACTGAATACATAAAGTTTGCTCTGTGGAGAAGGACAGAGGTGGGATCTACCCCACTATGGGGTCAGGAAGAAATTTCCCTGCAGGCCAGATGGGCCAGGGATCCTGGAGGTTTTTCGCCTTCCTCCGGGCACAGAGCAGGGGTCACTGGGGGAGGGGGGGGGGAGATGTAAATTTCCTGCCTTGTGCCAGGGGTTGGACTAGATGACCCGTGGAGTCCCTTCCAGCTCTGTTTTTCTAGGTCAAAGCGTACCATGCGCCCCATTAGCGGCAGGCTGAGAAAGCGCAAGGGGGGATTTAACAGTACGCTTTCTGTGTGTGTGTGTGTGTGTGTGTGTGTGTGTGTGTGTGTGTGTGTGGAAACTGCATTGTTAAGGAGGATGCACGCACGCCAGATGACTGGCGGCTCGAGGCAACCCTAGCCAGTACACGCTCAATTTAGACAGGAACAAGCTTTTCCCCGTGGCTGTCCACCATGGCTCAGGACGTTTTAGCCGGGAACCCTGCGGTCTTGGGGGGGGGGGGAGAAGAGGACGGCTCGTTTACACCAGCCCGAGGGGGCAGAAAGACAGCCAAGCTCCGCACGGCAACGTCTCTTACTAAAGCCGCCGGCGGCCCAAAAAGGCCTGGAGGAAGAAAGCGCGGGGCTTGGACCTGCGCCAAGGAGGCCGTGCCGGCTGCAGCTCCCAACGCTCCACGCCGCCCGACAAACAGCACAAAGAGCTAATTACCACGTTTCAGGAGCGCCCGCCCCCCCTAACAAAAACACACAAAAGAGAATCCCCAAAATAGAGACTCACAACCGCGTCCATATCTGCACTACCCGCCTCCCGCTTCCTTAAGAGAAGACGACGAGGAGTTGGTTTTTATATGCCGACTTTCTCTACCTCTTAAGGGAGAATCAAACCGGCTTATGGCCACCTTCTCTTCCCCTCCCCGTGAGGGAGGTGGAGCTGAGAGAGCTGTGACTAGTCCAGGGTCACCCAGCTGGCTTCATGTGGAGGAGTGGGGAAACCAATCCAGTCCACCAAATTAGCCTCCACCGCTCACGTGGAGGGGATGGGGGAATCCAACCCGGTTCTCCAGATCAGACTCCACGGCTCCAAACCACCGCCCGTAACCACTACACCATGCTGGCTCTCACTCCCAACACTCCACGCCGCTTGACAAACAGCGCAAAGAGCTAATGACCACATTTCAGAAGCCCCTGCCCCATCCCCACAACAAAAACCCACAAAACTGAATCCCCAAAATAGAGACGCCAACCACGCCTGTGTCTGCATCGCCCGCCTCCCGCTTCCTTAAGAGGCAAAGCAGAGAGGGCGGTGCAGGGTTGGCATAAGAATCAGCAGCTGTCGTGGGGGGCGCAAATAGCAGAGGGCATGTGCCACACGCCCACTGAGGGAGCCCGGGCTCGGATCTCTCGCTGCCACAGGTGCCCACGGACGCTCGGCTGCATCAGCGGTTTTTAAAAGAGCCTCCGCAGGGTCGTCGGGAGCGAGCCGGGCATGCACGGACCCTATTTTTAGGTCGCCCGGCGAGGCAAAAATGTCACCCGGCTGCAGCCGGCTGAACAGGCCCGCTCCGGGACTTGGGGGGGGGGGGGAGAGGAGGAGCAGGCGGCCGCGACGGGCAAGCAGGTGGTGAAAGCCAAGACGGAGAGCTCAGGAATGGGGGAGATCAGGAGGAGGGACAGGAATGAGGATAACACCGAAAGCACCGTCTAGAGAACAAGACGGGGCCAAGGCAATACGAAAAAGGGACGCAGGCAATTCTTTAGGTCCTGGGTATTCAACCTTACCCGGCTATGTTGCCAAATGGGGAATTTTTTCCTCCAACTGCATCTTCCTAAGGGCAAACCAGGCAAAGACCCTGGTAAATTCCACGCTGGCTATAATTAGTCGAGGAATAGAGAATAAAACTGCTGCTATCATACTGCCCTTGTATAAATCTATGGTGAGACCACACTTGGAATGCTGTGTGCAGTTCCAGTCGCCACACCTAAAAAAGGATATTGCAGAGCTTGAGAAGGTGCTGAAAAGAGCAACCACAATGATTAGGGGACTAGAAGAACTGCCCTATGAGAAGCGGTTAAAGCGTTTAGGGCTGTTTAGCTTGGAACGAAGGCAGTTAAGGGGAGAGATGATAGAGGTCTATAAAATTATGCCTGGTACGGAGAGAGCAGACAAGGAGAAGTTTTCTCCCTCTCCCATAATACTAGAACGCGGGGTCATCTGCTGAAGCTGGAGGGCGAGAGATTCAAAACTGATAAAAGGAAGTATTTCTTCACACAACGCATAGTTAAATTGTGGAACTGCCTGCCCCATGATGTGGTGATGGCTGCCAACTTGAAAGGCTTGGGGAGTGGACATGTTCATGGAGGAGAGGGCTATCCATGGCTACTATCAAAAAGGATACTAGTCATGATGCATCCCTATTCTCTCCAGGATCAGAGGAGCATGCCTATTATATTATATGCCGTGGAACGCAGGCGGGATAATGCTGCTGCAGTTGTCTTGTTTGTGGGCTTCCTAGAGGCACCTGGTTGGCCCGTGTGAACAGACCAGTGAACTTGATGGGCCTTGGTCTGACCCAGCAGGGCCTTTCTTATGTTCTTATGACCCGAATCCTTCTGCCTGAGGGACAGATACTTAGAAGCGCCGTGTGCTTAAGAACAGCACAATGCCAAGATTCACCAAGTGCCAACTCTGGGCTGGGAAATTCCTGGTGATTTTGGGGGTGGAGCATGATGCGGGCGGGGTGTAGTGCCATAGCGTCTACCCTCCCAAGTCCTCCAATGGAAGCTGATCTCTTTTGTCTGGAGATCAGTTGTTATTTCAGGAAATCTCCAGGTCCCACCTGGAGGCTGGTAGCTGTAGCTAAATGCTGCCGCCACATGCCCGTAGCCAGCCATCCGGCTCCAATCCAGCTGGAATCCAGCCAGCATGCCAGCTGTCCAGGGTGGCAGAAGCCTCCCTTGCCCAGCTGAAAAGTCCCCAGACAGTCCGGTGTGAGATCAAGTAGATCCAAGCACCGTCCAGAGACATGTTCACAAGGACGGATTATCAGACTGCACGTCAAGGACAACACTTGACTTGGAGGGACTTCACTCATGCCCACATGCCAATGGTTGTGGGGTGGGGTCTCCTAGACCTTGAAGGGACTGGGATTCATGCAGACTGCTCTAACTGCCTTGAAGCCCGGTTTTTCAGGGAAATCTTTCGGCAGTAAACCTCTGAATCCCAGTCACGGGAGGTAACGTGAAGGGAAGGCCTCAGCCTCTCTGTCCTGTTGTGGGACCTCCAGGGGAAGTGGTCGGTCACTGCGTGAGTCAGGATGCTGGACTAGATGGGCCCCTGATCTAACCCAACGGGGCTCTTATGAAGGCCTCGGAGCCCTGTTGCTGGACCTCCAGAGGAACTGGTTGGCCCCTGTGTGAGACAGGATGCTGGACTAGATGGACCACTGGTCTGATCCAGCAGGGCTCTTCTGAGGTTCTTATCAGGGGAAGGCCTCAGCCTCTATGCCGTTGTTGGCCTTCCAGAGGAACTGGTTGGCCATTGTGTGAGATGGGATGCTGGACTAGATGAACCCTCACTGGTCTGATCCAGCAGGGATCTTCTGAGGTTCTTATGAAGGCCTCAGCCTCTGTGCCCTGTTGCTGGACTTCCAGAGGAACTGGTTGGCCACTGTGTGAGATAGGATGCTGGACTAGATGGGCCACTGGTCTGATCCAGCAGTTCTCTTCTGAGGTTCTTATGAAGGCCTCAGCCTCTGGGCCCTGTTGCTGGACCTCCAGAGGAACTGGTTGGCCACTGTGTGAGATAGGATGCTGGACTAGATGGGCCACTGGTCTGATCCAGCAGTTCTCTTCTGAGGTTCTTATCAGGGGAAAGCCTCAGCCTCTGTGCCCTGTTGCTGGACCTCCAAAGGATCTGGTTGGCCGCTCTGTGAGAAAGGATGCTGGTCTAGATGGACCACAGGTCTGATCCAGGAGGGCTGTTCTGATGTACATGTCAGGGGAAGGCCTCAGCCTCTATGCCCTGTTGTGGGACCTCCAGGGGAAGTGGTTGGCCATTGTGTGAGACAGGATGCTGGACTAGATGGACCCTCCCTGGTCTGATCAAGTAGGGCTCTTCTTAGGTTCCTATCAGGGAAAGGGCTTGGCCTCTACGCCCTGTTGTTGGACCTCCAGAGGAACGGGCTGGCCCCTGTGCGAGCCAGGATGCTGGACTAGGTGGGCCACTGGTCTGATCCAGCAGGGCTTTTCTGATGTTCTTAAAGTCGCACACTTCTGATGACTATAATATTTCGATCCTTTAAAACAAGTATATCCCTCCTCGCCTCCTCAGACCCAAGGCTCACAACGTGAGAGCACAAAAACATTAACAAAATCACGCCACTTTGGTTTCCAGCGTACATCTTAAAAGGTAAAGGTCCCCTGGGCAAGCACCCATGGGGTGACGTCACATCCTAACATTTCCTAGGCAGACTTTGTTTATGGGGTGGTTTGCCAGTGCCTTCCCCAGTCGTCTTCCCTTTACCCCCAGCAAGCTGAGTACTCATTTTACCGACCTCGGAAGGATGGAAGGCTGAGTCCACCTTGAGCTGGCTACCTGAAACCAACTTCTGTCGGGATCAAACTCAGGTCGTGAGCAGAGCTTGGACTGCAGCACTGCAGCTTAACACTCTGCGCCACGGGGCCCCTAGTGTACATCTTACAGTGTTTGAAATCCAGGCTTGTTTTGCTCCCCTCCCACAAATAACCGCGGAGTGCCTTGTTCTCTCTTCCAAACCCAAGAACAAAAGTCAAGGGCTCTTGTGTTCCTGCCACTCAGGTTGCCCTGTCCAGGCACTCCCTCGGGGTGCGACGGCCCGGCGCTGAAGCCCCACCCACCTCATTCACCTTTATCAGTTCCCTCACGAGGCAGAGCCCCGTGACCGATTTACGTGCCGGCCCCAGCGTGGCGGGACGGTTGCCAAGGAGGATTCCCCGGCCCTGCCCGGCTCTTCCTCTTTGCCCAGGCCTAGCAACGGGGCCCAGGTGGGGAGGAGCTGGCTGTCAGGGCCTGGCGGTTTCTTTCGGACAGGCACCGTTTGGGCCAAAATGTTACCCGGCAACCAAGACCAGACTATTTTCGAACTCATGTGCCAGGCTTGCTTGCGGGCACGCAGTTTTAAAAGGCCTCTTGGTCAGGGGGTCTCAAATGAAGGGGCAACCTCTTGAGCCGCTTCAGAGCCCATGTGGGTGTAGTGGTTAGAGCTGGGGTGTTATGAAGGCCAGAGATGACATAAATGTCACTTAATTGGGCCATGCCTTGCCAGCCCAGATTGGGAATTTTGGGGGTGGTTGCTTCGGCTGGTTTGCGGGCCAGGTAACAGCTCTCAAAGGGCTGGATCTGGCCCTTGGGCCTTATGTTTTACACCCCTGGGTTGGAATGTCGGGCTAAGATCCAGGAGACCCAGGTTTGAATCCCTTCTCGTGCCATGGAAGCTTGCTGGGTGACCATGGGCAAGTCACACACTCTCAGCTAGCCTACCTCACAGGGCTCTTGTGAGGATAAAATGGAGTAGAGAAGGATGTCAGCCGCTCGGGGTCCCCCACTGGGGAGAAAAGTGGGATATGAAGTAAATAAAACAAATTAACAAGCGTGGTATAGCAGTTAAGAACGGTGGACTCTAACCTGGAGAACCGTGTTTGATTCCCCACTCCTCCACATAAAACTAGCTGGGTGACCTTGGGCCAGTCAGTTCTCATAGAGCTCTCTCAGCCCCACCTACCTCACAGGGTGTCTGTTGTGGGGAGGGGAAGAGAAGGGGACTGTAAGCCGGTTTGGTTCTCCTTTAAGTGGTAGAGAAAATCAGCGTACAAAAGCCAACTCTTCTTCTTCCATTATAGCTGGGCCCGCGCAAATACTTCCACTAATGCCCTTCTACCTTTTCCTAAAAGACAAGTTCTGCTGCAGCAACCAGAATAGGTGGTTGCCCTCAAAACATTTTACAGATTTGCAGCTGCTAAATGAGAATGAGATCCCACACACACACACAAACAGCAATGCATGGAAGCAATGGCACCCCCACACACACACCTTTGTGTGCATGGACTGCAGGCATTTCCACGCCAGCGTTGCTGCTCCCTTCGGTTCTCAGCAGCACGGCCCTGCTCGGGGCCAGTGTAACCCATCCAAAAAAAGGTAAAGGCCCCCTGTGCAGGCACCGGGTCATTCTTGACCCATGGGGTGATGTCACGTCCCGACGTTTACAAGGCAGACTTTGTTTACGGGGTGGAAGGCTGGAAGGCTGAGTCAACCTTGAGCCGGCTACCTGAAACCGACTTCGAATGCTGGTCGTGAGCACAGCTTGGACTGCAGTAGTGCAGCTTCCCATTCTGCGCCACGGGGCACTTATCCCATCCAAAAGCTAGCTCTAAAGCAGTGGTTCCCAAAATGGGCAGTACCACCCCCTGGGGGGCGGTGGGATTAGCTAGGGGGGCCACAAAGAGGCAGGAAGGAAGCAGGGGGGCGCTAGAGGTGAGCCCCTTCAACTCTGTTGTTGGGATAGGGTAGGGGGCGCTGGGGTTGTGTTTGTAGATCCAAGGGGGCGGTGGTCTGAAAAGTTTGGGAACCACTGCTCTAAAGGTTTTCAACTTGCCACTCGGCAGAGGCGCAAAGCCCATCTGTGCGATGCGCAGAGACCACGAAGCGGTAATCGTACGCAGGTATGCGGGCAAGGCCCTGCTGGGCAGATTCCTGCCGCGACACAGATCTTTGTTGACCCCCTCCCTCCCCCAAACCACAGCACCTGGAGCTTGGAGTGTTCGTCCAGCAGCCGGTCGTACTCTTTGGTCAGCCCTTCGGCCTGTTTGCGCATCGCCAGCGCCTCACTCTCGGCCTTCTCCAAGGCTGGGGAGGAAAAACAACAACACTTGCATCAGAATCCCTTTCCACATACTCCGGCATGCCCTGGTTTTACCATTTCCTCTCGTCCACTTAGCGGACTACCCGTGGACCTCCACTGAACCTAATCTAGCTAATGAGACTCTACAAAAGAAGAGGCTGCGTGGTGTTGTGGTTAAGAGCGGTGGTTTGGAGCGGTGGACTCTGGTCTGCAGAACCGGGTTTGATTCCCCGCTCCTCCACATGAGCGGCGGAGGCTAATCTGGTGAACTGGATTTTTCCCCCACCCCTACACGAGGCCAGCGGGGTGACCTTGGGTTAGTCACAGCTCTCTCAGCTCCACCCACCTCTCAGGGTGTCTGTTGTAGGGAAGGGAAGGGAAATGTGATTGTAAGCTGGTTTGATTCTTCCTTAAATGGTAGAGGAAGTCAGCATATGAACAAAAACCAACTCTTCTTCAAAAAAATTATCCGGGGGTGCACATGGAAGTTTACAGCCCCTCTTATGTGACTATAAAGACTGCAGTCTGAACATTCTCAGAGGAGAGTTTGCAGAGGAAAGTTCAGTAGTGTTTAAGTTTTAAATTTGGGATTTTATGGTTTAAAGTTAGATTTTTTTGGCTAATTTTATTGCTGATTATATTATTGTATCTTGTATGATGTTACCTGCCCTGAGCCGGCTTTGGCCGGGGAGGGTGGGCTATAAATCACAAGATAAATAAATAAAAGCTGCCCTATGAGGACTTTCCACCAACCCTTCCCACCGTTCCTAGAAGGAAACTCATTTGTGTGAGAAAGTTATTTCCAGCAAGTTGCGTCCATTAAAGTGGCAAGATGGTATAGCATTTCCACTACCGTCTACAGATCTAAATGAGAGATCACTCCACCCTGGGTTTTGGAGCGGTCTATGCATCAGAAACGTGCTGATGAATTTCCCCCAGCTGGTGCAGGATTTGTGCATCAGTTTTGGAGCTACGCTCAAGAACCATCCAGATCTTTGATCAGTAGTTTAAACGCTACTGTTATCCTGTCTAGAAACAGTCACGTGGGAATGTTCTTCTCAGAAGGCAAGTAGGAGTTATTCAGACTTTTTAACCACTTTGTTGTGCTCGGAGAGTTTTTTAGGTTTTTTTTATTGTTTCCTTCATTTTAGAGGCATATTTGAAATCACTGATGGAAGGAAGAAGAAGAGTTGGTTTTCATATGCCGACTTTCTCTACCACTTAAGGAAGAATCAAACCGGCTGTGGCTCAGTGGCAGAGCATCTGCTTGGCATGCAGAAGGTCCCAGGTTCAATCCCTGGCATCTCCAGTTAAAAGGGACTAGGCACATAAGTGTTGTGAAAGACCTCCGCCTGAGACCCTGGAGAGCCACTGCCGGTCTGAGCAGACAATACTGACTTTGATGGACCCAGGGTCTGATTCAATATAAGGCAGCTTCATGTGCATACCTTCCCTTCCCCTCCCCACAATAGACACCCTGTGAGGTAGGTGGGGCTGAAAGAGCTCTAAGAGAGCCGTGACTAGCCCAAGGTCACCCAGCTGGCTTCACATCTAGGAGTGGGGAAGCCAACCCGGTTCACCAGATTGGCATCCGCCACTCATGTGGAGGAGTGGGGAATCGAGCCTTGGTCCTCCACCGCTCCAAACCACTCTTAACCACTACACCACGCTGGCTCTAGGAAAGTGCTGTCAAGTCACAGCCCAGTTATGCTGACCCTTCAAAGGGCTTTCAAGACAAGAGATGGTTTGCCATTCCTTGCCTCCGTGTAGCAAACCCTGAACTTCCTCGATGGTCTCCCCTCCAAGTACTAAACCAGGGCCAACCCCGCTTAGCGGCCTTCCAAGAGCTGACAAGATCGGGCTAGGCCTGGGCCTTCGAGATCCGGGCTGGAAAAACTGGGGGAGGGAGATTTAACTCACAACAGGGATGGCACTTATGGAACCAAAGGACGACAGTTAAGTCAGGACACACCCGTGCGGTGCCCGGGACAGAGAAGGTTGGACTTTGTCTAGGGTAACTTGCAAATTTCCTGACACTCACTGAGTGACCTTGGACCAGTGTTTCTGCCGAATCAGGGAGAAGTACAGGAATAAAAACGAGAATCCTCCACGTATAACTCGTTAAATTTCCCGGAGAAAGGGCGAAGCAGCAATGCCATAAAATCCTCGACTTCAGTGGTCCAGGTTTGCATTCTTGCCTATCTGTCAGGACGGAAACAGATCTCGGCACAAAGCTCGACATTCCACACTTCCTTCTTCAGCCGGTGGCTCATCTGGGAGGCTGGGAGAATTCTCAGATGCCTTAGATTTGTCAATGCTAGACTGACCAACCAGGGAAGACCAAGTCCTCTGGCCGGTTGTCCTCCACGCCCTCCATTTCACCCTAACAGCCCTGTAAGGTAGTCTAGGCTGACAGGGGGTGTCTTGCTTAAGGTCGCCCAGCAAGTTTCCATAGCAGATTAGAACTTGGGAGCCAGCGTGGTGTAGTGGTTAAGAGCGGTGGCTTGGAGCGGTGGACTCTGATCTGGAGAACAGGGTTCAATTCTCCCCCTCCTCCACATGAGCGGTGGACGCTAACTTGGTGAACCGGGTTGGTTTCCCCACTCCTCCACGTGAAGCCTGCTGGGTGTCCTTGGGCCAGTCGAAAGCAGTACAGTATTAAAACTGGAATGCTTAATAATAGCAGACGTTTGGTAAAATAAGTCTATCAGAAAGCACATACATTAAGTATATAGATAAATACAGTACGCAGAATACATATTCCCAATTTGCTTGGCTACTGAATAGCCTTTGCCTTATTTTCATTGCTAACCAAGCAAATCTGGCCATGCTAGCAGATAGGTTAACTATTGCGTCCGATAGGAGGCGTGCTAGACGTTGTTTTCTCAGAGATCTGGGGCAGTCCACTAGTGATTGAATCAATGGACCTGTGCGGGCATGATCATATAAATTACAGATCATATAAATCTGTTGTGGGGAAGGGAAGGTGATTGTAAGCCGGTTTGATCCTCCTTTAAGTGGTAGAGAAAGTCGGCATATAAAAACCAATTCTTCTTCATCATCTTCTTCAAAAAGGGGAAAAACAAAGCTACCTGGAAAACATATGGTTACCTAGGCCAGTGGTCGGCAAAACGCCGCTCTCAAGCCGCATGCAGCTCTGGCCGGTTGAGTGCGGCTCTCGAGGAGGCAGAGGAGGTGCGCTGCGGCTCCTCCCTGCAGGTGGAGGCGGCGAGCGGCTGTCGCCTCACCTCTGCTCCCCCCTTGCTCGCGGCCCTCCACCTGGGGGAAGGTGCGGGGTCGCGGCCCGGGCAGGCCAGGCTGGCTGGAGGAAGGGCTGGGGAAGCACACCCCCTGGAGCCGGATGGCGAGGAGCCACAGGGAGTCGGCTGCGGCCGAGGTAGGTGCGGGGCAGGGGGGGACGCAGGGAAGAGCGGGCCAGGGGCACTGCCTTCTGCCCCGCAGTCTCCCTTGCCGCGGCCAGGCTGGCACTTAACACACACAATGCACATTTCCCCCCGACCAAATTCTCAAAACTCTGCAGGGGGGCTTAATTTTGAGTTTGGAGGACGCGCATGGGGGAAGATGGCTTTGCTGCTCCGTAGATGCACAAGGCAAAACCTCCCGTGCACTCGGTGAATAATTTTGGAGCTGAAACTTGTCAAAGTGTTGCGGGGTGTGGCAACGGAAACGATCCGTGAACACATAAAGGTGCCTTCTACTGAATCGGAAGTCAGTATTGTCTACTCAGACTGGAAGGATCTCAGGCTGAGGTCTTTCGCATCACCTACTTGCCTAATCCCTTTAACTGGGGATGCAGAGGATTGAACCTGGGACCTTCTGCATGCCAAGCAGATGCTCTACTGCTGAGCCACGGCCCCTCCCCTAAAAGGTCAGTGTTCTATGTTGAACATATAAACAGTGTACCTACCTATATAGTTTAAGAAATTTGGCTCTCAAAAGAAATCTCAATCATTGTACTGTTGATATTTGGCTCTGTTGACTAATGAGTTTGCCGACCACTAACCTAGGCCATTATTGGAGAAGAACAGCTGGGTTTTATACGCTGACTTTCTCTGCACCTTTTAAGGAGAATCAAACCGGCTTACAATCTCCTTCCCTTCCCCTCCCCACAACAGACACCCTGTGAAGCAGGTGGGGCTGGGAGAGCTCTAAGAGAACTGTGATTAGCCCAAGGTCAATCAGCAGGCTTCATGCGTAGGAGTGGGGAAACCAACCCGGTTCTCCAGATCAGAGTCTGCCACTCATGTGGAGGAGTGAGGGATCAAACCCAGTTCTCCAGATTAGAGTCCGCTGCTCTTGCCCACTGAAGCACGCTGGCTCTCTAGGCCTGCCTGGGCATGGTGCCATGTGCACAGCCTGGGCGGGACAGAATGGAAGAACAAGAGCTGTTACATGAGCCCCGGGGAGGCGAGAAAGTCAGGAGGGCAGGCCGCCACCCAAGCCAGCGCAGGATTCCTCTTGGGCTGATGTCAACCCCTCTGGCTTGCCAGCTCTGGACATGAGACCCACCGAAGCTGCTCAAACCGGCTTGGACTGCAATCGAGAACATCCACCCGCTGTTTTTTGTGCCTGTGTTATTTTAAAGACACCGAGACCAAGGGTGGGGAGAAAGAAAACGGTAACCAGAGCTTCTGAAAACCAGCACTGTGTGTTCTGACCCCCCCTTCCGCCCGGGCGTTTAACGGCAGCTGATGTTTCCAGCTACCTGCTGGGAAGAAGCGACGCTCCCCGTGGGAAGGGAGCCGCCCGAGTCCAAAACCAAGCTGTGCTCGGCCTGAGAAGTTCGATTCTATTACCCAAGCACCTGACCCGTGTGCTGATTCCGCTTGGGCTGCACCCCACCAACATCACAGACAGCTTAAGAAGAAGGAGTTGGTTTTTATATGCCGATTTTCTCTACCACTTAAGGGAGACTCAAACCGGCTTACAATCACCTTCTCTTCCCCTCCCCACAACAGATACCCTGGGAGGTAGGTGAGGCTGAGAGAGCTGTGACTAGCCCAAGGTCACCCAGCTGGCTTCATGTGTAGGAGCAGGGAAACCAACCCAGTTCACCAGATAAGCCTCCGCCGCTCATGTGGCGGAGTGGGGAATCAAACCCGATTCTCCAGATCAGACTCCACCTCTCCAAACCACTGCTCTTAACCACTACACCACGCTCTCTCTCCTATGTCCAGAGGGCACACGTTTGGGGGGGTGTTTGCATAGCATGACTACAGTACGTGGGGCGTCAGAACGCCGTATGCAAAGAGACGCAGACCTCCCTACTACAGAGAAAGCGAAGTGTTTACAAACACACGCTTCGGGGCTGGCCCACCTAGTCCCAAAAAACATGATGCCAAGCAAATTATTTTAAGCCACGAGACAAAAAAGGAATGGGGCGTTTCAAAACGGCCCGTCGGGAAGGCTCACGGACATACAGTCCTAGGGCTATTAATAGAAGCGGTCTTTTCTCTTCCACTCTCTTCCAGCCAGTACCCAGAGTTGGTGGGAGGGAGAACATGCAAAGTAATCCATTTCCTTCCCCGGCAAGCTGCAAAGCTGGAAGAAGGTGGCATCGACGGGGTGGATAGGTCACCGTTTCAGTAGCAAGGAAACCATGTGCCCCCCCCAAATCAGAGCATGGTTTCAGTATTATACCTGCAAGGAAACCCCCACTCCAACCCCTAACAGATCCTCACCTCTCTTGGAGGAAGATAGTTCATCCTTCAGCTTCCTGACTTCTGTCTCCAGAGCTTTGTTCTCTTCCTGAGTTCCGGCACCTTTGGCAGTCAGATCTCCCACGTCAACCCCTGCCAACTTCAATTCCTGTTTGGGGGAGGAGAAACGAGGAAGATGCATTAAAGAATAAATGAATTGGGGTCAGCTTCTCAAAGCCCCTGAAAACCTTTAACGGAATAAAGTCTTTTTAGTGCCACAAAACACCATATATTTTTGCCGCAACGGACTTTAACATAGCTACCCTCTGGGATTTCCACTGGAGGAGTCACAATTTTATTATCTCAGATGTTCTCTCCAGGATCAGGGGAGCATGCCTGTTCTATTAGGTGCTGTGGAACGCAGGCAGGATGGTGCTGCTGCAGTCGTCTTGCTTGTGGGCTTCCTAGAGGCACCTGGTGGGCCCCTGTGTGAACAGACTGCTGGACTTGACGGGCCTTGGTCTGATCCAGCAGGGCCTTTCTTATGTTCTTATGGAGGATGGAGCTATCCATAGCTAGTCAAAACAGAGATGAGTCATGACACAGACCTATTCTCTCCAGGATCAGAGGAGCATGCCTATTCCATTAGGTGCTGTGGAACGCAGGCAGGACAATGCTGCTGCAGTTGTCTTGCTTGTGGGCTTCCTAGAGGCACCTGGTTGGCCACTGTGTGAACAGATTGCTGGACTTGATGGGCCTTGGTCTGATCCAGCCGGGCTTTCCTTATGTTCTTAAGGAGGACTATCCATTGCTACTAGTCAAAATGGATGCTAGTTGTGATGCATACCCATTCTCTCCAGAGGAGCTTGCCTATGATATTAAGTGGTGTGGAACGCAGGCAGGAGAAAGCTGCTGCAGTCGTCTTGCTTGTGGGCTTCCTAGAGGCCACCGTGCTGGACTTGATGGGCCTCGGTCTGATCCAGCAGAGCTTTCCTTATCTTCTCATGTTCTAACACCACAGAGCAAAACGGCATTAGCTGAAGGCGTCCGTATTCAGTCTTCAAGCAAGGGCAAAAAACACGCAAAGCCCCTCAACCAACTGGGTTTGCGCTGATCGCGAACAAAGCCTAGTTTGCTCCCAACGTTAAACCTTTCCTAACACACACACAGCCAGGGCAGATTGCTCAGCAAGGCTGAGCTTCGGCACATCTTTGTACCCCCAACCACACACTAAACAAGGCCTCCAGCAGGGCCCGCATTCAAAAGATGGGCCCAAGGGTCTCTGGGCAGCGAGAACTTGGGAGACAGCCAGCATTCCAGAAAGACAAAAAGTAAGTCAAACTCAGGAGACTTCAGGTGAATTAGAGCATAAAAAACATCCTTGTGCAATATATATATTTTAGTCAAGCAATAACCATCTAGTCAAGCAATAACCAAAGTAGCCTTGAATGCTTTTCTTTTCTTTCTTTCTTTGCATTTTTATCTTCGATATCTCTTCAAAAATGCCAGCCATCGTAAACATGCAGCAATCACCCAGGCTGTTCAGAGGGGGCCAAGGTTATCTGCCCCAGGCAGTTCTAATTAAACTGGGTTCTCAGGAAAATTCCCGGTCCGCCACAGGTCTCTGCTGCCTCCTTGAGGCAGGTCTACGCAGCCAGCATCTTACCGGAAGTCTTAAACCTGGTTCTCGGCACAGGCCGAACTGGGAGTTCTCAACACAAAGAGATCCTAGCCAGAATCATTTTGGCATCAACATGGAAGCAAGAATTTTCTGACAGAGCGGTCCCTCAGTGGAACAGGCTTCCTCGGGAAGTGGTGAGCGCTCCTTCCCTGGAGGTGTTTAAGAAGAGGTTAGATGGCCATCTGTCAGCAATGCTGATTTTGTGACCTTAGGCAGATGATGAAAGGGAGGGCACCTTGGGCATCTTCTGGGTGCATGGAGTAGGGGTCACTGGGGGGTGGGTGGGGGTAGTTGTGAATTTCCTGCATTGCACAGGGGGTTGGACTAGATGACCCTGGTGGTCCCTTCCAACCCTATGATTCTATGATTCTAAGAAAAAATTCCAGAGATAGAAAGATGGACAGAAAAAATGGAAGAATATGCAGCGATGGCCAAATTGACTTATTTGTTGAATAAAAGACCTTTAGAAGAGCTCCAAGGAAAATGGACATCTTGTTATGATTACGTAAAACTGTAGCTCTGTATTAGAATAATTAGAGTAGACAAGTATCAACTATTGACTGACTAGCTAAGAACAGTACAGTATAAATTTTAAAGGTGTTTTATCTAAAGTGGGAAATAGTAACTTTAAATAGTCTTGCTTTATGCTTATGTCAAACTGTTATTTAGTCCAAGTGCTTGTTCCGTAGACACGTTAAGTATATTACTTATATTAATAGGTGGCCATTCAAAGAAAATTGTAGATCAGGTTTTAAGGAGTAGAACAATAAGTAGGGTGCAAATGAATCAAAAACCATTATGCTGTACAGTTTACTTTAACTAAGGGATATCGGAGTTATTTTCAATATGGTCTCCTAATGCAGACATTTTCAATAACCTAACTGTTATTGTAGAGAGCGGCTTGTTATAGGGCACATTTTGGAAGGTTTGAAATACTGTATGTGTGGTGTTTCGTTTCGTATTGTGGTGTTTAGTGTGCGTTTTGTATTTTTCTTTTTTGCGATACAAATAAAAATTTATTTAAAACAAAATAAAAACATAAAGAGATCCTGTACAACATATCTTGTAGGTGAAAGTTACACCAGCCCTATTAGACTTCCTCCCTCCCCACCTTTCTCCCCAACGGGGAACCCAAAGCAGCATGCATCATTCTCTTCTCTTCGCATTTTATCCTCACAACAACCCTATGAGGTAGGTTTAATAATTGGGGAGGGGGAAAAGGCAGTGTATCTTGGCTATCGCCACTTTAACAGCCCAACGCCATTTTTGAGCAGAGTGCCTTAAGAAGCGGCCAGCATGTTTCTACCAACACCCAGCAGGGATGCTACGCGTAACTTTACATTTGCTGGTACCGCTGCCTAGCAGGGCAAAGTCGCCCACATAGGGCCCTGGCAAAAGGCGGCCCCAAAAGGAGATTAACCCATTGAGAACGCTACTGCTACGAAAAGGGAGGTGGGTAAAGCATGTCGGACCCTGGATGACTGAAGCTAGCCTGATCTCATCCTGGGAATACCCGATAACCCCAAATTCCCCCACCCCCCCACCACTCCCTGGCTCCGCCTGATACCTTCTTCAGCTTGTCGTTCTCCTCCATGTATTTCTTGGCAGCGTCGCTGGCGCCTTCCGCCTGCTTCTTGAAGGCTTCGTTGGAGGCCAGGGTGGTGGCATGCTGGGAGATCAGAGTGATCAGACGTCTCAGCAAGCTGCGGGGGGGAGACAGAAGCAGGGAGAGCATCAAACGGCAGAGTGAACAGCAGGGACAAGAAACGAGTACAGGTATTCCTCGGAGGTTCTGCAGGTTGGTTCCACACCTCCGCAGTAAAGTGAATATTGTAATAAAGTGAGTCACGTGAATGTTTTTTGGTTTCCCGGTGTAATGCCATAGGGGCCATCCTCCCCCAAAACAGCCCTTTCCTCCAGGGGAACTGAGCTGGCTGTAATTCCAGGAAACCTCCAGGCTCCACCTGGAGTCTGGCAACCCTAGCCAATCAAGGGCTGCCACACTGAACTTCAGGAGGGTCACGCCCGTATACCGGCAGGTGGCAGCAAATCGATGTGGCATGCTCTTGCCGCACAGGCAGTAAAACAGCAGATGCACTCAATGCGGCTCTATCCCACCCCCCAAGCACCACTTTGGCCCCACTTGTTCATTTTGTTTTTACAAGATTTGTTTTTAATAGCACGGCTTCAAAACAGGAGCCCGATTCTCAAATGGCTTGGGAAGTGCAGTTCAAAATACAGTAGGGTCCTAGAGTTGGAAGGGGACATACAGGCCATCTAGTCGAACCCCCTGCTCAATGCCTGATCAGCCTACAGCACCCCTGACAAGGGTACAGAATCATAGGATTTGAAGGGGCCATAGAGGCCATCTAGTCCAACCCCCTGCTCAATGCAGGATCAGCCTAGAGCACCCCTGATGAGTGTATAGAATCATAGGATTTGAAGGAACAGAGGCCAAAGGCCTTCCCCTGATGCTGCCTCCTGGCGCTGGTATTCAAAGGTTGACTGCCTCTGAAGGCGGAGGCTCCCTTTAATCAACACGGCTTGCGGCCACTGATAAACCTCCCTAATCCCCTTTTAATGAGAGATGAATTTCAGTTCATTTAATTTAATTGTCACTGTGATGCGCGCTCTACTTTGAGCAATGAAAGTGAACAGGCAAAACGGGAGCTGGGAGGCAGGGGAAGAAGGAGAGAGATGAAACTTATTTTCCAGCGAGGCTCGAGATTAAGAACAGGAAAATTGCACAGGGCCAACACCAGCAAACCCTGCGGAGGGGTGCAGCCGCTGGGGCCCGGGGCTGCTGGTCGGGCCCCTTGCCGCTGACCTCCCCCCACCTGCGCACCTGCCCTGCTTTTCGTAAACACACCAGAACCTGAGTTCCCAGCTGTATGTTATGCTCAGAGTTGCCAAGGAAGGGTGCGCAGGCGGTTTGCCTGGGGGCTGTGCCACCGGCCACGCACAATGCCCAGCGCTGTTGGGGGAAAGGGCATGCAGGCAGCCACGAATATGTGCCCGAAGCCCAGCTCGGGACCCCCTCAGAAGCCCCTTCGGACAAGGCCCAGGATCCAACCATGGAGAGCCAGCGTGGTGTAGTGGTTAGGAGCGGTGGACTCGAATATGGAGAACTGGGTTTGATTCCCCACTCCTCCACACGAGCGGCAGACTCCTTCCCTGAAGGTTTTTAAGCAGAGGCCGTATGGCCATCCGTCAGCAATGCTGATTCTATGACCTTAGGCAGATCATGAGGGCATCTTGGCCACCTTCTGGACATGGAGTAGGGGTTACTAGGGGTGTGGGGGGGCAGGTAGTTGTGAATTTCCTGCATTGTGCAAGAGGTTGGACTAGATGGCCCTGGTGGTCCCTTCCAACTCTATGATTCTAATCTGGAAAACTGGGTTGGTTGCCCCTCTCCTCCACATGAGGCCTGCTGGGTGACCTTGGGCTAGTCACAGCTCTCTTAGAGCTGACTCAGCCCCACCTACCTCACAGGGTGTCCTGTTGTGGGGAGAGGAAGGGACGGCGATTGTAAGCCAGTCTGATTCTTCCTTAAGTGGTAGAGAAAGTCGGCATATAAAAACCAACTCTTCTTCTTCTGGCTAAGGGCTAAAAAAAGTCCAAGAAGCTAGAGTCAAAACCAAAACAGGCTGCCCCATTTACGAGATGCACAACAGAAATGGAAGTCCCAGCTGCGAAGTCCCGCACTCTACGGGGCCTTGTGGCCAGGTGGCGGATTGACAACCCGTGGCCATTGTTCGCTGTCTCCGTCAGCTGCCTCGGCAGGCCAAAAGGCAGCTGCTCTTTAAGCCTGAAAGCTGGACGGGCAGATACGGAGCTGACGTCGAGCGCCTGTGGTTTGTCTCCAGTGCCAGGAAGGGGGCAGTGCCCCGGATCTGCTGCGAGCCACCCAAGAGCAGCTGACGCAGGCCGCAGAACGAACGGTAAACACGACTGAAAAGCAGGGGAGAGGGAGAATAAGAGCGCCGGACGGTTTGGAGGGGCACGCCAACTTGCTGACAAATGCAAAAAGTTGGGGATGCTGAAGCAGGCTTGAAGTCACAGCCTCTAGAAACACAGCGCTGGAAGGGATCCCAAGGGTCATCTAGTCCAACCCCTGGCACAATGCAGGAAATTCAGAGCTAACCCCCCCACTCCCCCAGTGACCCCTGCTCTATGCCTCCAGGACACATCTTTACAGCAACTCTATGCATGCAAAAGCCTGCTGCACTGTAGGAAAGTACTCTGCACATGCTCATAGGCTTCGCGTTCTCCTGGGCTGAGGGAGCTACATCAGCACGATGAATCGTTTTCAATTGACGTTGAAAGAAAAATGCTGCCACCTTGTGGCTAGCAGCTGTACAGCATCCCACAACTTCAAAATTTTGTAGCTGCCCCAACGCAATCTCCTTCCCTTCCCGGTAGGTGGGGCGGAGAGAGCTCTAAGAGAGCTGTGACTAGCCCAAGATCACCCAGCAGGCTTCGTGTGGAGAAGTGGGGAAACAAATCCAGTTCTCCGCATTAGCTTCCGCCACTCATGTGGAGGAGCAGGGGAATCAAACCCAGTTCTCCAGATCAGAGTCCACAGCTCCAAACCACCACTCTTAACCACTACACCATGCTGCCTCTCAGAGGTGGTTTGCCATTGCCTGCCTCAGCATATCAGCAAACCCTGGACTTCCTTGGAGGTCTCCCATTTAAAGTGACTGACCCTGCTTCCAATTTCCTGCGTTTTAAAAAAAAACCCTCTCCAATAATTCAGTTTTCCAGTTTGCAGAAAGCCAGGAGAGTGGGACTTGGTGCTACGTTTGTCCAAGGGATCTGTCAACTAGGCCTGAAATGATAGGACTTCATAGCAGCAAGCGAATGTGGCTAATGGACCTGGAAGTAGGAACTGGCTGCAGCATGCCTTTCTTTCCTCTTATGGGCGCCGGCCAGTCCACTGCTTGGGGAGGGGCAGTGGCTCAGCAGTAGAGAATCTGCTTGGCATGCAGGAGGTCCCAGGTTCAACCCCGGCATCTCCAGTTAAAGGGACCAGGCGAGTGTGATGTGAAAGACCTCTGCCTGAGACCCTGGAAAGCCCCTGCCGGTCTGAGTAGACAATACTGACTTTGATGGGCCAAGGGTCTGATTCAGTAGAAGGCAGCTTCATGTGTTCACACAGATGAAGCATACGAGTCTAACCGAAACACACACGGAGATCGAAGCCAGGGAGAGGAAGCAGGCCCCTTGCGGCTGAAAGCATGCATGTATCCAAAGGAGGGGGGGAAGAATAGATGGGAAATCTGGTAGGTTGGCACTAACACTACCTGTTCTAGTAAAAGACTACCTGTTCCTTTACAGGTTGATTTGATTTTGTTTTTGAAAAGCGCAACCGAGGGCAAGATACGCATTTCCAGGAAACGAATACATTCTCCCAGAAGAATTGCACCATTCAAAACTGCAAGCCATGCAAATGAGGTTTTGTTAACTGATAACAGAAGCGGCCGATAATGCGAGAAGTCAAGCGAGGAGTCCAGGTTCAAACACTGGCCAAGCGCCCCCCCCCCCCCCGCACCCTCCAGGCTTTAGAGCCTACAAACATGTCAAACCTACGGCCCGTGGGCCAGATCAGGACCCTTGAGAGTTCTCATCAGGCTAATAGAACTATGTCTCGTGTTTAAAACAAAATTCCCTCTTCAATAATTCAATTTTCCAGTTTGCTGAAAGTCAGGAGAGCCAGAAGAGAGGTCCCGTGTGCTCTGGAATTACTTCCTTCTCCTTAAAACACTAAAGCCCTTCCCCCAGCGACTGGTTTAAAAAAGCATACTGCTTCTGGTACTGGAGGGAGTAGACATCCATCATGACTAGTAGCCACTGACAGCCCTTATCCTCCATGACTTCACCCTCTCCCCGTTTAAAGCCTTCCAAGTTGGTGGCCATCACCATATCCTGCAGCAGTGAGTTCCACAGTTAACTATACTCTGTGTGAAGAAGAAGAGTTGGTTTTTATATGCCGACTTTCTCTACCTTTTTAAAGGAGAATCAAACCAGCTTACAATTTCTTTCCCTTCCTCTCACCACAACAGGCACCTTGTGAGGTAGGCGAGGCTGAGAGAGTTCGGAGAGAACTGTGACTAGTCCAGGGTCACCCAGCAGGCTTCATGTGGAGGAGTGGGGAAACCAACCCGGTTCTCCAGATCAGAGTCCGCCGCTCTTAACCACTACATCATGCCGGCTGAAACTGTCCATACTAAGGTTCTGGGCCCATTTGGTGCTCCTGCAGAGAATGCACAAATCTGGCGCTTTTGGCACTAGGCATCTCGACTCAAAAGTGGGCATCCTGCACCCTCCGCCTTTCGCAGGGTCCTACAAGTGGTGGCTTCCATTCAGCCCTGATAGCAGAACAGGCCCGCCTGGGAATCCACAGCTGGTTCAGACATGGAACGCCAACTGGCTTCTTCAAAAACAGTCTTGGTTGCTGAAGGGGGGAAGAGACGGCTTGTATTTTGAAGGGACATCCAGGGATGGTGAAGTTTGACACGTGGTGGTTAGTTCTGAAAGCTTTGCAAAATGAGCAGAACCAGATACCCGGCCTCTTGAAAAACCCCTCTCAGACGGTGCATGCCGCTTTGCTGAATATCTGATTAAATCTGCACGCGGGTTTCAGCGGTTCCTAGATCCCATTTGCCTCTTGCAAAAAGCGTCAGTTCCTCAAATGGGCTCTTGGCGCATTGCAACATCGAGCCAAGTTGTCTGGCCTCTGCCTAGTGAAGCCAGAGAGCCGTGTGGTCTAGTGGTTAAGAGCGGTGGACTCTAATCTGGAGAACCGGGTTGGTTTCCCCGCTTCTCCACATGAAGCCTGCTGGGTGACCTTGGGCTGGTCACAGTTCTCTTAGAGCTCTCTCAGCCCCACCTGCCTCACAGGGTGTCTGTTGTGGGGAGGGGAAGGGAAGGCGATTGTAAGCCGGTTTGATTCCCCGTAAAAGGTAGAGAAAGTCGGCAAATGAAAACCAACTCTGCTTCAGTTTCCACACTAACGCTCCCACGCAAACCCGTTTCTTACCCTTATGGCTGCAGGGACATGCTTGAAGGCCTACAGTGAACGAAGAGGCACAAAAGCCTCCAGGAAAGTTTAAGTTGTTTATAGAAGAAACTGGGGGAAAGGCCCCTGCCAGGGGTGGGATGGGTGACTTCCCTGCCCTTCAGCCACAAATTCTCTTTGCCCCGAATGGCAGTAGAATTATAACGGCAGCTGAAAAAACGCACTGTTGTTCGGCCAGCTGGTGGCTGCCCATTAGAGCAATTGTCTCCCATGAATGGCAACAGAATTAACGGGTTGATACTGGCATGCACACAACCATTTATCTGGTTGATACTGGTATGCACACTTTGGACAAAAGGCTGAAGCACCCCAGAAAGCAAAAAGCAGAAAGAATTCCACAACAGTGGGCTCTTTAATTTTATGGAATATATTGGGCACAAATTGGAATGCATCCCTACATGCATACCCAGGTTGCTGTTACTATTTTGCTATAATACTGTTATATATAGAATCATAGAGTTGGAAGGGACCACCAGGGTCATCTAGTCCAACCCCCTGAACAATGCAGGAAACTCACAACTACCTCCCCCACAGACCCCCAGTGCCCAGAAGATGGCCAAGATGGCCCCCTCCCATGAACTGCCCCCAAGTTCATAGAATCAGCATTGCTGACAGATGGCCATCTAGCCTCTGCTTAAAAACCTCCAGGGAAGGAGAGCCCACCACCTCCCGAGGAAGCATGTTCCACTGAGGAACCGCTCTGACTGTTGGAAACTCGTCTGATTTAATTTCAACCCGTTGGTTCTGGTCATATTACAATACATATTGTAATACGTATTGGTGTGCATAAAAAGTGATGTTATTAGACCCCTGATGAAGGCCAGGGGGTCGAAACGTGTTTGGACTGTGGTTTTAGTTTATCAACCTGTATTAGTTGCCCTTTGTGCTTTCGTTTAATATAATCTTTTATTGTTTTTAATATAGAGACCAGCGCCTTAAAATAAACAAATCTCTGTACGTAATTGAGTCTTTTCCCACCCAACCTTTGGGTGCCGGCAAGAGAATTATAACGGCAGCTTTAAAACGCACTGTCAAGACGGAGCAATCGTCTCCCACGATTGCACAAACCCAGCAGTGAAGCAGTTGCGAAGCATGCAACAGCCAGCACTGAGATACAGACTCGGTTGACGAGAATCTGGGCTGGATCTGCTCCGGTAACACTAGCAGAGTTGGTTGACAATAACTTTGGCTGGATACTCACAAGGACATCAAGAGCGAGAAGCCAGCGATGTAGAGGTTGCGTTGAGCTCGAAAAAGCTTCATGTGAAAGTGCTCCACGGCGCCGGGGTTGTTCTGCAGGTTCACTTTCTCGGTCACGTCGTCGTATTTCCGGATCTCCCGAATGGCATCTGCAAGGAGGCGCAAGACAGTCAAGAGCTCTGAGCGCCAATTTTAATTCAACATCTAGATAATTATTTTGTTTGTAGAGACGTTATATATGTCTGATGGACACAAAAGGGGATCATTTTTCGATCATCTCATATGTTCAATTCACCCGAATATTTTTTCTCTTTTTTTACTTTATAATTTGGGTAACTAGCTGGCCGTAAAATTATGCTGAAAAGTAGAGTAATGTAGTCTGCTCGAATTGCTTTTGAATTTCTGTTCTTTTAATTGTATGTTGGATATCCTTATTCTTTCCCTTTTTTCCCTTTTGTGCCCCGTATATAAGAAAATAAATAGAAAACCTGAAAGAAAAAAACACTTTACCTCCAGCCCCGATTAAACCTCTGCCCCAAATTCAATGTTCTGCCAGGAGTTACTGAGTTTAACAACTCAAGAAGGGGTAGCCGTATTAGACTGAGATGCGAAGGCCCGGGAAAAAGGAGGGTGAAATTCAGAAAAAAGCTGCTTCCAAACTCAAGGTTACAGCACCAACACAAGGAAAAAGGATGCCCCATGTGCTATACTAGGGGTGCTTAACACCCCAAACCACTGATGGATTCCTGCACCTTTAGCAACATGAGAAGGGCCCCACAGGAGGCATCCGGGCGCACGATTTAGCAACAAACAGCTGTGCACAGCAAGGGTGACTCCCTTCGCTCCAGCTTCCATAAATCTGATGGGAAACGTTCCAGAACGTCAATTAAACTTCATGTAATTGAATACCTCACTCTTTGATTATAGATCCCCTAAATTGAGACTGCAGGACACAGAAGCAGAGGAGGAATTTATCTTGCTGGGTGCTAAAAACCTTGCTGGGCCAGGACCGGTCAGCCTTCGTAAAAACCTTGGCACCAAATTTTAGCCAGCCCCGCCCCCAGGCTTATTTTATTCACTCCCTTTCTCTCCCCAATGGGGACCTAAAATGGCACACAACACTCTCCCCTTGTCCTGCACAACAACCCTACGAGGAAGGTTAGGCCGAGAGGGTGTGGCTGGCCCAAGCTTCCACGGCAGAGCGGGGATTCGAACCTGGGCCTCCCTGATCCTAGCCCGACACGCTAGCCACTACACCACTGGCTTGCAAGCATGCACCCATTTGCAGGCAAATATGGCCAACTGTATATGGGATCAACCACCTCTCTCCCTGAAGAGCTCCTGGCTCTTCTGTTCTTTTTTATTACAATTATTTTTTTAAATAAAACACATACACCTCTCATACAACACACATTCCTCATACGACATATCTACAACAAAATCCTCCTCAATTAAACAACAGAGTGGGCCCTAATACATCCTATGTCATCTAATATCATTCTTTAATTAAGCAAAAGTATAAACATTTATTCTCTATCCTATATTCTATCTAAATTATTTATCTTATTTAAAATTAAATTGACTTAAGATAGGCTAGCCTGATCTCATCAGATCTCAGAAGCTAAGCAGGGTCAGCCCTGGTTAGTATTTGGATGGGAGACCACCAAGGAAGTCCAGGGTTGCTGTGCAGAGGAAGGCACTGGCAAACCACCTCTGTTAGTCTCTTGCCTTGCAAACCCCAAAAGGGGTTGCCATAAGTCGGCAGTGACTTGATGGCACTTTACACACACAAGATATTAATACCAGCAGTCAATGTTTTCACGCTATCATTAAAACCGGATGTTTCTTGCATCCATTCGTAACAACCTATATAGTCAGCAGTCTCGAATGATAATTGAGATGTATATGGATATGCAAGTATACAAGTATGTATATATACACACACACACACATGCATATATACAGTTTTGTTAATAAAAAAGGATTACCGAGCATTGTTTTTTATAACAACTTTTTTCCGTCTGCACCTCTACTGGCTCTTCCGTGCTTGAAGAACTGGACAGCTATCAAGACACCATGGCAGCCAGCCATCAGACTTGCTAGCCGTAAAACGTTTTCCCGGACTGTTTGTCCACGGAAGCCTCTAAATATTCACCTGCAGCTCCCCGCAGGCGACCAGGGGAGAGGCCACTTCCCAGCTCTACAGCAAGCGACCGGAAACTCAGGACCGGAAGGGGAACAAGCTTGTGCACAAAACGGCACGGTCTGCCGATATAAATGTAATTAATCTGCTTGGGTACGTTAAAATTGTGTTATGGTAAAACTGCATGGACTGATGCTAAGCTTTTAAGGGATTATTGTATTCATGGGCGTAATTCGGGTTGAAAATTCTGTTTTAACGCAACAGGAGCAAAATCAGAAAGTCAAGATTTCCCTGTCCAGCAGCAAGAGACTTCTGAGGAAGCTCGTGAGATTAGCGAAACAAGGACACGATTCGCCAAACCTTATACCAGATACGCAAACATGGCTGGAAAAATCTCTGGATTTTATAACAATGGCAAAACTGGCCGACTACTTGGCGGATAAAACACAAGAACATCACCAAGAAAAATGGTTGCTTTTTTATAAGGTTATTGCATCAACTTTCTAAGATAAAGAAACAAAGGGAGTAATTTAGTTGGTATCAATTTCTTATACAAGAAGAGAGATCAACTGCTAATATACAGGACATGAGATAAGGTATGTAAATTACAAGAATTTTATAAGGTAAATTCTAAACTCAAAATGGATGAAATTTACAAGAATTTGGGCAAAGGTTTGAGTGAGAAGGAATTTAACGAGAAAGATGAGTTAAATATATGTATAAAGAGGTATAATACCAAGTATTATATGTATAAAGTACCAAGTATTATATGTATAAAGAGGTATAATACCAAGGAATAGGCTGAATATTATAGAAGAGCTAGAATGCCATGAACTGGTATTGAATTAAATATTATGTATGAGGAAGAATGTTATGAATTTGCAATGTTAATAATACCTAGACTATTCGTATGACGGGTTGGATTCCCCTCCCTTTCTTCTGTTTGGTGCGTTATTACTTAAAACTGAATAAAAATAATTACAAAAAAAAAAAGATTCGCGAAACCTTGCAAACGTGCAGAGATTGTTCCGTAACTTGTGCAGGTTGTTCTGTTGCAACGTGTGTAGATTGTTTTGTTGCGTAACTTGAATTATTTGTTGGAAAGCGTGCTTTTGAAATTATATAAGCCACCGTATTCAGTGTATCGGTGGTACTTTATGTCTATGTGTGTTCTGGGTACCAGTCCCTTCCAGGATTGTATACCTTCCATCAGCAGGCAGGGAGAAGTTCTGCACAAGGGATTTACACCGCCTCCTCGCCTCTGCAGAGAGCTGGTTTCAAAGGGAAGGAACGCCGCTGGGCATCTCGTGGCAGAGACAGGGCACAGCCGAAAGAGAGTCCTGCGAGAGAGTATAACGCTCTGTCCAACCCAACAGGGCAGGTCCCCAGCCGCAGGTTCCGAGTCACCTACCACAACTCTCTGGGTTTGCCCAGACCTTTTACAAAAGTGACCGAAACCAGAGACAAGAACCCAGGGACAGAAACCAACCCGGCACGAATCCATCTGATAAAAACCAAGAGATGCATTCCCATTATTCAACGGCAAAGGAGAGATCGTCTACGCAAGCCACTGATGCAGCCAAAGCCAGGCTGAAATGGTTCGAGGGCAGGCAGCGACGGCTTCCATCAGGAACCCGTCGGAGAACTGATACGATTTCCCCTCGCGTTCAGGGCCGATGAAGGCCTAGGTCTCAAGTCCTCAGTGGTATTTGGCAATACTACCAAGGGTGGGGGCAAGGCACGCTGGGAGAGCATCTGCTTGGCATGCTGAAAGCCCCATGTTCAATCCCCGACATCTCTCAGGTGGTGGGTGGCAATGAGAACCCCTACTTTGAGACCCAAGAGAGAACTTTCTAACACTTAGAGCGGTTTCCTCGGTGGAACAGGCTTCCTCGGGAGGTGGCGAGCGCTCCTTCCCTGGAGGTTTTAAGCACAGGCTAGATGGCCATCTGTCAGCAAGGCTGATTCTATGACCTTAGGCAGATGATGAGAGGGAGGGCATCTTGGCCATCTTCTGGGCGTGGAGTAGGGGTCACTGGGGGTGTGGAGGGGGGAGGCAGTTGTGAATTTCCTGCATTGTGAAGGGGGTTGGACTAGATGACCCTGGTGGTCTCTTCCAACGCTATGATTCTAGGATTCTAAGGATGACTGTGTTTATGTGTGTGTGTTAAATGGCCGTCAAGCTGCTTCCGACTTATGGCGACCCTATGAATTCATGACCTCCAAAACATCCTCTCGTTAACAGCCTTGCTGCGTTCTTGCAGACTCAGGGCTGTGGCTTCCTCGATCGAGTCTATCCATCTCATGTTGGGTCTTCCTCTTGCAGAGAAGACTACCAAAAGGTAACTCCTTGACAACCAATTCCACTCAGAAAGGCTGTCCAGGATCCACAACTACCAGGGATGGCTCTCGAGCAACCTACAGGCTGGATCTACCCCCCACCCCACCCTGGGTGGCCACACCAAATTTTAATCAAGACAGTGGGTAAAAAGTTTCTCTCACTGTGCTTGGCTTTAATAGTTATTCCCAGATGTTCGGATTCTCTTCCCTTTGAGAGCCAGTGGGGTGTAGTGGTTAAGCGCAGCGGACTCTAATCTGGAGAACCAGGTTCGATTCCCCACTCCTCCACATGAGCGGCGGAGTCTAATCTGGAGAAGTGGGTTGGTTTCCCCATTCCTCCATATGCAACCAGCTGGGTGACCTTGGGCCAGTCACAGTTCTCTCCGAACTCTCTCAGCTCCGCCTACCTCACAAGGTGTCTGTTGTGGGGAGAGGAAGGGAGATTTTAAGACACTTTGATTCTCCTTTTAAAAAAAGGTAAAGTCAGCATATTCAAACCAACTCTTCTTCTTGATTAGGCAAGCCTGCAAATCTGCGCGAAACGCCCCAGCGCTCCGGAGCTGTGCATGTTAAATGTCATCCGCTTTATGAATGGGCCCCACCTTATTTGAGGGGGGGCAGAAAAGACACACCTGGACAGAAAGATACACCCTTCTAGCTCCCATACCACCGCACAGAGGCAAGAGCATCCCTGAACACCCCCAAGCCCGCTTCTACACTGGCTGCACTAATGCCACCTCAGCCTCAACAGTAGCTTGTACAAGTGACAACCCCACAATAATCCCGGTAACATTCTCCTGTCAAAGGGAGCCAGGGCCGGAGAAACCGGCTGATGAGCAATGGGTTATTTCAAGAAGGCATCTGTCAGCTACCAGGCAAGCGCCAGCTGCCTGCTAAGAGACTGCTTTTTAAATAATAATAATAATTTTTATTAAAATTTCACACACAGAGAACAAACTCAATCATTCCCATACAATATAGTCCACCTTCCAGGGAATTCATTTTAAATTTATCAATTCAAGCTTACAAGAAAGAAAAACAAAAAAGCAAAGGCCTGTTCAACTGTCTCTCAATACGCTGCTTAAACTATACTAATACTGATAATTTCTACCTATTCACTTAGGTGCTATTTACACAACCCAAATAATGCACTTTCAGTCCACATTCACTGCACCTTAATGATTGTTTGCAAGTGGATTTTGCCAGTTCACACAGTAAAATCCACCTTCAAAGTGGATTGAAAGTGCATTATTTGGGCTGTGTAAATAGCACCTTTATCTTCAATTGGCTAATAATCTCTATTTACCATTCCATATAAGCTACATCATATATCCATGGAATATATAATCTAATATTGCTATTCCAATGTTTTTCCCTTTTTTTTCTTCACATAATTGCAAACATACCACAGCCCCTCATTACTTAGTTATAGTTTGAGTTTCACATAATCAAAGTAAGATGTGCTTCTGAGCACAAGAAGGAGAGCTGGCGTGGTGTAGTGGTTAAGCACGGTGGTTTGGAGCTGTGGACTCTGATCTGGAGAACCGGGTTTGATTCCCCACACCTCCACACGAGCGACCGAGGCTAATCTGGGGAACTGGATTTGTTTCCCCACTCCTACTGGGTGACCTTGGGCTAGTCGCAGCTCTCTCAGCCCCACCTACCTCACAGGGTGTCTGTTGTGGGCAGGGGAAGGTTTGATTCTTCCTTCAGTGGTAGAGAAAGCCGGCATATAAAAACCAACTCTTCTTCTCCTTCTCCCTAGAAAAGCTTGTGTTCCCCCCTTTGTGCCTTAAGGTCCCTCAATGAAGCTTGTGGGCAGTAGATTCAAGACAGGCTGAAGGCAATACTTCTTTACACAGCATGTGATTAAAATGTGGAACTCACTGCCTGAGGGTGCAGCGACGGCCACAGGCATAGGTGGCTTTAAAAGGGGATTAGACAGATTCCTGGAGAGGTCAGTCAGTGGCTACTAGCCATGGGGACTAAAGAGAACCTCCATGTTCAGAGGCAATCAGCCTCTGAATCCCGGTGACAGGAAGCGACATCAGGGGAAGGCCTCGGCCTCTATGCCCTGTTGCTGGACTTCTGGAAGAACTGGCTGGCCGCTGTGTGAGATGGGATGCTGTTCCTTTTTGGAACTAACTACCAATGCACTGGTTCTGAGACGCATACCTTTTCTTTTGGCAAGGCACAGAGGTCTCTCCCCTTACCACCGTAACTTGTACCAATCAGCCTTTGTCTCCTGCTACAAGGCTGAGCGATCTCCTCACGGACGCCCCGCAAGGCTCGAGACACAGGGCGATGGAGAGGGAGGCGCCACCCGGAATCCTAGCACTGGAAGGGCCCACCAGGATCATCTAGTCCAACCCCCTCCACAATTCAGGAAATTCACAACTACCTCCCCCCCACACACCCCAGTGACCCCTATTCCATGCCTAGAAGTTGGCAACAAAAACCCTCCAGGATCCCTGGCCAATCTGGCCTGGAGGAAAATTGCTTCCTGACCCCAAAGTGGCGACTGGCATTTCCCTGGGCGTGTAAGAAAGGGCCAGGAGAGCCAAACGCTGATGCAACCTTTCCTGCCCTCCCTTTCATGATCTGCCTAAGTTCACAGAAGTTCACGGAAGGCCAATGTGGGTCAGAGTTGTTTGCCACCACCCCTCTTTGCATCTGCTTCGCCCCATCTTTGACCCTCCAGAACCCCTTTAGTATTGCCCCAGACTACCCAGTAAGAGTCATCGCTAGACAGCTGTCAAGGAACCCAATGACCGGTTCTGACGCTGCTGGGTGAATTCCACCTGGATTACTCTGAACTGTTGCTCTCTCAAATCAAGGGAGGGCTCGCCAAGGAAAAGGTGGTGAGTCGTCACACGAGTTGAACTCCTTTCTTTGCCACGTCAGAAGCAAGTTAGGAGTAGAGCTGCCAAGACCCCAGTGGGGGCAAGGTATTTCCCCAGCCACTCTGACCAACGGTGGGAGAAAGAGGCAACCTTATGTGATGTGCAACGTCACTTCTGGTAAAAAACCTGGAAGTGACCTAGGGTAGCTCTAGGAATTGCCGGAAGCTCTATGGTTTTATCACAGAGTAGCTCTGGGCGATTCCTAGAGCAGCACCATGTCACTGCCAGTCCCCTCCCCCCCACCAACAGCTGCTATTTGATTGTCTTCTGGAAACTAACTGATGGTCAGTGCAAATGGCCTCTCTGTGCCCTTATTGTTGCCAAAAGACATATTTCAGCACTGGAAAGACAGACGCCCACCTCCTGTAATCCAATGGATTGAGGACCTTACAACTTTTATGAGCATTTCAATGTACATCTTATAACTGATAACTGTGCATGGACATATTTTTAGATGTCTGGAAACCTTCTATAGATGACTGTCTGTAGACACCACTGTGAAACCTTTTATTACTTTTTGTTTGGGGTTAAAAGGGGGGGAAACTATGGCTTTATCATTGGGTAGTTCCAAGCAATTCCTAGAGCAACCCTGTCAGTTTTTCCGGGAGTGACGTGGCACTGGGGCCAGCATTGCCACCCCCATCCCCGCTCATAACGGTCACACCAGTTGCCAGACACTGCCTGACAAACCCTGCGTAGGAGGTATAAAACCCTTTCAATAGGACCGGAGAGGAATTCAACTAACGCGTTTCACACACACACACTGTTTCCACTTACCCAGAAACAGAAGGACAAGAATGACGATCAGCACGACAAAGAAAGTGTTCCCATATGTCACCAGCATGCGCACCAAGCGGGACTTGAAGATTTTCTGCCATCTGTGGAGGGAGGGAGAGAAGGAAGACTTGGTTACTCTGGGTTGTTCCCCCCCATCCACATGCTCACTGTCGAAGACCTAGGGCAGGGGTGTCAAACTCAATTGTTACAAGGGCCGGAGATGACACAAATGTCACTTGTATAGCAAGCAAAAAAGCACCCTTTATGTACAGAACTACACCAAGTCAAAAACAACAGAGAGAGGCCATCCATAATTATGAAATATCCATTTCGAATTATCAATATCCATTTCCAATTGTCTAGTACACAATTAATGACACAAATTTTATACAATGCAATCCACAGAAACCATCCACGTGCAAATTGCAACACCGGGGTTGTGCAGGAAAACAAATCAATCCGTGAAAAAGTCTGTGGTACACTACAAGACTCAAACTGAACGAAACATATATTGTACACAAGAAGCCAGTCACCCACAACGCCAACAGGAGTGCACCATAGGTGCCAAATGGAAAGGGTCTTCTAAAAGTGGCCCGTTTCGTCATAGACTTCGTCAATTCCAGAGTGCTTCTACTACATGCATAAAAGGTAAAGGTAGACCCCTGTGCAAGCACTGGGTCATTCCAGACCCATGGGGTGACGTCAGATCCCAACGTTTCCTAGGCAGACTATGTTAGCGGGGTGGTTTGCCAGTGCCTTCCCCAGTCGTCTTCCCTTTACCCCCAGCAAGCTGGGTACTCATTTTACCGACCTCGGCAGGATGGAAGGCTGAGTCAACCTTGACTTGGCTACCTGGACCTGATTTCCGTCGGGATCGAACTCAGGTCGTGAACAGAGCTTGGACTGCAGTACTGCAGCTTACCGCTCTGCGCCCCGGGGCTCTTAATCCATGCATACGCACCTGAATAACTTTACACAGCTGCGTGTCGCATACAAAGTTAAGCGGTTCCAAACTGGATACCTATCACTTGATCGTCAGCCCAGATCGAGAGCAGGGGGGCGCTGCCAGCTGGCTCGCGGGCCGGATAAGACCTCTCAAGGGTCCGGATCCGGCCCGCGGGGCTTATGTTTGACATCCCTGCCCTAGGGTAATCTCTCCTTCTCCCGGAGGCTCCCCATCTACCTTCACGGCTCAACAGAGACACACACACCACAAACACCTGTCGCTATGGAGTCTCTTTCGGAGGCACTACTGTCCAAGTTGCCTAGCAGCGGCAGATAACCTCAAAGTGAAATACTTGGAAGCTGACCATCGCCAAGCGACCGAGGCAGGCCCAGACTTCCTTCTTCCGAGGATATCCCTGAACCACTCCCAATATTCCCAAATTATATAAAACATTATTAAACCACATACAGAAATGCACTTGACAAGTACTATATCAGAAATTTACAAACATCATATCCTATGTAGCCAGATGTAAATTATTAACACCAATTACAGGTCACACAAATATGCAAAAAAATTTATGTTTCCGGGTGTGTTAGCATCAACAAGTGACTACCGCGACGCATCCGGAAACATGAAAAATTTTGCACCGCGGACTTGTGTGAGCAAATTACCATGCTGAAAGACCTATGACTGGTGTTATTAATTTACCTCCAGCCACACAGGATATACGGTTTATACATTTCTGATAGAATACCTTGTCGAGTGTATTAACGGATATGTTTTTAATAAGCATGTTTTATATAATCTGACCACTGAGGAAGGCCCGAGAGGTCAAAACGCGTATGGTCTATTGGTCACTTATAGTTTGTGTATCATCAACGGTGTTGATTATTTTTGCATAGTTTATACTGGTAGTTTTATATGTCGCCTGGATTCCAGGCCCAGTGTTTTAATCCATGCTCACACAAGTATGCGGAGCAAAACTTTTCATGTTTCCGGATGCGTCGCGGTTGTCACTTGAGTTTCCAGCTCAACCCTTAGTTTTCTGGTTGAGTTTTCCACCCCTTTTTCGGTTGTTGCTTCAGCAGCAGCGGCCACCACAGAACAAGGCTGGGTGACTGCAGGCAAGCGTCAGCCATTTTGTGGCTGCGCCCAACGCCCTGTGTCACAACTCCCACAGGTTCAGAAAGGTTGGGGACCCCTGGATTAGACCTCACCTAGAGTATTGTGGTCCGTTTTGGGCACCGCAATTTAAGAAAGATGTAGACAAGCTGGAACGTGTCCAGAGGAGGGCAATAAAGATGGTGAGGGGTCTGGAGACCAAGTCCTATGAGGAAAGGTTGAAGGAGCTGGGTATGTTTAGCCAGGGGAGGAGAAGACTGAAAGGGGATATGATAACCATCTTCAAGTACTTGAAGGGCTGTCATATAGAGGAGGGCGCCGAGTTGTTTCCTGTTGCCCCAGGTCGGACCAGAACCAACGGGTTGAAAGTAAATCACAAGTTTCCACCACGACATTAGGAAGAATTTTCTAACATTTAGAGCGGTTCCTCAGTGGAACAGGCTTCCTCAGGAGGTGGTAAGCTCTTCTTCCCTAGAGGTTTTTAAGAAGTTAGATGTCCATCTGTCAGCAGTGCCTTAGTCAGATCATGAGAGGGAGGGCATCTTGGCCATCTTCTGGGCACAGAGTAGGGGTCCCAGGGGGTGTTGGGGGGGAGGTAGTTGTGAACTTCCTGCATTGTGCAGGGGGTTGGACTAGATGACCCTGGTGGTCCCTTCCAACTCTATGATTCTACATAATCCACCCAGACCACAGCACTCAACATTTTGATTCTGGCCAGGCACAGAGCCTTTATAGACCTTGTGCCAAACACTTTTTGGCAAAGGGGTTCCTCTTCCTAACCCTGGGCTCCGACCCTTAACAAAGGCTAGTTCCTTTTTTGACAAACTCTTCAGGGAAACATAAAAAGCCCGGCTGACCCTTCTCCTGCCTCCCGCTCACTCACACGGACGCCCGCTCATTACTTCCGCTTCCCACAGATCCTGGCAGTGACACAACATCAAACGCACCTCCTATCATCAGTTTTTGGCGCACTACTTGCTCTTGATCTTCTTATCTACCCCATCACATCTTTGTCTTGCCCTTCAAAGGAACGCCGGCTGTGGGGAGCGTACTGTTTCCCTCTCCTCCACTATTTCACCCTCACAACTATGCAGTGGGGTAGGCGAGGCTGAGGGCCCCAGGGTCACTTGGGGGTGACCTGAACCCGGGTCTCCTCAACCCAATACTTTACAGAACCGTCCCCATATGACAGCCTGGAGGAAAAGAGGGGACACTCAGTGCCTGTAGAAGAAGAGTTGGTATTTATAGTCTGATTTTCTCTACTTTTAAGGAGAATCAAACCGGCTTACAGTCGCCTTCCCTTCCCCACAACAGGCACCTTGTGAGGTAGGTGGGGCTGAGTTGTGGGCGAACTGTGACTGGCCCAAGGTCACCCAGGAGGCTTCGTGTGGAGGAGTGGGGAATCGAACCCAGTTCTCCGGATTAGAGTCCACCACTCATGTGGAGTTTGGAATCGAACCCGGCTCTCCAGATTAGAGTCCGCCGCTCATGTGGAGGAGTGGGGAATCGACCCGGCTCTCCAGATTAGTGTCCGCCGCTCAGGTGGAGGAGTGGGGAATGAACACATGAAGCTGCCTTCTACTGAATCAGACCCGCGGTCCATCCAAGTCAGTATTGTCTCCTGAGACTAGCAGTGGCTCTCCAGGGTCTCAGGCAGGGGTCTTTCACGTCATCTACTTGCCTAGTCCATTTTGACTGGAGATGCCGGGGATTGAACCTGGGACCTTCTGCATGTCGAGCAGAGGCTCTACCACTGAGCCACAGTCTCTCCCCAAATCAAACCCGGTTCTCCAGATTAGTTTCCACTGCTCTCAGCCACTACACCACGCTGGCTGCTGCTGCTACCAACTGCCCCGCCTGTCATGCTCTCATCCCATACTACAAACGCCTCACCTTGTTGCTGAGATAAAGGGAATGCACAGGAGAAAGACCAAGATGACCTCGGCGTAGAGGAAAGTGGCCACAGCCGCCCACTGGAGACTCATGGTGGAAGTCTTCAAACAAACTACGGTCCGAGAGAGGGCGGAAGTTTCACAAGAAGATGCAATTTATCTTGGCTGGAAGAGAGAAAACATACTTGATTAAAACATTTGCAATGCAACGTTATCCTGGTAGTATAAATAAGAACCTAAGAAGGCCCTGCTGGATCAGACCAAGGCCCATCAAGTCCAGCAGTCTGTTCACACAGCGGCCAACCAGGTGCCTTTAGGAAGCCCCCAAGCAAGACGACTGCAGCAGCATTATCCTGCCTGTCTTCCACAGCACCTAATATAATAGGCATGCTTCTCTGATACTAGAGAGAATAGGTATGCAGCATGACTAGTATCCATTCTAACTAACAGCCATGAATATCCCTCTCCTCCATGAATATGTCCACTCCCCTCTTAAAGCCCTCCAAGCTGGCAGCCATCACCACATCCTGGGGCAGGGAGTTCCACAATTTAACTATGCGTTGTGTGAAAAAATACTTCCTTTTATCTGTTTTGAATCTCTCACCCTCCAGCTTTAGCAGATGACCCCGTGTTCTGGTATTATGGGAGAGGGAGAAAAACCTCTCCCTGTCCACTCTCTCCGTACCATGCATAAGTTTATAGACCTCTATCATGTCTCCCCTCAGCCGCCTTCTTTCCAAGCTAAACAGCCCTAAGCGTCTTAACCGCTCCCCATAGGACAGTTGCTCTAGTCCCCTAAGTATTTTGCTTGCTCTTTTCTGCACCTTCTCAAGCTCTGTAATATCCTTTTTTAGGTGTGGTGACCAGAACTGTACACAGTATTCCAAGTGTGGTCTCACCATAGATTTGGAAGCTTCTGCTAAATTGACCCCCCTGGTATCCTTGCAGGATGCGACAAGGAATCTAGAACCTTCTGCTAAGGGATTCAGACTTTGAGGCATCTCTCTCCATCGCTACCCGTTTTAAGGCTGGGGGGGGGGGGGCTTAAACTTTAGGACCGAGATGCGCAGGAACATTTCAGATGGGGAAAATCGGACTCACGACTCGTAGGGACCTCGCTCGCTCACCTGTTTCAACAAGGTCTGAACCTTCAATCCTCTCCCCCAGTAATTTAGCACCAGGGTCAGATTAAGAGGCCTGTACCAGGCTTTCCCGTCACCTGCACCACATTGCTCCAGGGTTTTTGTTCAACTGGGGAGGCCCCGCAAAAAGGCCCCCCACAGCACAAAGCTGCTCAAAAGCTGGTATTAGAGGGAGGAACGAAGGTGATATGATAACCATCTTCAGGTACTTCAGGGCTGTCAGATAGAGGATGGTGCCGAGTTGTTTTCCGTTGCCCCAGAAGGTCGGAGCAGAACCAACGGGTTGAAATTAAATCCAAAGAGTTTCCGTCTAGACATTAGGAAGAACTTTCTAACAGTCAGGGCGGTTCCTCAGTGGAACAGGCTTCCTCGAGAGGTGGTGAGCTCTCCTTCCCTAGAGGTTTTGAAGCAGAGGCTAGATGGCCATCTGTCAGCCATGCTGATTCTATGAGCTTAGGCAGGTGATGAGAGGGAGGGCGTCTTGGCCATCTTCTGGGCATGGAGTGGGGGTCACTGGGGGTGTGTGGTAGTTGTGAATTTCCTGCATTGTGCAGGGGGTTGGACTAGATGACCCTGGTGGTCCCTTCCAACTCTATGAGTCTATGAAAGAAAAACATGTTCCAAAATCCTCTGTGATGTTCCAGAGGCCTCAGGCATGCATGCCTACTTCGCTTTGGAGGGATACCTAGCACACAACCTTTTTAGGGAGAAGAGCAGTCCAAGACTCGCACGTTTCTGGGTGGGGCTGGCTCCACCCAAGCCGACTGGCCCCCTAGCATGCCTGACACTGGTTACCAACCACCAGTGGGTCACCACACAAACAGCATCCAACACCCCCTTCTTCACACCTGGCTCAGATAAGGTGAAGAATGCTGCTTAAATGCAACACTTACATGCCTGCATACAAGCCTGAAGAGGCTATTTTAATAGCCTCTGCATAGTTAAATTGTGGAACTCCCTGCCCCAGGTTGCGGTGATGGCTGCCAACTTGGAAGGCTTTAAGAGGGGAGTGGACATGTTCATGGAGGAGAAGGCTATCCATGGCTACTAGTAAAAATGGATACTAGTGATGCATACCTATTCTCTCCAGGATCAGAGGAGCATGCCTATTAGATTAGGTGCTGTGGAAGACAGGCAGGATAATGCTGCTGCAGTCATCTAGTTGGTGGGCTTCCTAGAGGTACCTGGTTGGCCACTGTGAACAGACTGATGGACTTGATGAGCCTTGGTCTGATCCACCAGGGCTTTCCTTATGGGGCTATCCATGGCTACAAGTCAAAATGGATATTAGTCATGATGCACACCTATTCTCTCCAGGATCCGAGGAGCATGCCTGTTATATTAGGTGCTGCGGATCACAGGCAGGATAAATGCTGCTGCAGCCGTCTTGCGTGTGGGCTTCCTAGAGGCACCTGGTTGGCCACTGTGTGAACAGACTGCTGGACTTGATGGGCCTCGGTCTGATCCAGCAGGGCTTTCCTTATGTTCTTATGAATCAATCTCTTTGTATTGTTACACACACACACTCACACAACCCTCCCGCGGCGAAAGCCACAATTAACACGGAGCTACTTAGGAAGATACAGCATCAAAAAAATGTCATTTTGTTGGGCTGATTCTTGCCACACCAGCCCAGATTGAGACTGGGGGGGGGGGTTGGCTGCCTTGCAGGCCAAAAAAGAGCCAGATCTGTCCCACGGGCCTTATGTCCGGCTCTAAAGAAAGACAGCAGCACCCTAGCAAAGGAACTGATTGAATGTCAATTTTTTAACTAACCTGGTTTCAAGATATTGAGGGCAGGTCATTTTCCTTTTTATATAAGAGACACAATTATCCTTTGGTTTCAATTAAGCATCAACCAAGATCCAGACGCATAGGCACTTCTAAGAAAACATGCGCGGGCTTGCGCCATAAGCCTGGCTGCCCTGAACGGGGCCTTCCTCCAACAGAATTGCAGACTGGAGGTACACTTTAACACAGGCTGAAGTCTTGGGGGCAATAGAAAATGGGTGTGTGTGGAATAAACAGGATATAGGGTTTTTTTATAAGGTCTAAAGGCACGTGCAAGCAAAATTAAGGGGGGAGGAGATAAAAGGGAGATATGGAGAGCAATTCTAAGCAGGTTTACTCAGAATCCTACTCAATGGGACTCGGCCTTAGGAACGCGTAATTAGGATTGCGCCATTAACTGCTGTGCAGATGCTTTCGCAAAATCTTTGCAAACAGAGAGCCAGCGTGGTGTAGTGGTTAAGAGCAGTGGTTTGGAGCGGCGGACATTGATCTGCAGAACCGGGTTTGATCCCCTACTCCTCCACATGAGCGGCCGACTCTAATCTGGTGAACTGGGTTGGTCTCCCCACTCCTTCACCTGAAGCCTGCTGGGTGACCTTGGGCTAGTCACAGCTCTCTCAGCCCCACCCACCTCACAGGGAGGGGAAGATGATTGTAAGCCGGTTTGAATCTCCCTTAAGTGGTAGAGAAAGTCGGCATATGAAAACCAACTCTTCTGCTGCTGCTGCTTAAAGTGCAGAAGTGTATCCCAGGGACGCCTCCCTCCCTCCGCCCCCCACCATTAAGCTTTTATGGACAGCAAGGGCAGTAGCCACCCCATGCAAAAACACCAGCCCGGTAGAGGCTCCTCAGAAGAGCTGTGTTTTAGTGAGGCCTTTGCAGACATGTGGGAGATCACACAGCACACGTGTGAATTGCCAGGGTCCCAAAGATGTTGCGACAGTCCCACAAGGTTTCTCACTCCACCGCCAAGGCTGCACACGTAAGATCTTGCCGCAATCCAGAGCGTGGTTACAGGGCTTTTTCTTTACTCCCATACTCAGTTTTCCATAAAAGGCACCACAGAGTGGGGCAGAGGGGAAAACCTCCGCAAACCTTTAACTGACCGAAGGGCCATGTTCATTGCGCCCAGGAGCAGGGCATGAAGAAAAGGGAACAAAGACCCCACTCCCCAAATTTGGAACACAATCATCAAGGTAATGAAGCCAGGCAATCGCCACTAATGCAACCCCCCCCTTTGCCCCACAAACAACAATACTTCTGCATTAATACTTCTGCCAACGCAGCTACGAGCACAACTTTGGACCACACGGGAACCGGGCATGCAGCACAACAGGTCTATGCATGCTGCACGCACCCCCGTTTAAGCTTCCACTCCTACGCAAAGCAAGCACACTGTTACCCACAGGCACCCCATGCATGCACGGTGCACCCTGCCAATGGGCTCACGGGATTTTTGAAGCGGGGCCCATTTCTAAACTTACCGTCCTTTTCAGGGCCTGCCGGCGAAGCGGTTCCACCCGGCTTCCCCCTCCCCAGAACTAAATGCTGGAAACCCCACATCAGGTAATGCTGAACGAGTTTGTTTGACATTTTGGCTTTTAATAATTATAAACGGAGAGCTACTGTGCAAAAGGCTGAACTTCACGGCTATTGAACACATGAAGCTGCCTTCCACTGAATCAGGCCCTCGGTCCGTCAAAGTCAGTATTGTCTACTCAGACCGGCAGGGGCTCTCCAGGGTCCCAGGCAGGGGTCTTTCCCATCACCTACTTGCCCAGTCCCTTTAACTGGAGATGCTGGGGACTGAACCTGGGACCTTCTGCATGCCAAGCCGAGGCTCTACCACTGAGCCACAG